>NC_136415.1:83847678-84447678 GCF_051521515.1 Lactuca serriola
AGTTCGCCGGAAACGGATCAAGAATAAAGAAGCTACAACACTTTGAAGATGTTGACAATAATGGCCCTTAATGGAAAAATTGGCAAGGCAGCCCCTTTGCACACATTTAGTGCACGCGTGTTTAGCTGGGTACGCCCAGCGTAGAAGAGAAAGTGATCGCGGGTCTGGGTAAGCGTACGCCCGGCGTACGAGAAGTACGCCCAACGTACGCTCAGAGTCTCAAAACCCTAATTTTTAGGGTAAGTCACTATACAAAGAACATGATACCCTGGTTTTCATCCTCCCTCTCATTCTCACTCAGCCATCACGAAACCCAAAACTCTCTGGAGTGTTCTTGGAGATTGTAAGGCCATTTGGTGTGCATTTTGGTGGTTTTGGGGTGGAGTGACCATCTTAAGGTCGCATTGATCAAGGAAGAGCCTTTGGATCCAAGTTCTTTAGCTCAGTTGCAAGCTCTTGAAGGTATAAAGTTTCTAACTTTCCTCTTAGAAGCTTAGATCTAGATCTAGGGAGCTTTTGGGATCTTTTTAGGTCCAAAGGTTGGACCTTTAAGGTGTAACTTCACCTTCAAGCTTGGGATTGCCACCCTTAGAGCTAAAAGTTCCCCATAAGCAATAAAGTCTCGATCTTTATGGTCCCAATGAGCTCATGCATGAGATCTAGCCTTGGTTTTAGAAGTGTATGGTCACCTTTTTGAGTTTGAGTGTATTTGGTGGATTGCAAGTCACCAAGTTAGTGACTTTATGGACTAAGACATCAGGTAAGGACCTGGAACTGAGTTAGTAGCCTCTGGAGTGGGGTATTAAGCACTTAATGGAAAAGTGCCTTAACAAGATGGTTACGCCAAGCGTAAGTGAAGGTACACCCCGCGTACTCGCTAGCAGGCCAGTACGCTTAGCGTACAATGGAGTACGCCCAACGTACTCAGCAGAGTTGGGCTTTGTGCATATTGGGCCTCGGTGTAGGCTGTGTTGTGGATTTTGGGACTGTGAAACCTTAGTGGGCCATCAGAAGTCAGTTAGATTATGGGCCAGGGACATTTTTGGGCTTAAGAAGGGTCCCTATGAGGAGTTAGTCCCAATTTAGAAATTGGGCCATTAGTGGGCCTTTAATGGTCCATTGATGGACTTAGAAGAATTAAAGGTTTTGGGCCTTGGTTATGACCCACACCATAGCAGGGGGTAAAATAGGCATTTTACCCATAGAAGGAATCCTTATTCTGATTTAGTGTTTTAAATTGGTCATGATAGGCGGGGAGCAGTCGGAGCAGCAGTAAGGGATTTCTTGCTCAGGCCTTCAGTAGTTAGTTCTTCGAGGTGAGTTTCCTTCCAGTAGGAACGGTTCTAAGGCCACAATGTTGGCCCGTTTAGCTAGCAGTAGTTTCCGGACTTCGGTCTGATGCAGTAGTTAGTATGTTTGATGCCTTCGTGGCTCAGACAAGATTTATGTGTTATGTGTTCCGGGCTACGGCCCGATGCAGTATGCAGTATATGTGTGTTCATGCTAGTTGATATGTTTATGTTATGCTATGTTCAATCAGTTTCCAGACTTCGGTCTGATGCAGGGGGCAAGGCCCAGTTAGTCCGGACTTCGGTCCGATGCAGGGGACAAGGTCCCAGTCAGTTTTCAGACTTCGGTCCCATGCAGGGGGCAAGGCCCCAGTTAGTCCGGACTTCGGTCCGATGCAGGGGACAAGGTCACAGTTATTTTCTGGACTTCGGTCCGATGCAGGCGGCAAGGCCCCAGTTAGTCCGGACCTCGGTCTGATGCAATGGGCAAGGCCCAGTATGTGCTTTATAAGTTATTGTATGGTATGTGGTAGTTTGGGGGAGCTCACTAAGCTTCATGCTTACAGTTTCAGTTTTTGGTTTCAGGTACTCAGTTTTCAAAAGAGGAGCTCGGAGAGGTTGCAGTGCACACACCATAGCCAGTTAGCCTGGGAATGTTTTACTCTGATAATAAGATTATGTTTTTGAATTAATACTCGGAAATTATGTTATGACTTATGATACGGGTTTTTATAAATATGGTTTTAGTAATGTTTTAAAACAAATTTTTAGTCGATTTTTGGGTCGTTTCACAAAGCTTCAGAAACCCTAAGGCGGCCGATATTCACCTCTCTCCAAGTCATTCTTTGCATTGTATGTTTGTGACTCCATTAGCGGTGCAACACTTGGGGCATTAAACTTTCAAGGTAAAGATCTTCAAGGATTGTTCTTGTTATTGCTATATAACAAGTGAGGTAATGGTCAAACGCTAATTTATATGTAAATTTTGAAATTGTATTTGCTAGTCTTAGGGTTATTGCTTTGGAGTTTGTATTTGCATGTTCAATAGAGAAAAACTTAGATCCAAACCATTATGGTTGCATGTACACCATAGGAATGTTGTAGTGCTCAAACCCATCAGTGGTATCAGAGCCCAGGTTGTTTTTCAATTTAATTGATGCAAGAGTGGACTTCCAAAAGAACAAGAAATCAATTTTTTTTTGTCTGACTAGCAAACTCGTCTGGTGCCAGATTTTTCGATTTTTTGGTCAGATTTTGATTTGGATAATTACCATAACTCATATTTAATGCCTAAATTCTAATTTTATGATTGGTATATAATATCCTTATCAAAATTAGAGGATTTCGTTAAATATGGAAGATATAAGATTATTTTGATTCAAATATTTAACCTAGTAATTTTGAAAAACATTTAAATTACACCCTTTTGGTTTTATAGTTTAAATTTGAAATTAAAAGTTTTAGTTTTGGAGATTTAAATGGTTAAACCCAAGTATTTTGAAAAGTTTCAAAAGTGCACCTCTTGGTTTTATAATTTGAAATTTGATTAAACAAGTTTTAATTTTGAAATCTTAAATTTAGAACCTTGGTATTTTGAATACTTTAAAATACACCCTCATGGATTTTATTATATAATTAATTAAGTGTTTTAATTAAAGGACAATTAATAAATCCATAGTTAGCTTTAAATTTTATAAATTTAAAAGATTAATTTATTAAAAGATTAAACCATTTAGTATTTTAAATGTATAAAATACACACTTATACTATATAAAATTAAAAGTCTAATATATTTATATGTATAAGTAAAAGGACAATCTTACCGTTAGTAGGCATCATTCACGAAGCTGATCTATAATGGTTGTTTAAGGAAGCAACCTGTAAAATGACCGTTAGTGGGTGTCTACTTGTCATACCCCCAAACCGGAATGACGAAAATGTTCGGGGGTGGAGGACGTCATGTACAGTATCACAACAAATGTATAATAGTAATCAAAGCAAAAACAACCATTGTATTGATAATATATAATTTACATTGTTTTTAAAAATTTGCATGATTTACATTAAAACTATAGAAAAAGATAAGACGTAATACTACTATGTTCCATCTTCGCAACACCTGAGAGGGTACCTGTCTACTAATTTTCTTAAGAATACAAGTGGTTTGAAAAAGTGTCAACATTAAAGTTTGTGAGTTCATAAGCATTTTTGTTTTAGAAAATAAGTTTCTTGTCCATTGAAAATGTCCACGTGTTCCTCCAGAAAATCCTATATTTTCTTAGTAAGTAAAGATATGTAATACAACCATACCAGTTCCTTCTACGATTACTTAATGAATACAAGTTATATATAATCCAGATCGAATGGACAGTTGAATGTGTGGATCTGCCCTAATCTTACAACCAAACAAGGAACATGAAGAAAGGCGGAAATCACACATTCCACTGCCTATTGGATCTTCATTATATATAGCCATAACGTATTCACTAGGTAATTATAAAGTTAATACCCCTTAAGACTGTTTAAAAGTATATTACTACATAAATATGTCGTTGTTTTCTCCTTGTGAGTTCTTATAACCATGGTTCTAAAAAGCATGCCATGGTACGAGGCGTGGTGTAGCCGTTTGGAAAACATCCAAGGCGGGCTTGTGAAGCGTGGCACCCAGATAACGTGTCAAGGCGCGCCTTATCGCGAGTTTTTTTCAAGGCGCGGGTTTTTTTGTTTTTTTTTATCGGGCCTAAAATAAATGAGTTTTTGTTAACTTTTTTCTATTAGATATTAATATAACACTTCTAAAAACTTCATATATTTGATAAAATTCAATAATTATATGATTTATATCTTTTAATCTATATAATATAGTCACGCCTTGAAAAATGTCATGGCTCGCCAAGGCTTGTCACGGCTTAACTTTTACCTTGTCGCCAAGCCATGTCTTACGTTATTTAGAACCTTTCTTATAACCATACTAATATGACGGATATCCTGATACGAAGTTCTTTGGACGTTGTTATCGTTAATGACGTTTGTCACATCAGGGCTGTCGGCCTACCTGTTGCAAGCAGCTCAGGTGCGGGATTGTCATTCCCATATAGATCTATACACAAACTCACACTCTCCCTCCAGGAGACCCTGGTTAATAAGTCGAGACTTCCATTAGTACTTAGGTAAGTACGCAAAGACGTGTCTTACAAATTGCTTCAATGAATTTACGAGTAATAAAGCGGAAAAGCTTTTTTGTAAATAACATGTAACTTTTGTAAAATAATTTCTTTGTTTCATAAACCATACCTATTATAGTTTATAAGTTTGTTTCCGGGTTGTAACCTGGACTTTGTAAAATAGTATATTTGTTCCATAAAATATACCTATTATAGTTTATTAGTTTGTTTTCCTTGTTCTAGCTTGAATTTTGTAAAATAGTATCTTTGTTTCATAAACTATACTTATTATAGTTTATAAGTTTGTTTCCCTGTTGTACCAAAACTTTGTAAAATAATATCTTTGTTTCATAAACTATACCTATTATAGTTTATAAGTTTGTTTCCGTGTTGTATCCTGAACTTTGTAAAATAGTATCTTTGTTTCATAAACTATATCTATTATATTTTATAAGTTTGTTTCCGTGTTGTTGTGAAAATCGTTGCATTTTAACATGTTTTTTAAATCACTTGTAAATCCAATAGTAACGATATTTTGCGTATTTAGTAAATTTCACATTTAATTTTAACGGTAAGAAGCATAATAAGTAATTTATATTTTTAAACACAATATTTCTTGTGTTTTACTTGTATTCCCCCCCCCCCCCCTACCTAAAACAATTTAAAATTTGTGAAAACGTAGGGGTATGAACTCACCTTAAATTACTAGTAGAATCTAGCTAGAGACTGATAGCGGTTCGTGATCGTCGGCTCAGGAAGTGGAACGTCTTCAGCAAAACGAGAGAGGGAAGAAAGATTTTGGTGTGTGAAGTGAAATGGTCGAGATTTCTTTTTATAGGCTGATTTTTGGTCTCTCACGTCATGAGCCAAGCATGCTCACGTCGTGAGCTTTCATGAGTCATTCCGTAGACTTCGCAGGTGTCTTCTAGCCTCGATTAGTGTCTGTTTGACTCCTCACGTCGTGAGAATTCAAGCTCATGTCCTGAGCCTTTAATGTAGACTTGTCGTGTGTCTTCTAGGCTTGAAAAGTGACGTTTTGACTCCTCACGTCGTGAGAAATGATACTCACGTCGTGAGTCCAGTCAGATTAGGGTTTTCTGATACGCGTCATGCTCTCAGACAGAAGTATTTTTGGAAGGTCATAACTTTTGCATACGAGCTCCGTTTTTGGCGTTCTTTATATCCATGCGTAGGTATTTCCGAGTACTACAACTTTCTTTTAGACTCCAATAGCTAATTCTTAGTCTATTTTAAATTCCACTTGTTATAAAGGCTATAGTGATAGAATTTATCATAACTTCTTCATGCGAAGTCAGATTTAGACATTCTATATATTTTTGGAATCGTAGAGACTTGTAGTATTGAATGAAAACTTCATTTAAAGATTAAAGTAATTGATTATAATGTGTGTTTGTTATATTTATGGGAATTATCTTTAACCTAAATTTGACTGGTGTTACACCACTCTTACCCACCGCATCCTTGACTAGTGGAGGGTCGTTAGCCGAACGAGCAGGATAGAACACAACTCTCATTAAAAGTATAATGAACATACAAAGTAACTAAACCCTTTATAAATTCTCAAATCTTAGTTACTTTAGGAAAATGTGAATTTGATGCTAACCCATGAAATTGCACATTGCACCTTATTGGTCAATTTGTGGAGCGTGTGTGGTTAACCGGCACACTAATGTGGACTAATGAAGGATGGCAATGTGTTTCTCGTAAATTATCAGTTGATCAATGGAGCGTGTGTGGTTAACCGACATACTGATTAGATGATAAAATGACATCGAGAGTACCTAGCTAATTTTTATGGTTATTCACAACTTGTTCATGATCTTCGGTATCCCAGCCACAAACTTGAAGGGAATAATCAAGATTAAACATGCCACTGAAAAGTTCAATGAATCTCAAAAGATCTAGGAATTTCATCTAAAACCTAATCCGTTTAAAATTTCGTTTTCGTGGTGGAATTGGTAAATCGTCATTTACTTACCTTCAAATAATTTACAATTGGATTACGGAATCCCTCTTCCGAATTGTGAATTATTGTATTGGGTCCTAGCCTTAATATTTCATTTGGGTGTTATATTAAGGATTAAATCAACTAACTTGAATTTCTCCCCTTTTGTAGATGTCTAGTTCTGACAATTGTGGTCTTCCTAAATACTTTGGAAAAAGCTTTCCTTCTGAACATGATATTCCACGTGTCAATCGAGGTGAAAGATCATCCCCTTCTTTGTACAATGGTGGAACTAGAAATCATACTTCTCTTCCTCCACCTCCTCCCATGAATCTCCCTGACCCACGTTTTCGTCGACTTGAAAAGTTCAAGGTCACTCAAGCCCTTTTGGCATGCAAACATTGAGACATGAATTCTATATGTGCACATGTTCTAAACATGAAGTCGCACCTTGACAAATTGGGAATGTTGGGTGTCGTTTTCCCAAATAAATCTAGTTGTTGACTTGGTTCTTCAGTCACTTCCCGATTCATATAGTTAGTTTGTTAAAGACTACTATGTGACAGATCACAACGTGGCCCTTATTGATCTAACATATTTGCTAATTGCTGCTGAATCATAAATGATTTGGCGCACTGGTAAAGCAAGTTTGATTGGAAGATCTACCTCCAAAATTTCCATGGACATAGGCAATGGCAATGATGATCCAAAAAAGATTTCTTCTCTTAAGGGAGAGAAATTAGCCATGGTCGAAAAGGTTGACCATAAGAGAAAGGCCAAGTCTGAGATTGTTCCATGTGTCATTCCCAAAGATTCCATACGTTTCTATTGCCAAGAAAATGGACATTGGATGCAAAGTTGTCGTATCTACCTGAAAGATCGCAAGGATAGAAAAGCTAAATTGTATGACTCTACTTCAGGTATATCAACTATCTAACTCTATTAAGTTCCTATTTATAGATTCTTAATACATGATGTAATACGATTTGTATTTTGATGCTTTGTAGGATCAAAGAAAAAGGAAAGAAGCTTAAAAGAAGAGAAGGTTGAGTATGATCGTGAAGAGATTGATTTCGATTGTAACATCCGGATTCCCAAGTATATTATTTTATTCATTTATTTTGGAATTTGTAGAGGGACTCGGCGAGTTGGTGCTTAGACTCGCCGAGTAGGGTCACGGATTCTCATCAGGATTCATGACTGGACTCGGGGAGTCCACGATGTTTAATGAAACCCTAATTTCCCAGGTTTGGGACCTATTTAAAGGTCCTTAGGGCCATCATTTGTGGCTACCAAACCCCAGAGAGAAACCCTAAGAGATCTAGAGCGTTTGTGAGGAAGGAGAGGCCACTTTTGATCATTTTGTTGGTGTGATTGCAAGAAGGAGGTGACCAAGGCAAGAGGAGGCTGAAGGAGGAGCGATTCTGGTGATTTCAGAATTCAAAGACTTCATCTTGAGGTATTTATTCGGACCTTCTTCAGATTTGGTGGTGATTCTTAGAGTTAGGGTTTTCTAACCCCCTTTAGAGAATGGATATATGGAGAAATTGGTCCCTTCTCGAGTTTATGCTTTGGATCTGGACTCAAAGAGGTCCAGAGACATTAACCCTTGGAGCTTTATGGGTTATTTTGGGAGCCATGAACTTAGGAGGTTATTTTTGGGGCTAAATCACCAAGTGAGACCATCTAGTTGCTATGTAAGTGTCAAGGTCTGAACTTTACGTGATTATCATGATTGGGAAGGTCAGATCTATGGGTTTCAAGGAACGAATCTGACCTCAGGAGGTCAATGGAGTTTGTGCATGGCATGAACTCGCCGAGTCCAAAGATCAGACTCGACGAGTAGGGTTAGGGTTTCCCGTAAATCACTCAGTGAGTAGACTTGCCGAGTTGGGGAAATAACTCAGTGAGTCAGAGGGGGATTAGAGGACTGGAGTTCAAGGCGGAACTCGCCGAGTTGTTCTTGAGACTCGGCGAGTTGAGTCGGGGTGGCCCCACGATTCATGCCAGGTGTGACTCGTCGAGCAAGGGGAGGAACTCGACGTACCAAGCGGGACTAAAGAATTTTTGGACATGTGTAGACTCGCCGAGTCGCCCAAGTGCACTCGACGAGTCGGGTCAAAGTTTGACCGTTGACTTTTAGGGTTTTGGTCAACAATTGTGTTGTTGGATCAGGAAGGGGTAAAATGGTCTTTTACCCTTCTGGGGGATAGTAGAAAGGGGTGTAGTCTAGCCTTGAGAGCCGTTAATGATTGAAAAAATTACTTTATATGATTAGGCGGGGCTAGGTCGTTGTTCCGAGGTTCAGAGATACCGAGTTGTGATTTTCTGAGACATTCCCGAGGTGAGTCTCCTCACTATACATTACATAGTGTGGTAACCATGAGCAGTCCGGAGGGTCTTTTATGTTATGTGCTATTTGTGTATATGTGTTGTGATATATGTATGCTATGTGAAATAGACCGGACCGGAGGCTCCAATGACATAGACCGGGCCGAAGGGTCCAACGAGACATACCGGGTCGGTGGGCCCAACGATACGGAACTGGAGGGTTCCGCTGAGACACATCGACCAGAGGGTCATATTGTGGCCTTGAGTGGCGTATGTGTTGTATGTGGTATTTTGGGGAAACTCACTAAGAATTTATGCTTACCGTGTTGTGTGAAATGTGTTTCAGGTACCAGCGAGGATCGCGGGAAGGCGCCAGCTTGATTGTACACATTGTGGGACTATTTTGATGAGATTCTGGGTAAATGTTTTGGATACTTATATTTTGAGATGGATGTTTATGACTTGAGATACATTGTGATTTTTATAATAAATTATTATGTTTTTGAAAAGTGAAAAATTGGTTGAAAATTTTTACGGTGTTACAAGTTGGTATCAGAGCCTTGGTTTGAGGGATTCGGATTCACCTTCGGGTGTATTTGAACTCAAACTGAGGATTTGAGAAAAGTTTTATAAAGAAAACATTTTTTTAAAAAAAAAGAAGGAATATGAAAGAGATGGAAAGAAGTAGTGTGTACAATCAGCAAGCGCCCGAACGGTGATTTCCCAAGATACCCTTACATTTTATATTATGAGATATTATGTGATGAGTTATACATGCTTGAGTAGGCTAGGTAATCATGATAGGACTAGAGTGGCCTGATTTGTGATGCTTTAGCCTAGGAGATTTCTGCTGCTAAGAGAGTGCTTGTGAGTGAGTAGGTAGCAGTAAGGAGCTTATGAGAGGCTGATTAGGGTATAGCCTGTATGTGGTGTGCTTGTGAATTGGAATTCTGGGAGAGAAGACTAGGATTGAGTACTGATACGATGTGGAAGGTAGTATAGGGCCCGTACTACTGGAAACATCGGATTGGTAATCGGTCCGAGTAAGATTCCTTAGCAAACCAAAGAATCAAGTAGGGTGAGTGATCAAGTGTGAGTGATACCGATTGAGTCTCTGATTATTTTGTGATTTTATTTCAGAGACAACATGGTGGTTACGAGACAACATGATGGGGACAGTGGCACCAGTGGTACCAGTGATGAGGAGATTCGAAGGATCATTCAGGAGGAGGTAGCTGCGGCTATTCGGGCGGAGATTCCCGAGATGTTTGGGTTTATTAAGACCACATTGATGGAGACATTTAATGAGCGTTATGCTGCTCTGACCGATGTTGTTGTTGCCGCAGCCACTGCAACTGTTGCTGCTGCGAGACCCCAGGGTGGTGATTCGTTGTTGTACCGAGAGTTCAGCAACACGAAACCACCAAAGTTTGATGGTACGCAGGATCCGATCGCTGCCATGAGGTGGATTTTAGATATTGAGTGATGTTTCTATACGTGTTCGTGTCCGAAGCACTTGAGGGTTCGGTTCGCGCTGAACCAGCTTCGCTTGGGGGCGAAGGACTGGTGGAAATTCGTGACGGCGGACTTTTCGATGGCAGAGCTGACTGCAGTGACCTGGGAGAGGTTTACTGCGATGTTTCGTGATGAGTATGTTCCCCCGATTGAGAGAGAACGTCTAGCCCAGGAGTTTCTGACCCTCAAGCAGGGGATTGAGTCGGTGATAGTGATTACGAGGATGTTCCATGAGCAGGCGTTGTTTTACCCTGAGCAGGTTTCTACCGAGCATGCTCGTATGAGCCTTTATCTGAGCATACTGAGGAGGGATATCCGTGAGTTCGTGGAGAAATCGACTTACCAGACATTTGCTGAGCTCCAGGCAAATGCCCAGAAGAGGGAGATCGAGCTAGAGACTCAGGCGAGGGAGGAGGCTGAGACTCAGAGGGGTGATCGGCGACCGGCGCAGTCGCAGCCGGCCGCCAAGCAGGCAAAGCCCGCTGATTCGAGGTCTGGTGGTCCGAAGAGCCGCACTTGTGGGAAGTGCGGCAAGAGCCATGATGGGGTGTGCAAGACGGGGGTGTGTTACAAGTGTGGGAAGGAAGGTCACTATGCGAGGGATTGCCCTAAGGGGTTCTCGGTTTGCTTTCATTGCAACCAGACCGACCATCGGAAGGCCGAGTGCCCCCAGCTTCAGAGATCAGTGCAGGGATCTGCACCTGCTGCTAGAGATACTGAGACCCGGCCAGTGAAGGCCGAAGCACCGAAGGCTAGGGGGAGAGCCTTCCAGTTGACTGCGGAGGAGGTCCGCGCAGCGCCTGACGTCGTGGCTGGTATGTATCCTTTCTTGTATTTATTTTTGATGTTGGGATATTGTGTTTATTTTATGTTATGCGTAGGTAATTTTCTTGTGAATCATGTACCTGCCTTGGTGTTATTTGACTCGGGTGCGAGTCGTTCTTTTGTATCTTTGGCTTTTAGTCAGCACATCAGTATTAGTCGAGAGGCGTTGAGTCGACCTCTGAGAGTTTCCATAGCTGACGAGAGAGCGGTGTATGTCAACGAGGTGATCCGAGGGTATGTACTCGAGATTTTCGGCGTTGAGTTTCCGATTGATCTAGTTCCTATTGCTATGGGAGATGTCTGTGTCATCATGGGCATGGACTGGTTGAGCAAATTCGGAGCGGTTATCGACTGCGAGAGACAGCTGGTGACCATACAAGACCCTAGTGGGGGAGTTCTTATAGTGTACGGCGAGGGTACGCGTTCTGGGTCGGCATTTTGTTTAGCCGCTAGAGCGAGGCAGAGTCTACAGCAGGGCTGTAAGGGATTTGTAGCGTGTGTGATGGATGCAATGGTTGATTCAGAGAGACCGAGGTCAATAGATGAGGTTCCGATAGTGAGTGAGTTCCCGGATGTATTTCCGGAAGAGTTACCGGGTGTGCCTCCCGAGAGGCAGGTTGAGTTCAGCATCAATTTGGTTCCGGGGGTTGCGCCTATCGCCAAGGCGCCTTATCGCCTTGCGCCTCCAGAGATGCAGGAGTTATCCTCGCAGCTTCAGGAGCTGTTGGGGAAGGGGTTTATTCGGCCGAGCAGTTCGCCATGGGGAGCGACTATCCTTTTTGTTAAGAAAAAGGATGGCTCACACTGGATGTGCATTGATTATAGGTAATTGAACAAGCTGACGGTCAAGAACCGTTACCTGTTGTCGAGGATCGATGATTTGTTCGATCAGTTACGGGGAGCATCTTGGTTCTCCAAGATCGATTTGAGGTCTGGATATCATCATGTGAGGGTGCGAGATGACGACATCCAGAAGACAACGTTAAGGACTCATTACGGGCATTACGAGTTCGTGGTGATGCCTTTCGGGCTCACCAATGCACCGGCGGTGTTCTTGGACCTCATGAACAGAGTGTGCAGACCGATGTTGGATCGCTCGGTGATCGTGTTCATCGACGACATATTGGTGTATTCGAGATCCAGAGAGCAGCATGAGGAGCATTTGAGAGAAATCCTCGGGGTTTTGAGATCGGAGAGGCTTTTTGCCAAATTCTCCAAGTGTGATTTCTGGTTATGAGAGGTCTAGTTCCTAGGGTACCTCGTTAATCAGAAGGGGATATTGGTCGATCCGGCCAAGATCGAGGCGGTGATGAGTTGGGAGGTGCCGCCTACAGAGATCAGGAGTTTCTTAGGATTGGCAGGCTATTATCGGAGATTTATCAGAGATTTCTCCAAGATCGTCGTGCCACTCACCAAGTTGACCCGAAAGGGTGTTGCTTTTTCATGGGGCCCAGAGCAGCAGGCCTCCTTTGAGACACTTCGCCAAAGACTATGCGAAGCCCCAGTGTTAGCCCTTCCGGAGGGAATGGAGGATTCCGTGGTGTATTCTGACGCGTCAATATCAAGGTTGGGAGCGGTGCTTATGTAGAGGGGGCATGTGATAGCATACACATTGAAGCAGCTGAAGCCTCATGAGACGAGGTATCCCACCCATGATCTAGATTTGGGGGCAGTAGTGTTCGCCCTCAAGATCTGGCGTCACTATCTGTATGGGGTCCGGTGTACCATATACACGGATCACAAGAGCCTGAAGTACTTGATGGATCACCCCAACCTAAATATGCGACAGAGGAGATGGTTGGACGTGGTAAAGGATTATGACTGCGAGATCATGTACCATCCGGGCAAGGCTAATGTTGTAGTCGATGCCCTTAGTCGTAGAGCGGAGAGCGCCCCGATACGAGAGTTTTGCCTGAGATTGATAGTGATGACTCCGGTGTTGGACACCATTCGTAGGGCCCAGGTTGAGGCCGTGAGACCAGAGAACCGTAAGAGAGAAAGGGTTATTGGGCAAGTATCAGAGTTCGTTACCGATAGTCGGGGGCTTATGACATTTCAGGGTCGGATTTGGGTACCGTTTATGGGCGGAACGCGTACCATTTTGATGGAGGAGGCGCACCAATCGAGGTTCTCGATCCATCCCGAGGCCACTAAGATGTATTTGGACCTGAAGAGAGAATATTGGTGGCCCTATATGAAGAGGGATGTCGCATGGTTTGTAGAGAGATGCTTGACCTGTCGCAGGGTTAAGGCCGAGCATCAGCGTCCACATGGTAAGCTGCAGCCATTAGAGATTCCCGAGTGGAAGTGGGAACATATTACCATGGATTTTATCACCAAATTGCCGAAGACTGTGAGGGGCGTTGATGCAATTTAGGTGATTGTAGACATGTTGACGAAGAGCACTCATTTACTTGCTATAAGTGAGAGCTCTTCCACTGAGAGGTTGGCAGAGATGTACGTGCGGGAGGTGGTATCGCGGCATGGAGTGCCAATCTCGATTGTCTCAGGTCGAGATGTGCGTTTCACTTTCAGATTCTAGAATAAATTTCATGAGGAATTGGGTACGAGGCTGCATCTTAGTACCGCATACCACCCACAGACTGACGGGCAGAGCGAGCGGACGATTCAGACGCTCAAGGACATGCTCCGAGCATGTGTGTTGGATTTTGGCAGGAATTGGGACACGTATTTGCCCTTGGCAGAGTTTTCCTACAACAACAGCCATCATTCGAGCATTGGTATGCCACCCTTTGAGCTGTTGTATGGGAGGAGGTGTCAGACCCCCATTTGCTGGGGAGAGGTAGGGCAACGTGTGATGGGTAGTACCGAGATTGTGCTTCAAACGACTGAACAGATTCAGCAGGTCAGACAGAGGTTACTGACGGCCCAGAGCCGTCAGAAGAGTTATGCGTCGGTCCGAGCTCGAGTTTCAGGTCGGCGACTTCGTGCTCCTGAAGGTCTCTCCTTGGAAAGGAGTGATCCGATTCAGGAAGAGGGGCAAGTTGGGGCCCCGATATATTGGACCTTTCAGGGTGATCGCGAGAGTAGGCAGGGTAGCCTACTGTTTGGAGCTACCTGCAGAGTTGGGTCAGATTCATGACACTTTCCACGTGTCGCAGTTGAGAAAGTGTATAGCCGACGAGTTGGTAGTGGTGCCATTAGAAGATATTTAGGTGGATACGAGCCTGAACTATATTGAGAGACCGGTGGCGATTAGGGATCGGAAGATCAAGGTTCTGAGGAACAAGGAAGTGCCTCTGGTGCAGGTCCAGTGGCAGCATCGGAAAGGGTCAGAGCTGATGTGGGAGCCGGAGCGCGAGATGCGTGAGCAGCATCCAGAGTTGTTTGCAGAATGAAACTTCGAGGGCGAAGTCTGATTCTAGTGGGGGAGAATTGTAACATCCGGATTCCCAGGTATATTATTTTATTCATTTATTTTGGAATTTGTAGAGGGACTCGGCGAGTTGGTGCTTAGACTCGCCGAGTAGGGTCATGGATTCTCATCAGGGTTCATGACTGGACTCGGCGAGTCCATTAGTGGACTCGGGGAGTCCACGCTGTTTAATGAAACCCTAATTTCCCAGGTTTGGGACCTATTTAAAGGCCCTTAGGGCCGTCATTTGCGGCTACCAAACCCCAGAGAGAAACCCTAAGAGATCTAGAGCGTTTGTGAGGAAGGAGAGGCCACTTTTGATCATTTTGTTGGTGTGATTGCAAGAAGGAGGTGACCAAGGCAAGAGGAGGCTGAAGGAGGAGCGATTTTGGTGATTTCAGAATTCAGAGACTTCATCTTGAGGTATTTATTCGGACTTTCTTCAGATTTGGTGTTGATTCTTAGAGTTACGGTTTTCTAACCTCCTTTAGAGAATGGATATGTGGAGAAATTGTTCCCTTCTCGAGTTTATGCTTTGGATCTGGACTCAAAGAGGTCCAGAGACCTTAACCCTTGGAGCTTTATGGATTATTTTGGGAGCCATGAACTTAGGAGGTTATTTTTGGGGCTAAATCACCAAGTGAGACCATCTAGTTGTTATATGAGTGTCAAGGTCTGAACTTTACATGATTATCATGATTAGGAAGGTCAGATCTATGGGTTCAAGGAACAGATCTGACCTCAGGAGGTCAATGGAGTTTGTGCATGGCATGAACTCGCCGAGTCCAAAGATCAGACTCGACGAGTAGGGTTAGGGTTTCCCGTAAATCACTTAGTGAGTAGACTTGCCGAGTTGGGGAAATAACTCAGTGAGTCAGAGGGGGATTAGAGGACTGGAGTTCAAGGTGGAACTCGGCGAGTTGTTCTTGAGACTCGGCGAGTTGAGTCGGGGTGGCCCCGCGATTCATGCCAGGTGTGACTCGTCGAGCAAGGGGAGGAACTCGACGTGCCAAGCGGAACTAAAGATTTTGTGGACACGTGTAGACTCGCCGAGTTGCCCAAGTGCACTCGACGAGTCGGGTCAAAGTTTGACCGTCGACTTTTAGGGTTTTGGTCAACAATTGTGTTGTTGGATCAGGATGGGGTAAAATGGTCTTTTACACTTCTGGGGGATAGTAGAAAGGGGTGTAGTCTAGCCTTGAGAGCCGTTAATGATTGAAATAATTACTTTATGTGATTAGGCGGGGCTAGGTCGTTGTTCCGAGGTTCAGAGATACCGATTTGTGATTTTCTGAGACATTCCCGAGGTGAGTCTCCTCACTATACATTACATAGTGTGGTAACCATGAGCAGTTCGGATGGTCTTTTATGTTATGTGCTATTTGTGTATGCGTGTTGTGATATATGTATGCTATGTGAAATAGACCGGACCGGAGGCTCCAATGACATAGACTGGGCCGAAGGGTCCAACGAGACAGACCGGGTCGGAGGGCCCAACGATACGGAACTGGAGGGTTCCGCTGAGACACATCGACCAGAGGGTCATATTGTGGCCTTGAGTGGCGTATGTGTTGTATGTGGTATTTTGGGGAAAATCACTAAGAATTTATGCTTACCGTGTTGTGTGAAATGTGTTTTAGGTACCAGCGAGGATCGCGGGAAGGCGCCAGCTTGATTGTACACATTGTGGGACTATTTTGATGAGATTCTGGGTAAATGTTTTGGATACTTATATTTTGAGATGGATGTTTATGACTTGAGATACATTGTGATTTTTATAATAAATTATTATGTTTTTGAAAAGTGAAAAATTGGTTGAAAATTTTTACGGTGTTACAAGTTGGTATCAGAGCCTTGGTTTGAGGGATTCGGATTCACCTTCGGGTGTATTTGAACTCAAACTGAGGATTTGAGAAAAGTTTTATAAAGAAAACATTTTTTTAAAAAAAAAGAAGGAATATGAAAGAGATGGAAAGAAGTAGTGTGTACAATCAGCAAGCGCCCGAACGGTGATTTCCCAAGATACCCTTACATTTTATATTATGAGATATTATGTGATGAGTTATACATGCTTGAGTAGGCTAGGTAATCATGATAGGACTAGAGTGGCCTGATTTGTGATGCTTTAGCCTAGGAGATTTCTGCTGCTAAGAGAGTGCTTGTGAGTGAGTAGGTAGCAGTAAGGAGCTTATGAGAGGCTGATTAGGGTATAGCCTGTATGTGGTGTGCTTGTGAATTGGAATTCTGGGAGAGAAGACTAGGATTGAGTACTGATACGATGTGGAAGGTAGTATAGGGCCCGTACTACTGGAAACATCGGATTGGTAATCGGTCCGAGTAAGATTCCTTAGCAAACCAAAGAATCAAGTAGGGTGAGTGATCAAGTGTGAGTGATACCGATTGAGTCTCTGATTATTTTGTGATTTTATTTCAGAGACAACATGGTGGTTACGAGACAACATGATGGGGACAGTGGCACCAGTGGTACCAGTGATGAGGAGATTCGAAGGATCATTCAGGAGGAGGTAGCTGCGGCTATTCGGGCGGAGATTCCCGAGATGTTTGGGTTTATTAAGACCACATTGATGGAGACATTTAATGAGCGTTATGCTGCTCTGACCGATGTTGTTGTTGCCGCAGCCACTGCAACTGTTGCTGCTGCGAGACCCCAGGGTGGTGATTCGTTGTTGTACCGAGAGTTCAGCAACACGAAACCACCAAAGTTTGATGGTACGCAGGATCCGATCGCTGCCATGAGGTGGATTTTAGATATTGAGTGATGTTTCTATACGTGTTCGTGTCCGAAGCACTTGAGGGTTCGGTTCGCGCTGAACCAGCTTCGCTTGGGGGCGAAGGACTGGTGGAAATTCGTGACGGCGGACTTTTCGATGGCAGAGCTGACTGCAGTGACCTGGGAGAGGTTTACTGCGATGTTTCGTGATGAGTATGTTCCCCCGATTGAGAGAGAACGTCTAGCCCAGGAGTTTCTGACCCTCAAGCAGGGGATTGAGTCGGTGATAGTGATTACGAGGATGTTCCATGAGCAGGCGTTGTTTTACCCTGAGCAGGTTTCTACCGAGCATGCTCGTATGAGCCTTTATCTGAGCATACTGAGGAGGGATATCCGTGAGTTCGTGGAGAAATCGACTTACCAGACATTTGCTGAGCTCCAGGCAAATGCCCAGAAGAGGGAGATCGAGCTAGAGACTCAGGCGAGGGAGGAGGCTGAGACTCAGAGGGGTGATCGGCGACCGGCGCAGTCGCAGCCGGCCGCCAAGCAGGCAAAGCCCGCTGATTCGAGGTCTGGTGGTCCGAAGAGCCGCACTTGTGGGAAGTGCGGCAAGAGCCATGATGGGGTGTGCAAGACGGGGGTGTGTTACAAGTGTGGGAAGGAAGGTCACTATGCGAGGGATTGCCCTAAGGGGTTCTCGGTTTGCTTTCATTGCAACCAGACCGACCATCGGAAGGCCGAGTGCCCCCAGCTTCAGAGATCAGTGCAGGGATCTGCACCTGCTGCTAGAGATACTGAGACCCGGCCAGTGAAGGCCGAAGCACCGAAGGCTAGGGGGAGAGCCTTCCAGTTGACTGCGGAGGAGGTCCGCGCAGCGCCTGACGTCGTGGCTGGTATGTATCCTTTCTTGTATTTATTTTTGATGTTGGGATATTGTGTTTATTTTATGTTATGCGTAGGTAATTTTCTTGTGAATCATGTACCTGCCTTGGTGTTATTTGACTCGGGTGCGAGTCGTTCTTTTGTATCTTTGGCTTTTAGTCAGCACATCAGTATTAGTCGAGAGGCGTTGAGTCGACCTCTGAGAGTTTCCATAGCTGACGAGAGAGCGGTGTATGTCAACGAGGTGATCCGAGGGTATGTACTCGAGATTTTCGGCGTTGAGTTTCCGATTGATCTAGTTCCTATTGCTATGGGAGATGTCTGTGTCATCATGGGCATGGACTGGTTGAGCAAATTCGGAGCGGTTATCGACTGCGAGAGACAGCTGGTGACCATACAAGACCCTAGTGGGGGAGTTCTTATAGTGTACGGCGAGGGTACGCGTTCTGGGTCGGCATTTTGTTTAGCCGCTAGAGCGAGGCAGAGTCTACAGCAGGGCTGTAAGGGATTTGTAGCGTGTGTGATGGATGCAATGGTTGATTCAGAGAGACCGAGGTCAATAGATGAGGTTCCGATAGTGAGTGAGTTCCCGGATGTATTTCCGGAAGAGTTACCGGGTGTGCCTCCCGAGAGGCAGGTTGAGTTCAGCATCGATTTGGTTCCGGGGGTTGCGCCTATCGCCAAGGCGCCTTATCGCCTTGCGCCTCCAGAGATGCAGGAGTTATCCTCGCAGCTTCAGGAGCTGTTGGGGATGGGGTTTATTCGGCCGAGCAGTTCGCCATGGGGAGCGACTATCCTTTTTGTTAAGAAAAAGGATGGCTCACACTGGATGTGCATTGATTATAGGTAATTGAACAAGCTGACGGTCAAGAACCGTTACCTGTTGTCGAGGATCGATGATTTGTTCGATCAGTTACGGGGAGCATCTTGGTTCTCCAAGATCGATTTGAGGTCTGGATATCATCATGTGAGGGTGCGAGATGACGACATCCAGAAGACAACGTTAAGGACTCATTACGGGCATTACGAGTTCGTGGTGATGCCTTTCGGGCTCACCAATGCACCGGCGGTGTTCTTGGACCTCATGAACAGAGTGTGCAGACCGATGTTGGATCGCTCGGTGATCGTGTTCATCGACGACATATTGGTGTATTCGAGATCCAGAGAGCAGCATGAGGAGCATTTGAGAGAAATCCTCGGGGTTTTGAGATCGGAGAGGCTTTTTGCCAAATTCTCCAAGTGTGATTTCTGGTTATGAGAGGTCTAGTTCCTAGGGTACCTCGTTAATCAGAAGGGGATATTGGTCGATCCGGCCAAGATCGAGGCGGTGATGAGTTGGGAGGTGCCGCCTACAGAGATCAGGAGTTTCTTAGGATTGGCAGGCTATTATCGGAGATTTATCAGAGATTTCTCCAAGATCGCCGTGCCACTCACCAAGTTGACCCGAAAGGGTGTTGCTTTTTCATGGGGCCCAGAGCAGCAGGCCTCCTTTGAGACACTTCGCCAAAAACTATGCGAAGCCCCAGTGTTAGCCCTTCCGGAGGGAATGGAGGATTCCGTGGTGTATTCTGACGCGTCAATATCAAGGTTGGGAGCGGTGCTTATGTAGAGGGGGCATGTGATAGCATACACATTGAAGCAGCTGAAGCCTCATGAGACGAGGTATCCCACCCATGATCTAGATTTGGGGGCAGTAGTGTTCGCCCTCAAGATCTGGCGTCACTATCTGTATGGGGTCCGGTGTACCATATACACGGATCACAAGAGCCTGAAGTACTTGATGGATCACCCCAACCTAAATATGCGACAGAGGAGATGGTTGGACGTGGTAAAGGATTATGACTGCGAGATCATGTACCATCCGGGCAAGGCTAATGTTGTAGTCGATGCCCTTAGTCGTAGAGCGGAGAGCGCCCCGATACGAGAGTTTTGCCTGAGATTGATAGTGATGACTCCGGTGTTGGACACCATTCGTAGGGCCCAGGTTGAGGCCGTGAGACCAGAGAACCGTAAGAGAGAAAGGGTTATTGGGCAAGTATCAGAGTTCGTTACCGATAGTCGGGGGCTTATGACATTTCAGGGTCGGATTTGGGTACCGTTTATGGGCGGAACGCGTACCATTTTGATGGAGGAGGCGCACCAATCGAGGTTCTCGATCCATCCCGAGGCCACTAAGATGTATTTGGACCTGAAGAGAGAATATTGGTGGCCCTATATGAAGAGGGATGTCGCATGGTTTGTAGAGAGATGCTTGACCTGTCGCAGGGTTAAGGCCGAGCATCAGCGTCCACATGGTAAGCTGCAGCCATTAGAGATTCCCGAGTGGAAGTGGGAACATATTACCATGGATTTTATCACCAAATTGCCGAAGACTGTGAGGGGCGTTGATGCAATTTAGGTGATTGTAGACATGTTGACGAAGAGCACTCATTTACTTGCTATAAGTGAGAGCTCTTCCACTGAGAGGTTGGCAGAGATGTACGTGCGGGAGGTGGTATCGCGGCATGGAGTGCCAATCTCGATTGTCTCAGGTCGAGATGTGCGTTTCACTTTCAGATTCTAGAATAAATTTCATGAGGAATTGGGTACGAGGCTGCATCTTAGTACCGCATACCACCCACAGACTGACGGGCAGAGCGAGCGGACGATTCAGACGCTCAAGGACATGCTCCGAGCATGTGTGTTGGATTTTGGCAGGAATTGGGACACGTATTTGCCCTTGGCAGAGTTTTCCTACAACAACAGCCATCATTCGAGCATTGGTATGCCACCCTTTGAGCTGTTGTATGGGAGGAGGTGTCAGACCCCCATTTGCTGGGGAGAGGTAGGGCAACGTGTGATGGGTAGTACCGAGATTGTGCTTCAAACGACTGAACAGATTCAGCAGGTCAGACAGAGGTTACTGACGGCCCAGAGCCGTCAGAAGAGTTATGCGTCGGTCCGAGCTCGAGTTTCAGGTCGGCGACTTCGTGCTCCTGAAGGTCTCTCCTTGGAAAGGAGTGATCCGATTCAGGAAGAGGGGCAAGTTGGGGCCCCGATATATTGGACCTTTCAGGGTGATCGCGAGAGTAGGCAGGGTAGCCTACTGTTTGGAGCTACCTGCAGAGTTGGGTCAGATTCATGACACTTTCCACGTGTCGCAGTTGAGAAAGTGTATAGCCGACGAGTTGGTAGTGGTGCCATTAGAAGATATTTAGGTGGATACGAGCCTGAACTATATTGAGAGACCGGTGGCGATTAGGGATCGGAAGATCAAGGTTCTGAGGAACAAGGAAGTGCCTCTGGTGCAGGTCCAGTGGCAGCATCGGAAAGGGTCAGAGCTGATGTGGGAGCCGGAGCGCGAGATGCGTGAGCAGCATCCAGAGTTGTTTGCAGAATGAAACTTCGAGGGCGAAGTCTGATTCTAGTGGGGGAGAATTGTAACATCCGGATTCCCAGGTATATTATTTTATTCATTTATTTTGGAATTTGTAGAGGGACTCGGCGAGTTGGTGCTTAGACTCGCCGAGTAGGGTCATGGATTCTCATCAGGGTTCATGACTGGACTCGGCGAGTCCATTAGTGGACTCGGGGAGTCCACGCTGTTTAATGAAACCCTAATTTCCCAGGTTTGGGACCTATTTAAAGGCCCTTAGGGCCGTCATTTGCGGCTACCAAACCCCAGAGAGAAACCCTAAGAGATCTAGAGCGTTTGTGAGGAAGGAGAGGCCACTTTTGATCATTTTGTTGGTGTGATTGCAAGAAGGAGGTGACCAAGGCAAGAGGAGGCTGAAGGAGGAGCGATTTTGGTGATTTCAGAATTCAGAGACTTCATCTTGAGGTATTTATTCGGACTTTCTTCAGATTTGGTGTTGATTCTTAGAGTTACGGTTTTCTAACCTCCTTTAGAGAATGGATATGTGGAGAAATTGTTCCCTTCTCGAGTTTATGCTTTGGATCTGGACTCAAAGAGGTCCAGAGACCTTAACCCTTGGAGCTTTATGGATTATTTTGGGAGCCATGAACTTAGGAGGTTATTTTTGGGGCTAAATCACCAAGTGAGACCATCTAGTTGTTATATGAGTGTCAAGGTCTGAACTTTACATGATTATCATGATTAGGAAGGTCAGATCTATGGGTTCAAGGAACAGATCTGACCTCAGGAGGTCAATGGAGTTTGTGCATGGCATGAACTCGCCGAGTCCAAAGATCAGACTCGACGAGTAGGGTTAGGGTTTCCCGTAAATCACTTAGTGAGTAGACTTGCCGAGTTGGGGAAATAACTCAGTGAGTCAGAGGGGGATTAGAGGACTGGAGTTCAAGGTGGAACTCGGCGAGTTGTTCTTGAGACTCGGCGAGTTGAGTCGGGGTGGCCCCGCGATTCATGCCAGGTGTGACTCGTCGAGCAAGGGGAGGAACTCGACGTGCCAAGCGGAACTAAAGATTTTGTGGACACGTGTAGACTCGCCGAGTTGCCCAAGTGCACTCGACGAGTCGGGTCAAAGTTTGACCGTCGACTTTTAGGGTTTTGGTCAACAATTGTGTTGTTGGATCAGGATGGGGTAAAATGGTCTTTTACACTTCTGGGGGATAGTAGAAAGGGGTGTAGTCTAGCCTTGAGAGCCGTTAATGATTGAAATAATTACTTTATGTGATTAGGCGGGGCTAGGTCGTTGTTCCGAGGTTCAGAGATACCGAGTTGTGATTTTCTGAGACATTCCCGAGGTGAGTCTCCTCACTATACATTACATAGTGTGGTAACCATGAGCAGTTCGGATGGTCTTTTATGTTATGTGCTATTTGTGTATGCGTGTTGTGATATATGTATGCTATGTGAAATAGACCGGACCGGAGGCTCCAATGACATAGACTGGGCCGAAGGGTCCAACGAGACAGACCGGGTCGGAGGGCCCAACGATACGGAACTGGAGGGTTCCGCTGAGACACATCGACCAGAGGGTCATATTGTGGCCTTGAGTGGCGTATGTGTTGTATGTGGTATTTTGGGGAAAATCACTAAGAATTTATGCTTACCGTGTTGTGTGAAATGTGTTTTAGGTACCAGCGAGGATCGCGGGAAGGCGCCAGCTTGATTGTACACATTGTGGGACTATTTTGATGAGATTCTGGGTAAATGTTTTGGATACTTATATTTTGAGATGGATGTTTATGACTTGAGATACATTGTGATTTTTATAATAAATTATTATGTTTTTGAAAAGTGAAAAATTGGTTGAAAATTTTTACGGTGTTACATCGATCACATGGTTCGATGATCAGATTTTTGAGTTGCTGCTTAAGAGTTATGATAGATTGTTTAAGAATATTTAGTAACACAATTTTCATTTGTAATTTCATTTTAAGGATAAGTTTTTCCACACGTTATCAATAAAATGAATTGTTTTGTTTTATTTTACGTTTCCTTGCAATGACATTTATGAAAAATGGTGTTTATATTTCTATTATTAGCAATGTTGGAAATGGATTTTATTCTTAGTTTTATTGTTTGTGGAAGTGTCATAATTTACCAAGTGTGGAACGATTCTCGTTACCCAAGTTTCAACTGGACGGAAACTTGGAATCATGCGATTTGAATTGTATGATGTATAAGAAGCTTGACCTTTGGGAAATTAAGACTAATTCCTTGTTCACATGTATATGTGAGTCAAGTGAAAGACTAAAGGATCTAGTACACATTTTTAAGGACCGATCAGATCCACCGCAAAAAAGATAAAGTCTATTTGTCATGATTTACTGTTGGTTCAGTAAATATGGTTATACTTACAAGATTAAGTATAATTCTAATACCTTGAAAAGTTCCAAAGTATAAACAGAATGAATAAGAAGAATCAATTAAGCAGAAGGATAAAAGTTTTCTCCAATCTGAAAGGAAAGGAGAATGCCTTAGTATCATGTTATATGATAATCCTAATGATTGTGGAACCATGTCACAATTGGTCCTCTAAGGACATCTTAGTGCATTCACATGACTAAGAAGAGGTATCGGGAATAGTTGAAATGGTTAAATCAAAAGGATAAATCGTACTTCGTTCTAGAATCGAGTTTTAAAGATATGATCTAGTTACTCCAAGTTCTACCTTGAGTAACATGTTCTAAGTAGGTTTCTAACACCTCATGAAATGTGGAGTAGAAAAGTTGTCTAACTCTTGCACATTTGAAATTAGTAGTTGTGATGTTTTGGTTAAAACAAAGACCAACTAAGACCAATTATATGAAGTGTTGTCTTGATAAGAACCCGCACTAACTCTTGAATATTTGTTTGTCAATGAATGTTCCTTAACAATAGAATCTTATAAGTCAAGAAGTCAGTGGTAGTCTTTTTTATCTTGAAAAATTTCAAGAAGCTAATCATGAATAAACCTTTTAGTAATCACTAGCACGCAACTTGAGGTTAATAACCTATTGTGTTAACATATTCTTGTTTATGTGCCCGTTCCAGTTAAGTTGACTATGCATGTGAGTTCTATGAGTTCTCATTTGATTGCATAAGGCAAAACACCTTGATCCGTGAAAGTACATTGATCTATATGGGTGAGCTGCTCAGCAACTTAGAAGCACTGGTACGCCCTTGTGTTGCCAGATGGCAAGAAATTAAGATTAAGCAAGTTCAGTCCATATGAGTTTGGATTTTGTCATAAATCTTGTCTTATGATAGTGGTTGGGAATGTCAAATTCACATGGATAGGAACTCATACACCATAAAATCTAAGTGGCAAGAGGTTTCTCTCTACTTCATGAAAATGATTGTGAGGAAACACTTTCACTGGTAGATTTTAAGGGATTAGCAATTGTGATAATTGTGTTCTCAAATTCGAGTATGATTACGACATCCCTTCTCATAGTTCGAATTGTGAGAATTGGCAGATAGTTTGAACACTCGGGACTTATTACTATAAGTTCTAGAAGAGTTTAGACACACACGTGAGCTATCTAATGAAAAGTTTATGAGCTTGATAAGTCTAGATAAATATTTATCAAAGCACCACGTATCATAAATTTGAACTTTGGTAAAAAAGTCAATAAATATTGATTACTAGAAGTCTAGTTGATTTTTTAGATACATGTCAAAGCTAGTGGGAGCATAATTGTTATGTTAGGAAGAAGATAATTATTATGCTAGTGGGAGCATAATCCTTATAATGAGTGTTTCAAGTTAGCAATGCTATTTTATAGAAAACAAAGGTTATAAATTTGCAAAGTTGCAGAATTTGGAAATGGTTTTGCTATAGTAAGGGAGAGGATACTAATACATCATTTCGAATCTAAAGGCTTAGATTGAAATTTTAATGGAACTTAGTCATGAGCATATATAAATTTCATGTTAAAATGTTCAATATAGGAAATTCTGTATATGGAAATATTATAGCGAGAGACTAGTCATGTATCATGTCTTTATGTGAGACATTATGAATCGTATCTGATATGCTCTTTGTTCATCACAATCATATAAGGATCTACATCATTACTTCCATCTTCTAGAGGTTTGTAGTTCTTCATTTGTTCCTACAAGATTATTCAAAAATGAATAGGATAATATTACAAAAAATATACCATTAAAAAGTTGTTTATATTGTAAAAAAAAATTGCATTTCAATGTAGAAATAAGAATTTTCTTTTATTATGTAAAAGTCAGCCACTTGATGTCCAAAAATCTGCTATCAAAAGGTTGTTTTTAATGTAAAAAGTAAAATAAATAAATAAACTTTGCATTTTATCATCTAAAAACTGCATTTTCACATCTAAAAAACTATATTTTAACATCTAAAAACTGCATTTAAACATATAAAAAACTACAATTTAATGTCAAAAAATAGAGTTTACTATCAAAAGGAAAAAACATATTATGAAATTGAAATTCAAACTTACAATTTCTTTTGTCGTGTCATCATATGTATCAACATATACAACCCATATGTCCTTTTACGTGTAGGTTCAAATGTTTGACTTAGAATGGGGTATTCCTTATTTGGATCTTCATTTTTTTATTCTCATGGTAACATAGACATCAACAAGAAAGTATCAAAGTGTGGGAAAATAAAAACACAATTCACAAGCAAAATGAAAAAATTACCATCTCGTCACGAATTCTAGCAAAAGCTTTTAGACCAGCCGTGTGGATAATTTTTAGAGACTTGCGTATTTGCTTTGCCCGTGAACAACATTTCTACGTACACATCAATATATATAACTCAACTGACCAAATACACCAATTAACTTTAAATTATAGCAGTGCACTACAATTATAGGCATGTACTTTTTTATCGTACAAGGAGTATGATACTATAATGAGCATAAGTTGGTTTAATTTGCTTTTCTGGGTTTTAAAAATAATTGTATGAGTAAATTTTTATTCCTTGTGTTCTAGCTATTTATTACTAGAGTTTTTAACCTGTGATTGAAATGACTCAAAGTTATTCCATTTTGCATACAATTAGTCTTGAATAGAGATATTAAGACATATTTTGAGTACTTAATGAAAAGTCCAAAAAGATGACACAACAAGGTTGTAAATACGATGCTTTTACTCACTCATTGGTTATAATATTGCTTTAATAAAATAATATTGCTTATATATTTTTCTGTTTCATCTTGCTCCTGTATTTTCCCTGCTATCACACTTCACTATTTAAAGAGCCACGTACCCAGGTGCACCACAGCTCCATATATACTTGTGTCAGGTCTGCAAATGAGAATCTTTGCGTCCATCATGTCCGTTGAGTTTTATATGAGGCTTTTTTCATGAATGTAAAAATTTTGTTTCCTGTGTATTAGGATACCCATGGCAACTTACTAAACAAGTGCCACAAACTCGATTCAAGCTCAAACACTATGGCTTTTAATGTACATTCGATCTATTTGCTCTATTAGAATATGTCCAAATCTTCTGGGCAATAGTTTTGTCATCATATTTTATTTGCCATCTTGTAAAAAATAATAGCCAAGTATGTTGATTAAGTTTTTGATTATTTATTAGTGTTTAAGATATCCTACAACTAAGGAATCATGTGATCTAAATCAATATCATCAAGTGTTTGTAAGGATTTACAGCTTTCTAAAGAATGATTGTTGCAATTTCCATGCTTAGTAATTCTTGTAAATTCCCCGAGAATGACATGGTATTTCTTGAACTCAAAATAAAAAATGTATCTCCTTTGTTTGGACCGGATGCGAGTAAGTTTTAGCATTTACTCAAATATATCCAACAATCTCTAGTCGCAGATCCAAACCCTAGGTTTCACTAGCAATGCATATCATATAATTCAATCGTTAAAACAAAACAAAAACAGATTACACGGTTACGCCGTACTTAATCCAATTTCTAAGTGAGGATTTCTGAAATGAAACAAGTCATTTAAATATACACTTTGTTCAAGCATGTAAATCACTAAATTATCAAAATATAGTATTAACAATATTAATAAAAAAAACAGAGTATTTACTACTCAGTACCGATAACATCTAAATTGGGTCAAAATTACCGCAAAATTTCAGCTCTCGAGTGGAACGCGGTTGCGGACATTGAGTTCTTCGGTGACGATAAAAGAAAGGTGCCAAAGTTGAGTGCGTATTCATCCGGAGGACAAAGACGATAAAGTACATAAAGTTTAAGTTAGCCCCCCTCCCTCAAGGTTTGGTCAAATTGGATCAACATTAACTCGAACTATTAAACAATCCTAAGATTGAAATTGTAAAACTATATTTATTCTTAAAATAAAGGGTTTATTCCATAGAAGAACATACGGTTTTTTTCATTTTTTCCATTTTAAACCTAAAACTTATATTTTTCAAAGTAAACCTAACTTTTATCTATTCATTGTTATTTCATTATTAAAGTCTGTTACCAAGAGGTAAATTGATTTTATTCGATAAAAAGCTCTATATTTTGCATTTTTTTCCATTTTAGACCTGGTTTTTTTTCCAAGATAAACTCAATTTTAATATATTAATTATTATTTTATTAATGAAGTTGGTTATCAATATGTAACCTTATTTCCCTAACAAATGTGTGTCCTAAGCATCAACAGATCACCTTTCGTACCAAAATCATGGTTAAACTTGCACATGAAGGACCTTGGACCTCTTAATTATCTTCTTGATGTCACTCTTTCCGGTCATACAATATGTTATGGAAGTACTAGAATGTCATCTTGAAAACCTACTCTCACTCTCATCGATAAAAAGGAAAAGTTAATACCAATGATGGGCAACCTTACTCTAACCACTTTATATTGCAACCTTGTTGGAGTGCTTCAATAACTCACTTTCACCTAATCGGGTGTCGCATATGTAGTTTAGTATATATACTTCCACATCACATGTATGCACCTATTGAATCCCTTATGGTAGCTTTCAAGTGTTTACTACGTCGTGTTCAATGTCCTCTTGATTATGATCTTACACTCTATAATACTTAATCCACAATCCACAGGTCTTAAAGCATAAAGTGACATTGACTGGGCGGTTATCCCGACATACATCAAGGTCGAATACCAAGGTGTTGCTAATGTGGTTTAGCATAAACTAACTTTGACTGGGCCGACGGTCCCAACACATATCGAGGTCGAATACCAAGGTGTTGCTAATGTGGTTTTAGAAACATGTTGGATTAAGAACCTTCATCTTGAGCTTTCGTTGCATGTTACTATGGCTATGCTCGTTTATTATGCTAATGTAAGTGTTGTTTATCCCTAGGGTTTTAGAATAAGTTATTCTATTAGATGATTGATGCTTATAAAACACATGATTTAGAGGAGTGTAGGGTTACATTTTGGTAACCGGGTCAATTAATGAAAAACAATGAATAGGTAAAAGTTAGGCTTATTAAAAAAAATAGATGTAAAACGAAAAAAAAAAGGTAAAATATAACGTCTTTTATAAAAACAACTATAAAAATAACTGAATAACTGTTGATCACTGGATCAAATATAGAATAATGGTAACAAACCAAGTATTATAAACATGTTAAATTATAACATTTTGTATCATAAAATATTTTGGATCATGTAATTTAGAATCATAACATTTACAACCAAATTAATTTTTTGGCTCATAACAAGTTTTTAATCATAATATTTTTTTTCTGAAACATTTAATTTAAGTAAAAAGATACGCTTAGGGATCATAACATTTTAAATTATAATATTATGGGATCATAACAAATTAATAATCATAATCATGAAAAATCCCACGAGGGTATTTTTGTTGCTTCTTCTTCCTTGCTTCCAAGTGTGTTCTTGTTGCTTAATCAGATTTCATTTGATAAATCCCACAAGTTTTAGTTTCTTCTATATGTATGAAATTCTATCAATTTATATGATTTCAAATGGTGGTCATTAACCATCTTTAGATAACTCACTTAAGTCATGTGGAAGATGTGTTGAGTAACCATTTGACCCTTGTTCAAATCTGTGAAGCTAGATTTAGGGGTGGCCGAAAGAAGGGTGCACGACCCGGTCCAAAAATGGAGTTGGCTAGTATCATTGCCAAATGATTGTCATCAGTTGTGGCAATACGGGAAAGGAAGTGAATAGCAGAGGTGAAAGGATAAGACGTTAACAGGCTTAATAACATAAATATTTACTGAATAATAAAATAGGGGTAAAAATGTCCTTTTACAGGTAATTAGCGTTAGATTTCAAAGAATGTTAATGATAAGAACCATGTTGTTCAAAAAAAAATAATAAGAACCAATTCTATAATAAATGTAAACAATAGGGACCTACTTCTCTATACAACAAGCACCATTTACGTAAATTAGTCTAATAATGTTTTTGCTCTTTATTTACTTCTATTATCTAATAAGAAAAATCCTAAAATTCAGAAAACACTATATAATTATGAATAAACTACTTAAAATTTTATGAAAACATGGACATACTATATTGCAACATAATAATATGTCAACGGATGATTAAGTTTCATTTAATGATGCCATACTTGATTACTCAATTAAATTATGCGACCGTATAGGTTTTGTGGGTTTAGGTATAACATGATTGCATTATTATGATGCTCATGTTCCAAGTTCCAACACAAATCTGGCAAGAAAAAGCAAAACTAGCTAGCTCCAACGTACGTACAAAGAATTGATGCTCAATTGTTCATCTCAACAAAATTGCTGTAAATTCAATCAGTATGAGTAATCTATATACTGTCCTGATATCATAAGATACTACACAAGACATTAGGCCTTTGTTTCAATAGATTTTGTTAACAAGGCAGAAATTAGGCCTTTGTTTCAATAGTTTCTTTGAGGGAATAATGCCACTGCACAAGACAAGACAGACAACCGGTAAGATATATATATATATATATATATATATATATATATATATATATATATATATATATATATGGGGATAGGGAATATACATTACAGCCCCACCTAAGCTTAGGTACTAAACCTCTAAAATATGTCGTTTTAACATGCTAAATATACCTAGTTTGGTTTCACTTGGTAAATATATCATTCTCCATAACATTTCTTTCTTTCATTACCGTTCTATCATCTCCGTTTTCTTTCCTCAATTATCGTTTATTACTTCATCCAAGTGAACATTACTAAACCCTAAACCTAAACCTAAACCCTAAATTTAAACCTTAAACACTAAATCTAAACCCTAAACCCTAAATCTAAACACTAAACCCTAAACCCTAAACCCTAACCCTAAACCCTAAACCCTAAACACTAAACACTAAACCTTAACCCTAAACCCTAAACCCTAAACCCTAAACCCTAAACCCTAAACATAAACCTAAACCCTAAACCCTAAACCCTAAACTCTAATCCCTATTGTGTCGATCTTGAATTTACATCTTGAAGTATTAATCGTGAATCCATTAACCGTAATCTTTATATAGTAAAACTATGTATTTTCAAGAGGTTTAGTACCTAAGCTTAGGTAGGGCTGTAATGTATATTCCCTTTTCCCTATATATATATATATATATATATATATATATATATATATATATATATATATATATATATATACTAGGTTAAAACCCGTGTAATACACGGGGTTGATTACTTAAATTAACAATAATACATGATAAATGACTTAGTATAAAAAATAAATAACAAAATTCAAATACATGTAAATCTATAAAAACTAAGAAATAATATTCACATTGTTTTATCTTCCCTGACATTTTAGTGACAAACCTAATTATAGAACATTAAATTTCGGATGACTTGTTTGAAAGTACATTGCCAAATGATAGATTCCTAATTATAGCATTGTACTTTGAAAGTACATTGCTATAATTTGGATAACCAAAAGTAAAAGATAACAATTACAACAATGTATTTTCAAAGTACAATGCTATAACTTTTGTAATTAGTCACTATATTAACGTAAAATCACTAAAATAAACAAATATTGAAACCTCTCTTTGAGTTTTTATGTTATTATGTGCAAAAATTATGTAAAAAGCTTCAACATTTTGTCAATTTCTACACCAGTTTTTGTGATCAAAATAGTGTGCTCAAATTGAGTTGCATGACCGCCATCCTTTGTTAATGTAGTCTAGTTATCTTCCCATTATTTATAATTTGAAATCGTAATGATTAATCAAATATTTGCCAAAAAAATTTTACAATGATAGAAGTTTTGTGGTAAATATATAATTTTGTTTTAAAATAAGTATATACACAATTATGTATATGCAGTTTACGCTTTGTAAAAAACATTATGGTTAGAGATGTGTCCAGAAATAGTCTTTTTTAAGACCATATAAAAGTAAGTATACAAACATAACATTTAAACAAAACACATAATCATACTTAGTTCACTATTTAACATTTTTAAGACTATAACAAAACATTTACTGGTTAATAAAATGGATCTACTTTTACTTATTATTTTATAACATATGGATAATATATTGAACTTAATAATAGTTTTGATGTTTTGTATTTTAGATTTTTCCATTGATAATATAAATAACAGAAAAAAAAAATCCAAGTACTCTCGTTACGACTAAAGAGTGATTGGATACAAATCAAGACTTAACAAAGTGATAAATCAAAAGAAATCAATTACAAAGTGATAAAACAAAAGAAATCACATGTAATTTTCTATCACCCATTTTTAAAATATGTATTTCACAAAATAGCCCTATTGTGTACAAATTATGATGCTTCTAGACAATCTTTGAAGGAAATCCACATGCATTTGGTACGAATCATATAATCAATACCATCAATGAAACTTTACAAAATACCATTTCCAACTTTCCAGTCTCTTTTTCGACAATTCCAATACTCGATTAATTCTAAGATGCAAAAATAGTCTCATTTTCTACAATTATGATCTGAATATAGGCGACATGAAAATCATAGAGTGGAACAACAAAAAGAAATAGAGTATTTGTCTAAGTATTACACTCTAAAAACTATATGCAATAAAGATAAATTAGGTTTATTTCTTGAGATTTTTTAACACTCGGTCAAAACTAAATGAGCAGGAATCATCCTTGGAAAATCATACTTCTTTACAACGTTTCCAGCTTGTTGTACTCGCTCCAATTGGGGGCATTGAACCATGTCAAATGTCGATAAAGAAAGTAACGCATCCTTGGGTAAAACACATAGACAAACAACAAAATTTTGGCCACCTATACAAATAAAATATACTATAAAAGATCGTGTAAAGTTGCAAGGAATAAGTTATATCTTAACTATATTTTAGTTTTTGACAATTAGCCATATGTTCCAAATGCTCTGTAATAATCAATAGATATAGTAAATGTTGGAGTCAAAAGGATCAGAAACAATGGATATAAGCTATTGGATCAATAGAAAAGGAATATATCATATAAATTGAATCTTTTTTATGTTAAGTTTTCATTACAGGTGGCGTAATGGATTTAATGGAGATAAGTATCCACTTGATTCAGTTAGTTGCGATACCATACTACCACTTATCATCTACTTTCATCAAGCAATCAATTTAAAAAAAAAAAAAAAAAAAAAAAAAAAAAAAAAAAAATGGTCCAAAATTAAAAGACCAACTATATACCTTGATGCACTCCAAAAAAAAAATCAAATTGCAAGCCTTGGGCCCCTAAACAATCAGTTAGTCAAGGTTTATAGCCCAAAAGAAATCAATAACTCAACCCACGATAATCAAAATATTTTACATAGTATTAAGCAATTCGAAATTTGAGTAAAGTCCATGTGATAGTTAAAAAAATCCATAATATTTTAAAATGCATCATGTATATTGATTAAAAAATTAAAAATACAATATCATGTTTCCCTTCAAATTGAATGTAGTCAATTAGGTAATAGAGTAGCAGACTTACCTTTTTTCTTATTAGCCATGTAATCACGTTTCTCTTTCATGCTTCTATTTTTTCAGAGCTGTATTTTCATTCCCCTGTCATGTTATCAGACATTAAAAAAAAAGAAAAAAAGTCATATGATCAAATAGATAAGAGTGAATCACTTTATCATTCTTTTTATGTCTGATGTTACCAAATGTCTTGTACTCCAAACTTTTAAAAAACATACCTATCAGTGAAGCTTGTAATACTACTAACCATATTGTGAATCAAATCAGAAGGACTTTCTAGCCTACCTGGCATCATACAAAAAATGGTGAAATGAATAGGCAAAAAAAAAATATAATTATGCATATATGTTACCTTCTTTAGTGGATTTATTTTGCAACCGATTATAGATTTGGATATAACTCACAGATTCATGGCCTTTAGTGCTATGATTAATACTAATAACAGTGAATGGAATATGAAACTTTAACATAAAGTATAAATTAACCACATTTTAACATCTGAAAGCATGAGAAGGAGAAGTGGGAAGAGGGAAGAGGCACACATAATGATGACCACAATAATATATCTAAAAGTGATACTTAAATCTCAAAGTGGAAACCCTAGAATTAAAATCGACATACCATTTGGGTTTTTTGTTGATGCGGGTGTTCTCTGACTTTTGATTTACGGATATGCTGCTGTAATAGAAATTGAAACATGAAAAAAAAAAAATCATTTTGAAGCTGCGAATATGAAATTGTACAAATACTGAGAATCAATTTCGTTCCTAAAATTTGGATATTCTTAATGAAGTGACAAATTTTCGATTTGAATTCATGGAGATGAGCAATCGTGAGAGCAGATGCTTCCAAGAAATATGTCTGCCATGCGCCAAAGAATCCCAATTCATAGTTACAGATTCGTCAACTAAAATTGACGGGAAGAGAGAAATTTGCTTCCTAACCGAAGAATGGATGTCGAGTTCGATCTTCGAAACGCTTATACATGTTGCAAGATACATGTAGTTTAAAGAATAAAAAAAACATAACAAATGGAAGATTTAATTTGTAGCATATATGTTATTCATACCTAAGCGAAGAATGGATGTCAAATTCGATCTTTTACTTTCTTCTGCTCTTGCTCTGGAATGTGAACGAATCCAAGATTAAAAGGTTTTGTTGATCGAAAAAAGTTAACAGAAGATTGTTGGCGGCGATGAATACCATCCAAAACCCTAAACTTTTGTCGAGAGAAGATTGTTTGCCTATAAGAAGTCAGCATATCAAATACCTATTTACAAGCAGAGTATATCGTTGATTGATTCTAAATTTTAGGAAAAAATTAGAGTACAGGGACAAAAAAAATAGGCAAACTGAATTGCGCCGATTCCATTTGAAGCGAAGGGCATTCACGTAAATTGAGCTGAAGAAAAGAAGCGGGAAAACTCTATTTTAGGGCCTGGGAGACTGACACGTGGCACGATTCTACTTATTTATTAGGATATATATATATATATATATATATATATATATATATATATATATATATATATATATATATATATATATATATATATATATTTTGCAGTACCTCACACTATAACGTATATCACCGTCGTCACCGGTATCTAATAAACCACCACTTTCGGATATCTCCTATTGAAGGGAAAGGGATACACATCATTTTTTAATTCAATTTCAAGAATATAATGGATAAAAACAGGAGCAGAACATGCAACCTGGTTCTAAAAAAAGTTCAATGACCACTTTGGCAAATATTAACAAGTTTAATGACCTTTGAAATCGTAAAAGGAGCCAAGTGATCAAATAACCAAAATTTCAAAAGTTTAGTAGAAAAACAAAGCAGAAAATCAAACTCACAAGATGTCGTAGTTGCCTGAACTTTCCTGCAAGAAGAGCTCTCATAAACTTTATAACCTCCACCTGTCCACAATATCACACGGCATGTGTTAGTAAAGGAAGATAGAGAAAAAGAGGTAAGGAAACAAGGGGAAATTAATGTTCTTACTTTATCAAGACCATACAACCCACGTAAAATCATGACCTCCAAACTATTTCCACCACCTTTGGTGACAAGGTCCCTGCAAATGATGGAAAACCACACAATTAAATGTTATTGTTTGGAGAATTACAAAAAAACATTACTCATGATTAGAAATACTCACCTCAACATACAAATTAATGTAAGAAATAATTTATAAGCATTAAGTTCCTACAACTTCTACCATTAAAGTTTTGCACCCAAAGAATAGGAAATATGACCAGTAAAATACCAAATGACTCTTTCTAATAAATAACCCAACAAAAAAAAAAAAAAAAAAAAAAAAAAAAAAAAAAAAAAGACAAAATTGCAAAAATGGTCCCTGTCGTTTTATCTAAAAAGATTAGTAATGCAATGGTCCAAAATTGGGCATTTTGGTACTTCCACTTACTCTTTCATCCCCACACACATACTATTTTAAGGCCATCCCCAATGGGGATTCTATGAAGAGTTTAATGGGATAAAAAGTAGTGATGTGGCACTTAATAGAGTAAAAATGCAATGTAGCTTGAGTTTATTGAATGGGGAGTTCAATCCCCATTGAACCGTGTAATGCTTTTTTTTTCTTTTTTTTTCAATTTAATATAACAATTTCTAGTGAAAATAATACTTTTTTTTCAACAAACATATTATATATTATTATTTTTTTTTATTTATCTTTATTTTATTTTATATTCAATAATTTAGTTTATTAAGTTACTTTATATTTTTTTATTCTAAAGAATAAAAAAATATATAAATCATAAAAATATTTTAAAAAGATAAGATCTTATTTAATGTATTATTTGTAACTTTTAATTTTATTGTAAACTATAATTAATATTTTATAATTGTAACTTTGAATTTCTAATTAATGTAATATTTTAGTTTTATTTATTAATATTATTTATAAAAAAAATAAAATGATGATGTGACAGTCCATTGAACTTTTAATAGTTTAATGGAGTGTAGAGTTTAATGGGTTAAATGGTATGGTTAGTGGAATACTGATGTGGCAATCCATTGAACTCTTAAGAGTTCAATGCATTGGAGATGGCCTAATACCTTAATTAAAAACAAATAAAAATGGGCCACTCCACCCTCATCCCCCTACGGCCCCCTCATCTCTCATCTCTCTCTTTCTCTAATTTCATTCCCCAAACCCATCTGCGGATAGTTTTCTCCCATATTGATTTCTTCCATCGTCTAAGCTAACCATTGATCAAGAAAAAATGGGTCAGGGGGTTTTTCAATTATCTAGCTATTAACACATGGTATCAGAAAGTCCCTAGGACCTTTCTTTTTCCACCTATTTCGCTTCCTCTTTCCGTTAAATCTCTTTCTTCTTCTCTTTTCTTTTCCGGTGACTATGTCTTCATCCTCCGTAGATCATACCCTCCCAATGAATACACTCCTTCATATGATCACCATCAAGTTATCTCCTTCAAACTACCTTCTGTGGAAAAATCAGATGTTATCCCTACTTGCTTATCAGAACCTTCTTCCTCACAATGACGGTTCTGCAGTCGCACCTTCTCCTGAGGTCCTAACCGATGGCAAGTCCAGCCCTAATACTCTCTATACTACTTGGAAAATAGATGATCAACGAGCCGTCATTATCCTTCATGCCTCCCTCTCTGAGGAGGCAGTTGCTGAGATTGTTGGCCTTCCGTCTGCTCGCCTCATTTGGCTGGCGCTTGAGACTGCCTACAACAACTCTTCTGTTGAAAGGATCCAGAACTTGCGTGACCAACTTCGTCAATCAGTGAAAGTTGTGTCTACTGTTGTTGAATTTGCCCGTAAATTTGAGATCAATTGGCGGCCATAGGACATCCCGTTGATGACTCGGACAAGTTACATTGGTTCCTGTGCGGGTTAGGGCCCTCGTTTGAAACTTTTTCAACTGCTGTGAGAACCAATCGGCCGGCGCCTTACTTTCGTGACCTCTTGGCTCAAGCCGAGAGTCACGAGTTGTTCTTGAAATCACTGCATGGTTCCACCCATTCCGCTGCTGCTTTCCCTGCGGTTCGCCCCTCCACTACCCCCTTACATAAATCTCGCACCAGCTTCCGGCCTTCACGTGGAGGTTCCAATGTTGGTCGGGGACGTGGTAGGCGACCTCCCCACTGTCAACTATGTCGTATTGATGGTCACTATGCCAATGTTTTCCCTCAACTTTCAAGTTTTGCTGCTAAAACTACTACACCCGGTATCGATATTGCAAATGCTTTTCGTGCTCAATGCACTATTGCTCCTTCACACCCGGATTGGTATGTTGATTCCGGGGCTACTGACCATATGACATCATCCTCGGAGACGGTCACTCCGGGTACTACACAATCGTCTCCTGCCAATATCACTTTTGGGAACAGTAATTCGCTTCCTGTTTCCCATATTGGTCATACTATGGTTCACAATCAATTTCATTTGAATGATGTGTTGGTTGTCCCACGCCTTACCAAAAACTTACTTTTTGTTAGTAAATTTCTCATCCCAATTTCTATATTCAGGACTGCTCCACGAGACAAGTCCTAGCCCAAGGCAGATGTGAAAGCGGGTTATATGTGCTCCATTCGTGTCCTCAAGCCCTTGTTGCTGCTTCGTCCTTAAAGGCTTCATTTGAGTTATGGCATTTACGGTTGGGTCATGTGGCTTTTGATACTATTTTGATTTTAGATAAAATGGGAAGGTTATCTGTCACTTCTTTACTACCTAAACCTCTTTTGTGTTCGCCTTGTCAAATGTCTAAGGCACAACGATTATCTTTTGAGGTTAATGAAAAACGGGCTTTATACCCACTTGACTTGGTTCATTGTGATTTATGGGGGGCATCCCTGGTTTTGTCTGTTAATGGCTATCGATATTATGCTTTGTTTGTGGATGATTATTCTCGTTTTGGTTGGTTATATCCATGAAAAGCGAAATCTAAATTCCATGTTATCTTCTCAAAATTCATGAAATTTGTACAAACACAATTCTCCAGAAAAATCAAAACTTTTCAAAGTGACGAGGGCACCGAGTTTGTCAATCATTATGTTCGTCACCTATTAACACATAAACCTTATTTAAGAGATTTATCAACTTCTGAATCTAAGAGAAAAATTAATATTAGATCTGGAGGCTGATGAAGTTAAAGCAAAGAAGAACAAGGAAAGTTTTTTTGGAGATTATAATATGACCTTATGATGTCTTCCAAACAGAATCGAAGCAGTTAACCCAAAAGGGTAACACAGGCTCATGTAACCCACAACTTCATCCAGCTTATGCAATTGGTGCACCTGGTTTCATGGGATCTATTAATTGACTCCAGATTGAGAGGGTATTTGGATAAATTAGTTTATAGCTTATTAGCTTATTGCGGTGGGAAATTGGGAATAAGCAGTTTTTGCAAAAGTATTTGTGGTGGGTATAAGCAATAAGCAAAAAGCTAGGGGATGCTTATTTAGCTTATTCCTACCACAATAAGCTGATTTTTAAGGATTCTTATCCAAACACTTAAACTTAGCTTATTGTGGTGGGAATAAGCAATAATCACCCTCTTTTTTCCCTATCCAAACACCCTCTTAGTGTGACTCACAAAGTTATATCCATTTTCAATTTGGAAAACAGAAAATGGAACCAACAAAATCCGATTTGATGATAAGTTAAGAGAAGTCCATTTTCAGATCACAACGACGTCAGAGACTAGCAGAATCCGGTGAGGGAAGGTCTTTGGTGGCCTTACCGATGCCTCTCATGTCAAAGGTGACTGTGAGTGTGTGTGTGTGTGTGTTAGATCTTAGAGGCAGAATTTAATTGCAAACACATTGAAAACCTGCAACTCAAACTTACACACTGAGATCCAACTTGAATATTTGAATATATATATATATATATATATATATATATATATATGAGCTCCTAAAATTTGTACTTGATCCCATTTGATTTTTCAAGCATATCAACTGGAAGTTTCAGTTGTCTTCATCTGGCTAACGTTTATGTCCCTAGTGTGAAAAGGGAGAAAGATTGTTGATTTTATGCAGACATTAGAGAATAATGAAAAGGGGGTGTGGGTTGAACACAGAGAAAGAAAAATGGGGGTCAAGATTGAAGCGTGAGAGAGATATGAAGGGACCAAAATGCCCTTTCTCTTTTTGCTAGATAACGTTAGGAACTAATGGCTGTTACCAAGAGGGACAAAAACAATAAAAATGTCTAATTTCAAACCAAGGGTGCACCACAAAACTTTTTTGAACCAAAACCACATATTTTAACCACCATGGGGACCATTTTTGCAATTTTGTGAAAAAAAAAAATCACTGAAGGACATCAGGGATGTAATTTAATGAAAGTTCAAGGCCACTTACTCTAAAAAGGCGCCAGTGAGAGAGTAACAATTTGTAAAGTCGACATATTTTAGCTCGTTAAACCCCTGCAATGGAGATTACTAACAGATAATTAATCAACAGGGCAATTTCACATGTTAAAAAGTCAGCATATTCATGTGTTCTTCAAATACCAGAGAGAGACAATGGATACCTTCAACAGCTTGAAAGCTTCAGAAGGAAACAGTTGGCATGCTTGCAGTACCAAAGTGGTTATCTTAGGGCAGTTGACCACAAATTCTTTGCACACCCAGGTTTCTACCAAATCAGGTCTGCCTGCGTTGTGTGTGAGATGAGATCTCACAGATCGAATTGATTCGACAGTCTTTACAAATATTAAAAAAATAATAATAAAAAAAAATCATCAACAAAGTTTAGAATGGACAAACCTCCGCTAAATTCGAAGATAAAATGCTCTAGCAAGCGACAATATCTACTCACGCACTCCAGTATACGACTGATATAAACATCCATCCTGTCATCAAGAAAACATTTTTATTAGTGTTTCATAAAAGAAATAGACATTGCAGAAAGCACAATACAAATAACAAGTGATATCAATGAATAACCATGCATGCCAAGATTTAACTAGTAGTTTAAGATGACTGTAAAAAGCTTTCTATAGCAAAAATTCCATTTTTCCCCTCTCTACACTTTTATAATGTAGAAAACTAAATTGAAGTTTATAGTTACTCTACAGTCTTGGAAAGGTCAGCCTTTACATTCTCCCCTAGCTAAGTATCTCAAGCTCCAGTAATTTTTAGGTAAAAATGATTTTGAGAAACAAAGCCAAAGGACTTATTATAAGACTTAAGTAACACCCACAGACAAAGATAAGCAGCGAATCTCATTAACAAGCAGACTGAAGGAAGAAGTTATCAAAAAAGCCAAGGGACGACTTACATGCCCACAAATTTTAGCTCAACAAGAGAATGGCAAACCAACAAAGATGCCGAAAGTGCATCCGAAAGTGTTGTCTCATCCTTCATTTTAATTCTGTAAAGGTGCAAACTTCTCAAACGAGACCTTGCAATTACAACATACAGTGTCAGTAGAAACTCTATACTTGTACAATGATATAATTCATTTATTCCAAAATAATGAAAACATACCCAGGTACACCACCATTCGTACTCAAAGAACTCAAGCAAAAGCCTGTTAAGAAAGGTGACTCCTCTATTTTTAGGAACTGCTTATAACTCCTTTCATCATCATCATCATCATCGCTGATATAAGGCGGCAGTACACCAAGCTTAATAGACCTTAAGTTGAAGAAGTAGATATTAGTAAGTGTGTGGGTGCTAATGAATAATTAATGCCAACAGTTATATGAACCAGACCACAGAATGCAAAACGATATGGATTTTCACCAAATCAATGTATCAAATACCTCAGCCTCAGGCTTGAAAGTGTGCAATTGTGCACATGAGCATATATAAATTGTTGGATGTTCTACTTCTACATGTCATTTAAGTTTCTCATGGATGAAAAGGGAAGGCAACATTCCTCATGCTTCTAAGGCCCAATGGTAATCACAAACCGAAAACTGTCTGGCCAGAATGACACTAATCCCAAATTCAGCCTATGAACTTAAAAAGAACAAGCTACGACACCTTACCTTAAAGCTTATTAATTTTATATAAAGCCGTGTGAGTATCATGCATGATTCTAGAAAATACTACCCAACAATCATAATTTTACCAAACATAATTAAATGACAAAATTAATGAGCTTATCACAAAAGGGAAGAAGATCGAGATATTACTGAAGCGCACTTCCAGCTCGCTGGATCATCTTAGATACCATATCATCTTTGTTGTTGGGGTCTTTGCTCTTGGGTTTGATTTTGGGTGTTAAAGTACCCAAGTTAATATTAATATAACACAAAGGATCTATGGCACACTTCTTAAAAAACGAACACGTAGCCCCGGCACAGAATAGGCTTTGGGTATCAAGCATAGAGAAAACCTGGAAATCAATAACATCACACCACAAAAATCACTTCAATTACAAAATTCAACAGACCATGCAAATTGAAATTCGAAATACGTACGTTGATTGTCAGGTCTGGAGAGAGAGGCCAGACGGATGCATTATGAACGGAAGATCGTTTACGAGCGGATCTCTTGGCAGCTTCGAGCAATACGGATGAGAGGTGAATAGCACGTTCGATAAAATCATCATCGTTCTGGTGGGAATCGGTAGATCTAGATTCGATAAAGCCATCGAATGAGGCGTCTATTAAGGCGGAATCGGAAACAGCAAACAAGGACTCGAATAGAGCGTTGATGTTCAATTGATCGTAATTATCATCCCTAGGTGAATGTTTCGCCATGGAACTGGAAGTACGTGGGAACGGAAGTACAGTTGCTAGCGGGAAAAAAACTAGCTTTTAAACTGAATAAGTTTTAGGGATAACGATCAATGCGGCAGGGCCATGGCCCAGGAAAACAATGGGCCTACGGCCATCAAGTTTACAGCATTTTATGGGTATTTTTGGGCCAAAATTAATATTACAGTAAGAATTTTGTCCATGGGCCAAAATTGAAGCAGCAGCCAGGAGTAATCCATCGCTTGAAACACACAGTCTCAGCTGTCCCATAGTCGCACGCCTAATATTGGTATTGCAAAGGAAATGTTGACTTATTTGTTTTCTTTAAAAAAAGACACGACAAAACTTTGGACCTGTTGTTTGTCAAAAACTGTGGATAAGGTTCAAAAAGATTTCAACTTGCACCGATAATCCAAAATGAAATTTTTTTTTGTGGATTTGGTCCCTTACAAATGTGAAAAGACTATCATATCCTTTTAATTTCTTTTTTTATATTTTCTAATATTTATTTATATATTTCTAGAATTAAGAAAAATAAAAATCTCACCATATCTCTACCTCACCAGACTCGGACACCCCCTCTCTCTCTCTCTCCATCCTTCCCCTCCTTCCCCTTCTTGATAAACCAGATTTTCTAGAAATCCAAAATTTTGAATGCAGACAAAGCATATCAAAAACCCAAAACATGAAGCTTTTGAGAAACACTTTTATAGTTTTGTCATAAAAACAAATATGTCTGACAACTAAAGAAACACTTTTGAAAAGTGATTTTCAAAACCTTTAAAAAAATACATTTTTAGGAAATCAAAGAATATAACTTTTCAACCGGGTTGTGGTTAATGTGACATAGTGACGTGTCAATCTTGAAGACGTAACATTGACATGGCATGATGACACGGCATTTTTTGGTTACATCATATTTTATGTGCCAAAATCAATGTTTTAAAAACCGGTTTGAACTGGTCGGTCGAATCGGTTGGAACGGGAATTGGGAGATTGAACGGTTTAACTATCACCGGTTTTACATTGATTTCTGAACTGGATTGAACCGGCCGGTTTTTAGAAAAATCCAGTTGAACCGGTCAAAATAAACCGGTTGAACCGGTTAAACCGAATAAAAACACATGAAAAAAAAAATCATTTACATAATAAACTTTGGTGATTTTTTTCAAATCTATTTAGTTTCTCTAAATAAAAACATATGGTAAATGTTATAAAAAATTTTAATGCGGTTGTATTCATCTAAAACTATATTTCGTTTCGATATTATATTTTATTTTTCTTTTTGACGTATATGGATTACTGTAAACACTAAAACTTATAGTTATGTGTTATTTTAATGTATTTGGATTCATCTACAACTTATTTTTATGTGTATATTTAATGTTTGAACTTGTAAATATCAAATTCATTATTTATATATATATATATATATATATATATATATATATATATATATATATATATATATATATATATATGCATGTGTAGAAAAAAAAATGAGAAATATAGAAACCGGTTTACCCGGCGGTCAAACCGGTTGAACCGGGAACCAATCACCATACTGGTTCAACTAAAAAACTGATTTTTAAAACATTGGCCAAAATTGAAACGAAAAAAATAAAATGTAGGGACTTAATTGAAAAAAAAAACATATGATATATTCAATTGATCGTAATTACACCTACGTGAATGTTCGACCATGGAAAGAAAGGTACACCGTGGGAGCAGCAGGGCCATAGTGCCCAGGAAGACGATGGGCTTAGAAGCATCAAATGTACAACACTTTTTATGGTCTTATGTGGGCCAAAGTCTAGTAAGAATTTTGTCATTGGCCCAAAACTAAAGCACCGATAAAGTCATCGCAAGCCTTAGTTATTCTATAAACATTGTTGTAGCATTGATGGCACCTTTAATATTAAGGGATAATGACTTGAAAGGGTAACGAACTTTCGACTTTTATCACATTTAGTCACTAAATTTTTTTTCGTTATCTATTTGCCATTGAACTATTGAAACTGTTCACATTTTACCCTTATGACCGGCAACAGCCGGTCATAAGGGTAAAATGTGAACAGTTTCAATAGTTCAATGGCAAATACATAACGAAAAAAAGTTTAGTGACTAAATATAAACAAAATCGAAAGTTCGTTTCCCTCTAAAAAGTTCAATGACTAAATGTGAACAAACTTTCTCTTGTATTATGTTTTAGCAAATTATTTGTTTTTGTTAAATTGTAGCAACATTTGTTGATGAAGAAATCTATGAAATAATAAAAAAAAAAAAAAAAAACAGAACCCTGAAAATATATTTAAAAAAAACAAAAAACCAAAACCGAAATAAAAAACCAATGGTTTGACATTTTCCAAAATAAAAAATCAAAATTTCCAATCTGTTTGGTTTTACAAAAAAATGAACCATTCTCACTGATGTGAATTATAACCATTAGTTTGACATGCGGAATTTGTGACATCCTATGAATATGTAGTTACAACATCGTCTGAACTCGTAATTCATAGTAAGGGGTTAGAGTATCATCACATGAATACGTAGTTACAACATCGCTTGAACTCATAATTCATCACCTACAGGTTATGGGCCTGCTGGTGTTTCCACTGAGTTGTCTAGAATAGTCCGTGGTCGCCATCTATACTCTGATAGATGACTACATCGCCACATTGTCGGTTAAGGTTATGGTATCTCCTTTCATCCTACATCACATATTCATCATCATCGATTTACCTAATTATCATCACTTTTCTATCATCACCTATCTCTCATCATTTTATTTCATCACACACCAACTATTTCATCTACCCATGTTTCATCCGCAACATATTTGTAGATATAAAATAAATATACCGTTTAAATCTTTTAAAACATGTATAAAATCGTTCATCCAGCATAGACAACAAGTATTCAAATAATATGCATACATAGCATGTAATTTATATAAAATATGAACACCAAAAAGCTCAAGATAGCTCTTCCTTTCACTCTACACACTCAAGCTCGCTAGGGCTCTCACTTATGGGAAAGGTAGTCGCAATTGAAGGTCATAAGTGCCTTTAAATATGGCTCGGGCCCAAAGATTTAGGGTTTCTGCCAACAATGCGGACTCGTCGAGTCGCCTCACCGACTCGTCGAGTCCATTCATTAATCCGAGTCATCAGTCGCGACCTTACTCGACGAGTTGAGGCGTCAACTCGTCGAGTCTCTCTTCTTAACTCAAAAGAAAAATACTTAAATTATGATACCTAGAAATCCGGATATTACATTTTGTTTTTTTATTTCATAGATTTCTTCATCAACAAATGTTGCTACAATTAAACAAAAATAAATAATTTGCTAAAACATAATACAATAGGAAGTTTGTTCACATTTAGTCATTGAACTTTTTAGAGGGAAACGAACTTTCGATTTTGTTCACATTTAGTCACTAAAATTTTTTTCATTATCTATTTGCCACTAAACTATTGAAACTGTTCACATTTTACCTTTATGACCGGTAACAGCCGGTCATAAGGGTAAAATATGAACAGTTTCAATAGTTCAATGGCAAATAGATAACGAAAAAAAGTTTAGTGACTAAATGTGACAAAAGTCAAAAGTTCGTTACCCTTTCAAGTCATTATCTCTTAATATTAATATTGAAAGGGTGTTTAGGACTGAGCTTCACTTATTTGTTTTTTTGAAAAAGATTCTAATAAATTGTTTGACAACTAAAGAAATATATTTAAAATATGATTTTCACAACCTTTAAAAAAATTTAAGAAATAAAAAAATATAACTTTTTAACCATGTTAGTGTTGATGTGACATTATGACATGTTAGTTTTGAAGATGTGACATTAACACGAAATGATGACATGTTACTTTTTGGTAACATCACATTTTGGGTGACAGAATTGAAACAAAAAACATAATGTAATGACTTAATTGAAAAAAAAAATTAAGCGTCAAAATCATATTTTTATTAAAACTTAGTATCTTTTTTGAAATTTTCCATTACATAAAGGTTTTTATAGGATCCTTACAACAAAAGATTATGCTATTTATATTCATTCTCACATGTCTCTAGACCATTTGTGACTTTGTAGTTCACATTCTTAACCATTCTTTTGCATTCTATCTAATATGTGACTTAAAAAAACTCACTGATCATTTATTTCAATAAGGGAAAATCTAATGTCATTAATACGAATATTAGATTTAATCAGTTATATGGACATTTTTTATCTTAATTTATGATAACAAATTAAAAGAATTGATTTAGTAGGTCATGTGTTTCAACTTAAATGTGTATCATATTATGTTCCATAAACCGATAATTCCATGATTCCACCTAATTGTATGATAACTTCGACATGGAGAGGATTTCAATGCATCAAAGGTTATCTTATTGTCGATGCTTGATTGTGATGTAAGGATGAATCTAAATGGATCATTGATATCTTAATTTTGTGGCCCAAGATGCGACACCATTGTGTATAGTTGGTTGTGTAGCCGCATGATTTCAAGAAATTAAAAATCAAAAGTTGTTGTTTGGTAATGATTCATGGCCATGCATTTGGGTTTTAAATCAAGAGTTGGTTGTTTGGTAATGACATGGTCAGGCAGTCAGGTTTTATGTACTTGCGTGAAGTTTTCATGTGGTGGAATTGATACAATAGTGCTGGTTACAATGAATAAAAGTAATGGCTCCTCAAATGAAATTTGAGAAGTTCATAATAACAATTATAGTATGGGGTGATGGTTGTCAAATCCAACAAATAAATAACCCTAAAAATTGCACATTAAAATAGCGTATAATGGTAAAGGGATCGAATCTACGAGGATTGGTTCAATTTGTAACTCAATGTAAATCTCTTTGTAAAAATACATATGAAACGACAATAAAAATAAAAAGTAGGGATCTTAGTCTTTGTTATAAATCTATACACAAATTAATCTAGAAAAAGTTGATGTAAATCAAGATGGGGGAAATGGTTGACATTGGAAGTTCATCATTTGAACATTTGATAAATAAATCATTAAAAAGTCAAAGATGCTCTTATCATTTGTACTGCCTTTTGCATCTTCCTTGAAGGTTCTAACAGACGAAGACGGAAGACATTGATCTAGTTATCTTTGTCTCTATCCTCTTTCTAAAGATAGATAAGCAAGGTTTTTCTCACTACTGGCAAGAAGCCTTAAGAGAAGAAGGTCTTTCTAGTGGAAGAGGCTAGGCAAGCACATCAAAGGCTTGGACAGAATTGGTGTCGTTTTCCCACGCCTCCTTTTCCATAATATGATTATGAGCTGCAGAATGCTTGAAGTTGGAATTTGAGCATTGAATAATCTCTAATTTGGCTATAGCAATCTGTAACACCCATAAAAATTTAAGCCAATTTAAAACTTTTCAAAACATTTAAAAACAACAGTTATTACAAATTTGTTTTCAAATTGTATAATATCAAAGTTTTCCCAGAAACATAAACAAATCATGAGGAGCTGTACGATCATGCCTTCGCCTTGTCGCGATCCCCTGATGTACCTAAAACAATAAACTGAAACTGTAATTCCGGAAGCATAGTGAGTTCCCCCAAAATACCGATACACTGCACATAATACATATACAACTAACAGCATATACTGGGTCCACAACTTTACAGACTGGATTACCCCCTAGGCCCACGGTGTGAATTTGGATTGCCTTCCGGGCACACAGCTCACATATGGATTGCCACCGAGCCCACAGTACGAGTCTCCCTTAGCTTGTATCTGGAATGCTCACGGGTTTGTTGGTTACCGCACGGAGCAGTATCACCTCAACCCATCCCACATAATATGTCGACATATATAACACAACTGATCTACCTAAATGGCATAACAACTAGCATGCAACATTAACTCATACTCACATACTACCAACTGCTGGGATATCATATCCACTGGGCATGCAGATAATCAGATAATAACACAGGTAGTCCGACAGACCTACCATTTTGGCATAGCAACTAGCATGCAAACTAACTCATAATCAATCAAGATACCACTGCTAGGATAACATATCCAATGGGTCGGTCTTGGTGCCTTAGACCCTTTAGTATAGTGAGGTAACTCACCTCGCAAGTAGCTCGGAAGATAGTGTCAAACTCCTCCAAATGTAACTCCAACTCCAACACCTATAATCACCAATGTCCTTTGCTATAATATCCAATTTACCAAAAGTACCCTCAGAAGTTAACTGGTCAAACTCTAGTCAAAGCCAACTTTTGGTCAAAGTCAACCATCAGGTTGACTCGAATCTCCGATTGGTCCACCAACTTGCCGAGTCCCCTCGTCCACTTACTGCCATAATCTCGTCCTTACTCGCCGAGTCTAGCAAGATCCCGACGAGTTCATCTTCAATAACACCTTTTGACTATCTTCAACCGACTCACCGAGTTCGCTCTTGAACTCGCCGAGTTCATCTTCATCCGAATGAATGAGTCTAGCCTCTGACTCGCCGAGTTCTCTAGGAACTCATCGAGTCCATCTTCATGAGGTTGGGACATTGCATTGGATTCGCTGAGTCTGCTCATATACTCGTCGAGTCCTATGATTTCCAGGTCCAAAACAAACCCCTAGCAGGCTGAGTGTTCCTTCCACTCAACCAAAACCATTTCCAGAAAACATTTTGGGGGAAAATGCGACACGACTCGCCGAGTCACCCAAGTGACTCGTCGGGTCCCTCTTTGTCCAAAACTATACAGTCGATTATAATGGGTCTTAACGCATTAAAACCATATATCTGGCCTCCTAGGGTCCATTTCATACGTAAAGCTACAAACTTGATGTCCATGCATGGGGCTTTCGGCTCAAAATCCATAAAAGGGGAGGGGAATTTATATGATGCATGGGTCTCCCATGCCCATAAAGTTGGCACCTTTATGCCATGGGAACCCTCAATGGATCCAGATCTGAAGTCCTTATCTCAAAATCGTGGTTGCATCCAAGAATGGCTCCAAAATGGCTTCCAAAAACCCTAAGTTACTCCCAAAAGAGTATCTAATGAAAAAAGAAGCAAGGTCTGGACTTTTTACCTCCAATAAACAGGAAATGAAGTAAAACCTCTGGATCTCCTTGCTCCTTCTGAAATCCCAAGCTCCTCCTTCTTCTCTTCAACCTTCTAACTTGCACAAAATGGCTCAAAATCACTCAAAAACGGCTAGGGTTCCGTGGAGATGGTATGAGGGTGCTGGAGGCTGCAAAGGGAACCACTTAAGGTGTTTAAATAGGGTGCAAACCCTAAATATTAGAGTTTCATCTGCCAACTCTTACTCGTCAAGTCCCTTCTTGGACTCGACGAGTAGGTCACTAAAACTCGTGGACCAACCCGCTGCTACTCGACGAGTATGGCAACCAACTCGTCGAGTAGACCTTGAATTCAAGAAAATTCCTACATAAAATCAATACCTGAGAATCGGGGCGTTACACAATCCAATAAGCTTGATATTACATAGACTTTTCTTAGTTAATATAGTGACTAAAGAAACTCATAACACATTTTCTTAGTTAAAGTCATAATTTCTATGAAACATCGAATTAATGAAAATCAACTAACATTAATATTTAAAATCCACCAAATCCAAGAAACGTCAAAATTATTTCACTACCCTACGGAGAAAATACTTTCATGATTGTGTGAAAGGAAAACAAACACAAGAACCATTTCTTTCTTGCTAATTTGAAGATCCATTAATTAATCAAGAAATTAGCCAACTAATCACTAAACATACATCCAAACTCATGAATAAAGAACATGGATAGACAAGATGCTAAAATGGAGAATATTTTCGTAAAGATTCAAACACAAGTTCTTGATGTTCTTCAAAATCAACCAAACATTCAAAGATTGCATCTAATATCAACCAAGATTAACTTAGTCTAACATGGCTAAGTTTAAGCAAAATAAAAAGTAGTTAGAAATACCAAACATTAATCCCAAATGAAAAGAGTTGAAGAACGAAGTTCTTCAAGCTTCAAGTCTTCCAAAAATGTAGAGAGAATGCCCAATTTTTGGATATCCAAGGTGTGTAAAAGAGTCTCACCAACCTTCCCCAAATAGCATCCAAAAAGTGAAATTTCAAATTTACTCTTATGGAGGTTGTGCGGGTCGTGTGCACCCAGGCGAGTAGAATGCGTGCCGACTTTGATTTGGGCTTGTTTGCTTCTTGGGCCTACATTGCCTTAGCTCACTAGTCCATTTTGTCTCCATTCGGTTATAACCCATGATTCTTCAAAATTTCTTCAATTTTTGGCCCAGTTCACCTCATCTTAGTCGTCCAAAGCTCGAATACCCACTCTAGCAATCAAATCTGTAAGCTCAAATATTTCTTTCATCTTCTTTTAAGTTCAAGAACCATATTTATTCAATCTTCCATTCATCAACAAGCCCATTTTTGTATCATCTCCATAAGAGTTACCAAACCCAGATTCCTCAATCCTCAAGTCCAATCGATTTTTGCGTTCCCCGAACATCTCAGCTCTGCATTAGTCTTCTAAAAATCTGCAATTATACTCAAAGACTAGAAAGTATACCCGATATAGATATAAAATAACAAAAGGGAAAATATGCATGAATATTAACTAGAATTAGAATGAAATATGCTAAAATAAACTATAAAAAGAAGTAATAAAATGAAGCTATCAGGTGGCGTATTAACATGAGGGCATTATTGAAATAAGGGATTTGTCTTCCACGCCCGATTTGTATAACCTAAAAACATGGATGAAACAAAGTTGATCAAACCAAGTTGAGAAAAATCTACTCTACGATCATATAGATACTTGCAGACAAGGTATCATTGAAGTTTTCGATGAGGAGGATGTGTCAACCTTGTGTAAAAAAGTTAATGGATTTTATGGGGAAAAATAATTATGTTTTTTTGTAAATAAGTGAAACGATGCACAAAAGTCACTAAGTTTTCACAAAATTAGAACATTTCATGTGTGGCTTTCTTTTTTAGATTTTGGATTTTTCAGAAGATCAAACTAGATAACCAAATGGAGAGCTCCACTAGAGAAGCAGGTAATCGTATCACACCCTCGATTCTGATTATGACTTTGTTTCTCTTCTTCTAATCGACGGGTATGGATTACGGATCGGATTCAGAATTTAATTTTTAGAGTTCTTGTTCAAATTTTAAGCTTAGATGGTTGGGTTCTTGTTTACAATTTTACCTTTAGATTTGTGAAATGTAACTTCAATTTCTTCTAAATTGCCAGATTTTAATATCGATTTATCTTGCTTCTTCAACAATCACTCTCATAATTTCAGTAACAATCCAATATAATTTTGGAATCTTTATTCCAAAGCTCCAAATTCATTGTGCACAACACCGATATTTCCTTCGATTTCTTTTTCGAAACTTCTTATATTGTTTTTGATTTCTTCCACCTTCGACGCTAAACATATACATCTTGGATCACATTGTGCCCACAATACAAGATTCAGTTTCAGGCTTAGATTTTGTTTGGGTCGTAATGTGCTTAGATTTTAAGATTCGAATTCAGGCTCTAATTTGTTAGGTGATTGATCGGATTTCAGGCATAGAGTCTAGATTTATAGAGGCTTGTTTGAACGTCTGAATGTTAAACATTCATGTTTTGATTTCATCGCAACACATCGTGTGATTTAAAGTATTTTCATGTTTAAGAGGTTATATATACAACGATGAATCTCTATTGGCTTACCTACTGGTTTTTTTTAACACACAAACATCAATTTTATTCCCGAAGAGTTCCATAAAAATAAACAAAAATGATGGACCTTTTAAACCAAAACGAGTAAGAGGGTATATGATTTGCCTTCTAACTAGGTCCAAAGTTGGATTGGGTTCTCAGTTTTCAATCGTCATGTTTGATTTTGAGGCCATAAAATTGGGGATGTCACAATTGGTATCAGAGCATTATTTTAAGCTAACTAGGAATTTTAAGGATTTGTAGACTTAAACTTGGAATGTTAAACGATGATCGTGAGATGAGTGTCTATTATATTTTAGGCAGTATGTCTGAATTGACACAAGTGCTAACATACTTTAAGATAAGATGTCTAATTTGTTATTATGTGCTAAATGATTAATATTATAGCATGTCTTAGGCTGCCTACCTAAATTGTCATTACTTGACTAGATCTAAGGGTTATTGTTGACCTTGATTTGTAAATTTTATGTGTTCATGATTCTAAACGTATAACTAATGTCTAGAACTGACATATAACTTTTTGGAGTGATAAAGAGGATTATGTGTCTAAACATAACTAAGTCTAAGACTTTCCCTATCATAATAAAATCGCATCAGGGTACACTGAGCATCTATTTTGATGTACAGAACGTCATGGTGAGAACATGTAGTGGACTAGAAAATGGTAATGAAAACAACATCTTGAACCACGACGTGCAATTAAGTGTGCACCAGAAGTCGTGTCAGTAGTTATATTTGATCACGATGCAATTGAGCGTGAACTAGAAGTGGTGCAATTCCAAAACGTATTGGGCCAAAATCTCAATTTTTGACAAACCATATGGACCAAATTTATAATTTTGTGTTATAAGAGTGGTTTAAACTTATTCAATATTATTCAAAAACGTTTAAAATGATTGGGAGATAATAATTTTGAATTAAAATCAAAATATTATGTTTTTCATAGGAAAAATGAATATAAAATGGAAAGCGTGGTACTTTTCTTCAGCCATGGCCCTGTGAAAAAGCATGTGAAAGATGACATCACGCTTGCTCTTTTTCCCTCAATCGGAGCCATGACGTCTGATGTCAGGAGGTGACATGCGTTTCAGTCCATCACACCGATGACACGTGTCATCCTTCACTTTAGAACCACGAGGGCTTTACTTCTGCTTTGAGATGCCAGACCATGAGAAGCAAAGAAAAGTAAAGTTGATCCATGCTAAAGCATCTTCAATTCTAACATCATAACCCTTTTATTTTTAACGTCAATTTTTTTAATCTAATACTATTTTCTACATATTGTTTTAATTTTATCTTTTTTAAATTATACTAAACAAAAATATAGTTTTTTGATGTTGACAAATAATGATAGAACCCAATTTGACATTATAAGAATTATTTTAAAGAAATATTCGATAAAGCTTTAATATTTTGGTTAATTTATGGTTTAATCTTCACATTTATTTTTTGAACAGAAATATATTCATTATCTAATTTTATACGATAATCTGTTATTTTCTGTTGAAAAAAATAATAATTATTTCGTTAGCTTGGGCAAAATATAAATAATTGGACTTTTTAAAAAATAAAAATTTCAGATTAAGTTGTAAACTGACCCAAATAATTGAGATTTTGTCAGAGATTATCCATTATTTTATACCAAAATATCAAGCTTAATTTTACATGCAAATTATAAAATAATCAATATTAAAAGGCAAAGAATAATATACACAAAACACAAATTGCATTGAGAGCTTTAAAATACACTTAAAAAAAAATTCAAAATAACTTTAACCCGTTTTTATAACATAAAATATTATAAAAAAGATTAGTAGTATTTTTTGATATAAAAAATTGTTTTCACGAGGTTGAAGGTTTCTCACTTCAATGCAAAAAAGTCAATATTTTTTATGTGTTCTGAAATGGTCTTACTAATGTAATGCACTGATTGTAAGACGTGGTACTTCGCTAGTTTCAGGGCTTCTTTTCATGTTAAAATGAGAGAGCATCACAAAAGCTTTTTTACATATGGAATTCTTGCCGTTCAAAAAAAAAAAAAAAAAGGTTCTTGCAATCTCATGACGTCATACCCCCAAATATTAATATTTTCATTCGAATTTTAATTTATAGTGCAGACTAAACTTAATCTTCCAAATACAAGAATATTTATTTAAACCCAAGAATAATTGTTTCCTAAAAATATAACCAAATGAAGACAATAAACTAAATTATAAGTTTTTAGTTTATTGCCTTTGGGCAACAGTGCACGTGGATAACCCAAAAGTAAGACTTGTCATTTTCCTTCGGATTCATAACCAATATAATATTTAACTTTATTGGTAAAAGGATGAAGTTCGTTTTCTATTTTAAAATTATACAATTTAACATATCAATATAAATAATTAAGTATTATGATAAATGTCAAATGAGAAGAATTTGTATTTGTTACATTTACAGTTAAAATGTATTACATTTTGTATTCTAAAATAAATATGTATAAATAAATTGACGTATAATATATCATAAAAAATAGAGGAATTACAATATTCGTGTAACAACTAAAATATTTTTTTTAGTTGGAAAAAGTTAAAATAAGCCAATTAAAGAGAAGCTGTTGTAATGAAAATTAATTTTGACTATTATACCCTTGAAATTTTTTTAGCCTTGTTTGAAATTGGTTAATGATGTTTTTGGGAGAGATAAATTCAACTTGTTTTTTTAAGCTCATTATACTGTAGTGTTAGATGAGATTATCAAATTAATATCTAAGCTAGTTTTTTTGAAAAGTTATTTGAGATAACTTATTGATAAACCTTAAACCTATAAATATTTTTCTTTTCTATAATTTTCTAAATATGTCTTAATGATTTAAATAGAAAGATGCAAGTTTAATCAAATTATCGCTAAATGTATCATTTTTATGCATAAAATACAACTATATTCTTCACAAAAATCTTTTATAATTATAAAATAAAGTATTAAAATGTAACTTGGAATTTTTCGGTCTAAATAGATTTTTTTTAAGATTTATGGTTCAAGTCTACTTTAAATACCTAGTTACTTAAACTAAAATTCTGATACAAAATTAAACACCCTTTGTATGAGTTATTGGAAATAGAATATTAAAAAACAAAATTTACAAGTAAATTTAATAAAAAAAATCATTTATAGAAAACGTTCTCAAACAATCAAGTCTTTAATATTTAAAAAGATTTAAAATGTTTAGACATATGATAGTGTAACAAACAATTAAGAGACAAAGATAAAATGAACATCTTGACATATATCTAAATTTCCAAATAAAACATCTTGAATATTCAAATGATGGGTCCATTTTTGGTCTTTCACTAACCTTTCTAACCTATAAACATAACTTAAGCCTTAAAATTAATATATCAGCAATTTAGTCCCATAAAACAGTTACTAACTTCAATCTAATTCATGCCATAGTTTTCAAACTTGGGAGAAATAGTCTGTCAACATTTGCATCTTGATTTATCTCGAAGATGACATTCTAAATAACATTTCTAGTTTCTCTTATTCTAATTCAACATCATTATATATATTATTATACATTATTAATTTGCGAGGAGGCTTAGGAACAACGAATGGTTTCTAGCCGATTCCAAACAGCTCTTTTATCGGCTAAACCGTTCTTTTTTTTTCGGACGGTTTTCCTTACGCAACTTCTTCTTTTCTTTCGCTCTACTTGGGTTTAGTGATTTTTTTTGTTTAGCTTCCGGAGGGCCTACGTCCCAAGAAGCTCATTTTCTATGTGTGTTTCTTTTACCTTTTGATATCATTACTATCATTTGATGGGTCGTATATGTACTTCACTTTTTCAATTGCCCCACTGGTACAAGACACATGAAAATAGTAGATAAGATTTGGTGTGTTGGAATTAGAATTCGATTCCATTCAAGTATTACTCTCTAATTTGGTGTAGTTGTTGTTCGTTGTGTAACATCCCAAGTTCATATATACCTTGTGAACCTTGATCTTTTGATCTATTGTCTATTTTGGCCCTTATTATTAAATGGGTGAAACATGAGTACACGGAGTGTACCTGAGATGTACACTTAGTGTACTCGTCAGCGTGCAAGTGACGCGAACAACACCTAGTACGTTGGGTGTACCTGTGGGTACGCTGGGCGTACTAGGCCCATAATGAAAACCCTAATCTAAGGTGAGTCCCTTATTTAAAGGATATGATGGCCTCATTTTTGGCCATCATCCTCAGACAACAAACCCTAAGTGTGCCCTAACCCTCGTTTTAGAGCTTGTGTGTGTGTTTATGAGCCTTTGAGAGTTCTTGTGTGTTCTTGAAGAGAAGAGGAAGCCTTGAAGAAGAAGGAGTTGGATTCTAAGCTTCTAGATCCGAGCATATCTGAGTTAGAAGCTTCTTATTGAGGTATAAAGCTTCAAACTTTACCTCTCTTTTGTTATGAGTATCTTAATGGAGTATTTTAGGGTTTTGTCCCAAAAAGGTGGAGACTTGATGAGATCTTGAACTCCAGAGACTAGGACCAACCCCTTTTGAGCTTATGAGCGGTGTAATGTCATAAAAATCCAATATTGGTCGTTGGTATCACTCCATGCATGAGTTATGAGCTTCTTGAGGCAAAATAGTGTATATTTTGAGGGTCGGTGACCTTTTCAGCCATGCAAAGGCTTAAAGTCACTGACATTATGGGTTAGGAGCTGTTAGAGAGTCTGGATCTATGAGATGAGCCAAGGTCTTAACTGTTTAAGACCAAATGAGTAAGAAAGAGGAAACTGGAGAGTACGATGGGCGTAAATCCAGTACGCACGACGTAGGGGTCGTGCATCCCCGATGCCTACATGGCAGCCGAGTACACGTAGCATAGAGATCGAGTATGTGCAGCGTACTCCCTGGCCGTTGACTTTTGTTGACTTTTAGGGTTTGGTCAAATTGTGGACTATTAAGCACATGGAGGGGTAAAATGGTCTTTTACCCTTCTGTGAGTTTGTAGAAGGATTAGCCTAGCTTCTTGAGGGCCATTATTAATTAGGAATAATTATTATATGTGTTAGGCGGAGGCTAGGCTGGTGGTTAGAGTTCGAGATTTCCGAGTACGAGATTTTCACTTGCTAGCTTACAAGGTGAGTCTTCTCACTATACCTTACCTAGAGTGGTAATTATGTGTGACCAAAGGGTCTTATGTGCTTGCTTGAGATATGTCTTTATGTGTGATATGTATTGTATGTTATGTTATGAGATACTTAGATCGGACCGGAGGGTCCAACGAACTATGAGACCGAAGGGTCCTCACTTAGACCGGACCGAAGGGTCCAACAAGAAGTGAGACCGGAGGGTTCTCACTTAGATCGGACCAGAGGGTCCAACGAGCTGTAGGACTAGAGGGTCCCACTGAGACACATTGACTGGAAGGTCTTACAGAGTTATAGCCTCGAGTGGCTAATTATGTGCGTGGTATTTTGGGGAAGTCACTAAGCTTTATGCTTACCGTGTTATGTGATATGTGTTTCAGGTACCTCCGAGAATCGCGGGAAGGCACCGGTGTGATTGTACACACCTGTTCGAGATTATGTTGAGGATTCTGGGATTTGACTGTTCTTGTGGATTTATGTTGACTTGAGACACTTGTGATTTTGTGAAATGAATTATATGAGTTTTTATGAGTTTTAAAAATGAAATTTTTGTTTGAAAATTTTCATTGTTACAAGATGAATAAGATTTCGAAGGGCAATACGTTTGGAATGCAAAACCATTGAACGAGCTTGTGAAGAGGTAACTATTTATTCTTTTTTATTACTTTAAATTTCCTTTTTTTCTTTAATGTTCTTACTATATTTATAATATAAATTTACATATTTTTGTTGTTTGAGGTTACAAGATGCCACAAAACAAATGTTGTAGAGTATAATACAAAAAAATTCTCAAGTAAAATCATTGCTCAAAAGCATCTGCAATGAAAAGATGTCACTAAAGCATGTAATACTAAGCCACCACCGGTTACTAAGGAAGTTTACAAAAAACTGAACTGTCTGCAGTTAGCTCCTTTATTATTTAAAATCGATTTTGGCTCTTTCATGTATTCTTCTGATAGGGGTTCTTCCACATCATTGTTCTTAAATTCTATTTAGGTTCAAATATGCATCAGATGCCAAATTTCCCATTTGTATACAATAAGAAATTAGATATCATGTTAACAGCGGAATGATGAATGGTGTTCATGTTGACTTATCCAGGGAATTGCATTATGTTAAAGGTCAATTGCCTTCTAAAAGATCAAGATGTGTTGAACTAGAGGTATTTGATTAATAATCAAGATACATTTAATTTGTGTTAGGATCGCTACTAACCCAACCATGCTCAACATAGAAGAATAATGAGGTTCCATTTTCTGAACCACTTGGTGATAGAAGGGATTACCCATTGCCTTATATGTTATCATATAGTTTCTCTTTTTACCGATATGGGATCATCAGTGATCAACAAGAATCCAAAGAATGCTACAAGACCTCGATGAAGCCTTCCTCGACCCCAAGAAAAGCATAGTAATTAAAGCGGGGGGGGGGGGGGGCACGAGACGTACTGGAAGAAAATGAGCAAGATATAAAAGAAGTACCCCTAGACCTTGAGGATCCTTATGCCAAAGCACTCATAGGATCCTCAATACCATAAGACATCGAAAAGGACGTAGTTACATTCCTAAAAGAAATAAGGAAAACCTTCGCATGGAAACACAAAGACATGACAAGTATACATAACAATATTATAACTCATAAACCTAACATTGATCTTTCTTTCAAAACCATACATAAAAAAAGAAGGAAGTTTGCACCCGAAAGGGACCAAATCATCCAAGAGGAAGTTGAAAAACTTCTTAAGACATGAATGGTTAAAGAAGTCAAGTTCCCAAGATGGATAACCAATGCGGTGGTATTATAAAAGAAGAACGAAAAATGGCGAATATGTGTGGACTACATATATCTGAATAACGATTTCTCTAAGGATCCTTTCCCTTTGCTCCACATCGACTCCATGATAAATGCCACGACATGCCATGTATTACTAACATTCATGGACGCCTCGACTGGATTCGAACAAATATAAATGGAACCATGTGATCAAGAGGATATTACCTTCGTAACCGCTACATGTATATATTTCTATATTGCTATGGATTTTGGCCTTAAAAATGTAAGGAATATGTACCAAAGACTGGTGAATCGAATGTTCAAGGACAAACTGGGGGACACCATGGAATTCTACATGACATGGTGATCAATTCCAAAAGAGATGAAAATCACCTCAGGGATCTTGAAGAAGTCTTCGATATATTAGATGAATACAACATGAAGCTAAACCCATCCAAATATCACTCTGGAATGAAGGTAGGCAAGTTCCTTGTTTACATGGTCACTAAGAGGGGAATAGAAGTGAGTCCTCGCCAAGGATCTTCGAATGGGGAACCACTTTTCCAACATCTTTCAGCATCTTCGGATGCTATAAGTTTTGTTCAGCCTAAGAATCTTGATGGCGAACAACAACATGTTTACTATGTAAGTATAAGTGTATTGGATCCTGAAACCAGGTACTCTCTCCTTGAAAAACTAATACTTGCACTAGTTATAACTTCTACCAAATTAAGACATTATCTTGAAACTCATACTATACATGTCAAAACTCACTATCTTATTAATAATGTCATGAGAAAACCCGAAATGTCAGGCAGAATGACTAAGTGGTCAATGAAGCTCATCACATATAACATCAAATATGAGCCAAGATCCTTAATAAAGTCACAAGCATTAGCAGATTTTGTGGCTGATTTTAGTGATGATCTACAACCTGAGGTAGAGTTAGAAATCCAATGACTCCAGAAAGAAGAAAACATAAGGGAGTAGATACTCTTTATATATAGAGCTTCCAACTTTAGAGGAGCAAGCCTTGGGATCATACTAAAATTTCCACATGGGGACATCCTACCCTAGGCAGTTAGTTGTAAATCCAATGCAACTAACAATGAAGTAGAGTATGAAGCACTGATCATGGGGCTACAACTAGCCAATGATCTTCAGATCAAGGATCTTCAGGTATATGTCGATTTGTTATTAATAACTAACCACTTTAATAGATTTTATGAAGTTAAAGGCGAAAGACTAGCACTATACCTTCAAGCTCTTAAAAAACTAGCGTCTAAATTTGAAGCGTTGAAGCTTTTCGTCAAAATCAAGTTCATAGAGGCAAACACATTAGCCAACTTAGAGTCTTCCCTATGGATCCCACCAGAGACCAGGATCCCAATAACCCGCGACCCCGATGATAGAAGATCCCTACAAGAAACCATACGACCCTGAAGACCATGATTAGACGGCCAACATAACAGCAATTGGAGGCCCAATTCCTCGATCCACTGACCAGGATCCCGATCCAAATAGCCATTATCCTCAGAGACAGTTGAGATCCTATACACAACCCATCATAGAGTATCTCCATAATGGTACAATCCCAAAAGAAGAAAAAATCGATAAAGCGTTCAAGATAAGGATCTCACACTTTGTGATGATCCATAATAGGTCCATATCTAAGATCAAGAAGCCATGGAAGTTCTAAAAGACATACATGAATGGGATTGTGGCAACCACATTGGGGGTAAATCCTTATGTTCTAAAGTGTCAAGAATAGGATACTATTGGCCAACCATGAAGAAAGATACATTCCTACATGTTCAGAAGTGTGATACCTATCCCATTAATTCAGAAGCAGGAATGAGGGCATATTAGCTAGCTACCCTAGAAGGAAGCATCTTGCCAAGATCCTGAAATGCTATACACCTTGAAGTATACTTTATGTAAGTCAGTTTAGTCACAATTCATCACAACATAGTTGAGGTATATACGTACTCCTTACCCTTATTTTTTTTCTTTGTTTATTTTTATTTTAAGAACACTATTGACTTAAGAATCAAAGGGATGTTTGTCGCACCCCAAAACTAAGAACCACGGAAACGTTCTGGGGCGGAGGACGTCATGTACAATATCATAACAATGCAAAGTAGTAAACAAGCAACAACATCGTCCATTGCATTAATAGTATAATTTCATACATATGTGTTCTTAAAATGTAATAAGACACCAAAACATGAATCAAAATAAAAGACGAGTATTTAACGCTCCGTCTTCTCAAAACCTGGTCATTGTACCTGTCTACTGGTGACCTGAGAATACATGTTATTTTGAAAGCGTAGATCAGCATTTAAGCTGGTGAGTTTCATAAGTATTTAATGTCAGTGTTTGTATAAGTTTGAATGAAAATGTTTGTAACTGTTCAATGTAAATGTTTGTATAAATTTGAAAACCCCTAGAAAATCTCATATTTCCTACTAATATAAAAAGTAGTCTTCTACCAAGACCCGACTAATTTGAATGTTTGTTTCTCTATAAAAGTGGATGTTTTTCCCTAATTTATAACTATCTTAACTCGAAAATAGCTTGCATTATTAGAACTGTCACTATATGAAAGTAATGGGAAAAGTAAGTACCCAGGGGTCTTCAGAATTGACAACCTATAGTACTAATTACCTAAAAACATATTTTTTTCTTTAAGGTCATAATGTGATAATTAGTTCCCATACTAAACGTTCTCCCTACGAGAGATTCTGGGAAACAAGAGTGACTTCCGCAACGAATTGCTAGGTCGTAATATCCACATTAAAGGTATATAATCATGTATACCCAATTTATTATCACCTTTTGTTTAAAACATTGCATTAATGAGCATTGGTATAGTTAGATCCTGTAGTTGTTCCATGTTATAGCATCTTAGTATGTTCTTTCTGTTATAGTATCTTAGTATGTACTTGTATATGATAGTATTCTCTATGTGTACTTGTATATGATAGTATTTTCTGTGTGTACTTGTATATGATAGTATTCTCTGTTGTAGTATTCTCTGTTATAGTATTCTCTGTCTAATATTTGTATATGATAGTATTCTCTGTTGTAGTATTTGAATGATTAACTGGTACTTTTATATCTACATATGTATACATAATATATAACTAATGTTTAAACGACCTTCGGACAACTAACCGATTACTCTAAGTACACATCCAAACAAGGAAAAGGAAATAAAGTGGGTTAGCAGTTCTAAGTCCTTTGAACATTACTTACATAACTATACATATATAGACATGCATTTGACAATATATAAGTTAAAAAGGAAGTTTGGTAAAACCTTTTTAAGAGTTTAATAATAAATGTGGACGACTTGATGGCAATTTATAAAACGATTTAAAAGTAGTTTGTTTGATAACACAGTTTGAAGTATATGAAATCCTATTGTTTGAAACATAGTATGAAGTATACGAAATCCTATTGTTTGAAACACAGTATGAAGTATATCAAATCCTTTGTTTGAAACATAGTTATAAATCACATGTGATTGATTATATAACTAACATGTTTTCTACTTGTATTCCTCCCCCCCCCCCCATAAAAGCATTTAAAATTATTTAAAAGATAAGTTAAGGGGTATGAACTCACTTGCAGTGAGTGGTTTGGATGAACGGATGGTATAGGATGCTAAGTGTCAAGTGAAGACTTGAACACACACACACAGATCCTATTTAACATATAGTGACATATATATATGTATCTAATTAGTGATTAAACAACTAATTTAACAAGTGAAACAACCTTAGGGACTAGTAAACACTTGTCATGAAGTGTTAAACCGCATAGGGTTGCATATAAGGGAGGTATGGCCACACTAGGGTGTTTATGGCCCAAATGGTATAAACCATTGGATTTTACGACCGTAAACTCATGGTCATTTGTACCATTTGTGAGTTAAGGCCTTATAAGTCACTAGGGAGTGTTCTAGACCAAGTTCTAAGCCTTAGGAAGGAGTTGTGGCACAATTTCACCATTTATGAGTGTTTACGGCCCAAGGAGATTGCCTTGGCCGTAAACACCATGTGTTCTTGAGTTTTTGATGATTTCAAGGGGTAAACTAGGTGATTCAAGCATTAACACAAGCCAAGGTAAGAGTACTTACAAAATAGAAGCTTGATAAGGTGTTTAAGGCTCAAGAACACTAGTGTGTGTTCTTGGTGAAATGAAAAACACTTGAAGATCTATGAAAATGAAAGGATTTCATGGATGAAATCATGTGTATTCACTAGATATGGAAGGATATCAAGTTGAAAATGGAAAGACTACTTACTAGATTGAAGAATGGAAGAAAACTTAAAGATCCTTGGGAGAGAATTTTGAATTCTCTAGCTAGAAGTGTGAAGAATGAAAGGAAAATGACTAAGTGTCATATATATACAAAGGGTTTACAGCCACCTTGAGTTTATGGCCATAAACTCCAAGGTCTTGGCCGTAAACTCCTCCCTTGAGGGCCTAAGGCTTGTTTGACAGTTTCTAAGTTTAACTGACACACTTATTCACTTAATCCTTTGATGTATTAAAGCTAAGAATGCTCAAACGAACTCTAAACTGTGCTAAAAGTTAGCAAGAGCAAGCTTGACTTTTAATGAAGTGCTTGACTGTACAGGATAGAAAATTGCGGGTTGTCACAATGTTAGCCAAGCTAACGCCCACCCCAAGCTAGCATTTGCAACATACAGAAACTCAAGGATCCTAGAAAATACGAATAGAGATTGATCATCTCTCATCCGATTAAGGGTACTTAATACCTTATAAGGTTTAAGAGTTAAAAACCTCTTTCATCCGTGTTTGGGTTTCCACACCCCGCTTGGCTGCACAATATCCTACTATAGGATGTGAGTAAGGGAAACATTCCATGCTTTAGTGACTTGGCAACCCTTTTATTTTTTACATATGTTAAGATCCTAAGGTTTAAAGAGTTAATGACCTCTTTCTCAAGAGTTTAGGTTTCTACACCTCGCTTGGACGCACGATATCTTAGTATGGGATATGAGTAAGGGGATCATTCACACTTTAGTGACTTGGTAAACCTCTTATTTCTGAACATATGTTAAGATCCTAGAGTTTAAATCTAAGGTTTATAACATTATCATGTTATCTTACGAGTGGGATTTTCCCCATTTATTATCTAAAGTGGGATTTTCCCTAGTAATCGTGGGATTTCCCCCGACGTTTCTTAAGTTGGGATCTTCCCCAATATTTCTTGAATTGGGATTTTCCCCAGTAAAACCGAAGTTGGGATTTTCCCCAACAAATTCCTAAGTTAGATTATCCAAAGAACTATCCTCCCTACACAAGCTTCAAGATCATAGGAAATTGAAGGACTTGCAACACGGAACTTCTCCCAAATCAGAAGTCTAAAGCAAAATTCTGAAGCACAAAACTAAACCTAAGGATCGCTAGGTTCTATCTATCCTTATCTTCTATGCTTACTACACCCAAATTTGTCCCTAAGATAAGAAAAATATATAGTTTTCTTTTAGAGATTTTCCTACTTTTCAAACCAAAACTTATCTCTTTTAATCCCTCAGAATCCTAACTATTTCAAGAATCCTAATCAAGTAACTTTTTATCTCAAATCTTCAGGATCCCAAAAACTTTTTTAATCCTAAACTCCTTAGGGTCTTGATCATTTAAGAACCCTTATAAAAACTTGTTTTAACCCTATTTTTGCAACCAAATCAATCATGCAAGAAAAGAGGTAAACCGAAACATCATAATTAAAAGGGGTTGCCCTCTAACCTAACAACAAAAGAAAATATTGTTTTACATGCCAAAAAATTAGAATTGTTTTAAAATTTTATCAAACCTAATTTAAGGTTTGATCACCCCAGCTGGTGTATCCATTATCTCCTTCTTCTCTTCCTCTTTTATCTTCTTCTTCTCTGTAGGATCTTGAATGACATTAACATGCCTACGAGTCAACTTGGCCAGAGCTTTAGGCCAACCATCCATATTCCAAGATCGTATGTTAGCCATAACCTCCACCAACTTATTCTTTTCCTCCCATATGGCTTTAGCAGCACTGCTCTTATCCTCAACAATCACCTCATCGGTCTCTAAGGCGTACTCCAACAGGATGTCTTATACTTCTTGACCATGAGCTAACCACTAGACATAGCCTCATCAAAGATTGGGAGGGAGAAGCGAGTGCCAAAATGTGTAGCCTTGGATCCTAAAAATTGCATAGAATGCTCATCAGTTCAAGATCCCCAAAATGAAACAAGTAAAAAGAAGGATCCTTTCCATTAGACATCAGAACAGTAGTGGAAGAACCTTCTTTGAATGGTCAAACTTGAAAGATCCTTCAGCCTCAGGAAAAGCGAGAAAGCTTTCAACCTTATCATAAGTATCTTCAGCAGCTGGAACAACTTCCTCGAACTTGAAAGCTATGTCAAAACAAACAAAATAAGGAAGCGTGAATTTCAGGATCCTTATCATAATTAAATAAAATCCTACCCATTTTAACCCAGTTTATTGGCAAGAGATCGTCGTTAGGAATAGAGTTCTGTTTCATAAAGAAAAAACATTTCTTTCCAGGCACCATCTTTTTGTTTTAATTTAAAAATTAAGATCATAAACATTTTCCAATTCAGCTAACCCCATGTTAATGTGTTTAGACTGATTCATCCGATCGATCCAAAAAGGATCCTCCATATCACAGATTACTTGCTTTTAATATTGTGATTCATATCATACTATTTTGAATTCTTTGATTTCAAATTCTATAATTATGAAAGGTATATACAAATTACTTGATTTTAAAAATGAATGAACCATATTTATGTTTTGACAATTATGCTATCATTTATTTCACTTCAATACGTAGTCAACTTAATTTAGTTAATATTATTTTTTTTATTATGACACCATCAAAATAATCCAATGGTTGAAATTAATTAAGGAAACACAATGAATGACCCTGATTGTTCAAGGTGATGTCATCAAGTATCTCTTTTAATATATATATATATATATATATATATATATATATATATATATATATATATATATAGAGAGAGAGAGAGAGAGAGAGAGAGAAGTTATAAATTAATTTATCTTATAAATAAAATATTAATATAATGACATGGACATTTATAATAAAAAAATATTAAAGTAATGACATGGACATTTATACTAAAAATTAAAAGTGATTTGTTGGTTTTGACTTTAAGTAGGAAATAAGAAGATCCAAAAAATTTAAGATATAAACATTTTTCAATTCAGCTAACCCCGTGTTAATGTTTTTAGACTGATTCATCCGATCGATCCAAAAAGGATCCTCCATATCACAGATTACTTGCTTTTAATATTGTGATTCATATCATACTATTTTGAATTCTTTGATTTCAAATTCTATAATTATGAAAGGTATATACAAATTACTTGATTTTAAAAATGAATGAACCATATTTATGTTTTGACAATTATGCTATCATTTATTTCACTTCAATACGTAGTCAACTTAATTTAGTTAATATTTTTTTTTATTATGACACCATCAAAATGATCCAATGGTTGAAATTAATTAAGGAAACACAATGAATGATCCTGATTGTTCAAGGTGATGTCATCAAGTATCTCTTTTAATATATATATATATATATATATATATATATATATATATATATAGAGAGAGAGAGAGAGAGAGAGAGAGAGAGAGAAGTTATAAATTAATTTATCTTATAAATAAAATATTAATATAATGACATGGACATTTATAATAAAAAAAATATTAATGTAATGACATGGACATTTATAATAAAAATTAAAAGTGATTTGTTGGTTTTGACTTTAAGTAGGAAATGAGAAGATCCAAAAATTTTAAGATCATAAACATTTTCCAATTCAGCTAACCCCGTGTTAATGTTTTTAGACTGATTCATCCGATCGATCCAAAAAGGATCCTCCATATCACCTATTACTTGATTTTAATATTGTGATTCATATCATACTATTTTGAATTCTTTGATTTCAAATTCTATAATTATGAAAGGTATATACAAATTACTTGATTATAAAAATGAATGAACCGTATTTATGTTTTGACAATTATGCTAACATTTATTTCACTTCAATTCGTAGTCAACTTAATTTAGTTAATATTAATTTTTTTTTACGATGACATCATCAAAATGATCAAATGGTTGAAATTAATTAAGGAAACACAATGAATGACCATGATTGTTCAAGGTGATGTCATCAAGTATCTCTTTTAACATATATAGAGAAGTTATAAATTAATTTATCTTTTATATATATATATATATATATATATATATATATATATATATATATATATATATATATATATAAGCTTTGACTTTGCATAATAAGACAATATCAAAAGCACATTGCCTTTTTTTTTACCTTTGTACAAAAAAGCATATACTGATTGAGAAATACAGACACAAACATATATTACAGAAATATATGAATCATTCCTAAAAAAGTAGTTTTCACTGCAAGGGTAAATAAGTCATTTTGAAGAAATAATATATGTAGACATTAAACCTTTCGGGAAGGTACTCCACTTTTACTTTTCTTTATTTCTTATTTTATCCGATCCAAAAATAGAAACAAATCCAAACACATAACTAATTAAACTAAATTTTACATCATCAAATACAAAACACTGAATCCAATCCAAACACACACACATACACACACACAATGAAACACAAACAGACCCACGCAACAAGGGTTAATAGGTCATTTTACAACAAGTATGTATAATATAACAATATCAAAATTACATTTGCCGTTTTTTTACCTTTGGACAAAAATGCATATGCTGATTGTGAAACACATACATACACATATATTAAAGAATATACAAATCATTCCAATTAAAAGTAGTTTTTACAGCAAGCCTAAATAAGTCATTTTGAAGAAATAATATATGTAGACACTAAACCCTTTAGGAGGGTACTATATTTTTACTTTACTTTATTTAATTTTTCATCCAATCTAGTCACATAATCCAATCCAATTAACACAAAACTAATTAAGCTGAATTTTACTTCATCTACGCCAATCATAGAAGCGAATCTAAACGCAGGCACACACACACAAACTATAATAGAAAACCCGTTTATCAAAAATCCACTAATAAGTCATTGATACGTATACTGAACACATAAACTATAATCAGATGAAAGAAATTAATCAGTAAATAAAAAAATGTAACGCCTCATTTCTGGTATGTGATTTAAATAAAGTATTTTCATTTCTTAAGGGGCACTCAACGATTCTGTAGCCCGACTCATCGAGTAAAGACGGGATGATCACGCGGTTTAAGCTGGCTACTCGACGAGTCCATACGCTGGGACTCGGCGAGTTCGCCTGTCTGGATGAAGCCCTAATTTTAAGGGTTTGCACCCTATTTAAACACACTTATACGCCCCCAACCTCGCCTCCATCACCCTCAGAGCATCCTTTACCGAACCCTATCTCCCTTAAAGAGTGTGTGAGTGATTGTTACCTTGTGAAGGAACTTTTTGAGCAAGTAGAAGAAAGAGAAGGTTGAAGAGTTCAAGGAAGAGGAAGTAGATCCAGAACACACTCACTTGTGGTCATCTTTTCTGGTAATAAAGTCTCCATCTTGCTTATTGATCTAGTAGATCTTGTTTGTCCCCAAATTGTTGCTTTTAAGCCCAAAAACCCCAAATCCTTTGTGATAAAGCCTTATGATCGGGTTATACTTTAGATATGGACCCTCATCGCATTCTAGAAGTGTAAAGTTTCAGTTGTGGTCGTGATTGAGGTCCCTCTTGAGTTTAGAACCTCATTAAGAGCCTAGATTTGGCATTTGAAGCCTTTAAAGCCATGCATGCACGTAAAGTTTGCAACTTTACGTGATAAGCATGCCCTAGAAGCTTAGATATGTGATTTAGAGTCGCTGCATGACTCAAATCAGGTCTGTATGGAAAAAGGACTGAATGGACTCGGCAAGTCGCAAGGTTGACTCGGTGAGTCATATGAAGATAGTCGTGGACTCGACGAGTTGGATGAGAAACTCGGCGAGTCCGATGAAGATTGCCTTAAACTCGACGAGTTGTGCATACAACTCGGCGAGTCGGATGAGTTTTCCCAATTAAAGTAGAGTTTGAGTGAAAGAGCTTCATTCCTTTTTAGTTACACGTAAAGTTAGCAACTTTACGTGTTCAGATGGTCCCAGGAGCTTAGATCTACGAGTTAGATGCTCTGGAAAGGATTGGGATCGATTGTATGATATTTGCATGCTAGGACTTGGCGAGTTGTTCTTCGGACTCGACGAGTTGAGTTGCGAGTCCCCCGTCTTTCTTCGTTAGTGAGTTCAGGGTGAATCGGTGAGTAGGAAAGGGGACTCGGTGAGTTAAAGTCAGAGTTAGTAATGGAGGGACTCGGCGAGTCTGCGCCCTGACTCGGCGAGTCCGGTCAACTGGAAGTTAACTTTGACCAGGGAGTTGACCTTGACCAGGGAGTTGACTTTGACCAGGGGTAAAACATTCATTTTACCCTGAGGGCATTTATGACTACCTGATCTGGTGTTTTTGGGATTTGTAGCCGGACAGTTCCGGAGCAGCAGTCAGCCACTTTTAGAGTTAGCATCTCAGCAGCCAGCATTACGAGGTGAGTCTCCTTCCAGTAGGAACGGGTCTACGACCACAATGCCGACCCATTTAGTTAGCAGTAGTTCTGGACCTCGGTCTGATACAGTAGTTAGATTGCTTGATGTCTTTGTGATTCAAGCATGTTTTGTGTTATGTGTTCCGGACCCTGGTCCGATGCAATATGCAGTATATGTGTTCATGCTAGTTGATATGTCTATGCTATGTTATGTTCAGTTAGTTCCGGACTTCGGTCCGATGCAGTTTCCGGACTTTAGTCCGATGCAGGGGACAAGGTCCCAGTCAGTTCCGAACTCCGGTCTGATGCAGTTAGTTCCGGACTTCGGTCTGATGCAGGGGACAAGGTCCTAGTTAGTTCCGAACTTCGGTCCGATGCAGTTTCCGGGCTTCGATCCAATGCAGAGGGCAAGGTCCGATGCAGTTTTCGGACTTCGGTCCGATGCAGTGGGCAAGGCCCAATATGTGCTTTACATGTTATTGTATGGTATGTGGTACTTTAGGGGAGCTCACTAAGCTTTGTTCTTACAGTTTCAGTTTTGGTTTCAGGTACTTCCGGAAGCAAAGGGAAGAGCTCGGGATGATAGCAATGCACACACCACAGTTTCAGCTTTTGTCCTGGGAGGTTATTTCAGATACCATGTTATGTTGATACAGTTCTTTTGTCATGACACATCCATTATAACTTTTTGGGATTTATGACGTACGATTTCATGATATATCATAAATGGTTGATATCTTTAGTATTATTTAAACAAAAAAATTTGGGTCGTTACAAAAAAAAATTGCTAACCTTATGAAGCTGGTATTCGAACGTGATGGTGCAAAGTCCAAATTTCACGAAATTGTGATAACACTTAGTGCGATTATACTTATACATAATTTTGAACAACGATTTTGGAAAGGATATGAAGAAATTAATATTGTGATTCATATCATACTATTTTGAATTCTTTAATTTCAAATTATATAATTATGAAAGGTATATACAAATTACTTGATTTTAAAAAGAAATGGACCATATTTATGTTTTGACAATTATATTGACATTTATTTCACTTTAATATATTCCAACTAAATATTTCAGTCACTGTTAATAGTTTTTCAACTTTCCAAACACAATCAACTTAATTTAGTTAATTTTAATTTGACTTTATTTTATGATGACATTATCAAAATGATCTAATTGATGAAATTAATCAATGAAACACAATGAATGGCCTTGATCAAGTTTCTCTTTTAATATATGTAGACACTAAACCATTCAGGAAGGTACTCAATTTTTACTTTTCTTTATTTATTTTTTCATCCAATCGAAACACATGATCCTATCCAATTAACACATAACTAAATTAACTGAACTTAACTTCATCCAATCCAAACATAGAATCCAATCCAAACACACACACACACACACACACATATATATATATATATATATATATATATATATATACATAGAGAGAGAGAGAATAGAAAATTTGTTTATCAAAAACCTACTAATAAGCCATTGATACATATACTAAACACATAAACTATAATCAGATGTAAGAAATTAATCATTAAATCAAAAAAATTGCTAACCTTATGAAGCTGGTATTCGAACGTGATGGTGCAAAGTCCAGATTTCACGAAATTGTAATAACAACTTAATGTGATTATACTTATACATAATTTTGAACAACGGTTTTGGAAATGATATGAAGAAATTAATATTGTGATTAATATCATACTATTTTGAATTCTTTGATTTCAAATTCTATAATTATGAAAGGTATATACAAAATACTTGATTTTAAAAAGGAATGAACCATATTTATGTTTTAACAGTTATGTTGACATTTATTTCATTTCAATATATTCCAATTAAAATTTTCAGTCGCCATTAATAAGTTATCAACTTTCCAAACGCAGTCAACTTAATTTAGTTAATATTAGTTTTATTTTATTTTATGATGACATCTTCAAAATGATCCAGTGGTTGAAATTAATCAATGAAACACAATGAATGACCCAGATTGTTGAAGGTGATATCATCAAGTTTCTCTTTTAATATATATAGACATTAAACCTTCGGGAAGGTACTCCATTTTTACTTTTCTTTATTTATTTTTCATCCAATCCAAATACATAATCCAATCTAATTCACATAGAACTAATTAAACTGAATTTACTTTATCCAATTCAAACATAGAATCCAATCCAAACACACACACACACACACACACACAAAGAGAGAGAGAGAGAGAGAGAGAGAGATAATAGAAAATCTATTTATCAAAAACCCACTAATAAGTCATTGATATATATACTGAACATATAAATTATAATCAAATGTAAGAAATTAATCAGTAAATAAAAAAATCGCTAACCTTATGAAGTCGGTATTCGAACGTGATGCTACAAAGTCCAGATTTTCACGTAATTATGATAACAACTTAGTAAGATTATACTTATACATAATTTTGAACAACGATTTTGGAAAGGATATGAAGAAATTAATATTTTGATTCATATCATACTATTTTGAATTCTTTAATTTCAAATTCTATAATTATGAAAGGTATATATAAATTACTATATTTTAAAAAGGAATGAACCATATTTATGTTTTGACAATTATGTTGACATTTATTTCACTTCAATACATTCCAATTAAAAAATTTAGTCACCATTAATAAGTTTTCAACTTTCCAAACGCAGTCAACTTAATTTAGTTAATATTAATTTTATTTTATTTTATGCTGACATCATCAAAATGATCCAATGGTTGAAATTAATCAATGAAACACAATGAATGACTTTGATTGTTGAAGATGATGTCATCAAGTTTCTCTTTTAATATATATATACACTAAACCCTTCGCGAAGGTATTCCATTTTTTCTTTTCTTTATTTATTTTTTTAATGAAATTCAAACACATAATCCAATCCAATTAACACATAACTAATTAAACTGAAATTTACTTCATCCAATCCAAACATAGATCCAATCCAAGCACACACACACAAAGTGTGTGAGTGTATGTGTGTGTGTGTGTGTGAGAGAGAGAGAATAGAAAATATGTTTATCAAAAACCCACTAATAAGCCATTGATACATATAGGGGTGTTCTTTTCGATTGATCGGTTCAATCCGATCCAATTAAGTAAATCCAAAATGATTTCGGTTTTTAAAATATGGATCAAAATAGTCCAAACTAAATTCAAATCCGATCTGATCCGATCCAATTACAATTCGGTTGGATCGGTTTTTATAATTTGTTTTTCAAAAATCATAACATTTTAAAATGACAGAATTATAATATGATCTAGTTTTACAGAAGAAGCAAAAACAAATTATTTACTTGTGATTTAAAATTTATAAACGACCACTAAGAAGGCATATTATAGTTTATTATTTAATAAATAAAAAAAACTTTTGAGAGAAAATACATATTAATTCTTTTAGTAGGTAAAATTTTTTGAACTTATTTAAAAAAGTTATGAAATTAATAAATAATTATAGATATATTGAAAATAAATACATAAAAAATTGTTACTCGGTTTTTTGGACTATTCGATTCTTATTTTATAAACTAAAACTAATCCAAAATCCAAAATAATAATTCGGTTTTGTTGAAAACTAATCTAAAAATCCGAATATCCGAACCAAATAGTCTAATCCAAATTGTCCAATTGGAGTATTCGGTTTTATCCAAATAGTGAACAACCCAAGATACATATACTGAACACAAACTATAATCAAATGTAAGAAATTAATCAGTAAATAAAAAAAATTTATAACTTTATGAAGTTGGTATTCAAACGTGATGATGCAAAGTCCAGATTTCACGAAATTGTGATAACAACTTAATGAGATTATACTTATATATAATTTTGAACAACGATTTTGGAAATGATATGAAGAAATTAATACTTTAATTCATATCATACTATTTTGAATTATTTGATTTCAAATTCTATAATTATAAAAGGTGTATACAAATTACTTGATTTTAAAAATGAAGGAACCATATTTATGTTTTGACAATTATGTTGATATTTATTTCACTTCAATACATTCCAATTAAAAATTTTCAATCACCATTAATAAGTTTTCAACTTTCCAAACATAGTCAACTTAATTTCGTTAATATTAATTTTATTTTATTTTATGATGAAATCGTCAAAATGATCCAATGGTTGAAATTAATCAAGAAAACACAATGAATAACCCTAATTGTTGAATGTGATATCATCAAGGTTTTTTTTTAATAGATATAAAGATAGAGATAATTTATTGCAAATAAACAAGGGAAATCTCCAAAAAAGTCCTAAAATTTTAGTCTAATTTATGAAAAAGTCCCGAACTATTTTTTGTTTACAGAAAAACATATAATACCGGCTAAAACTTCGTAAAAACCCTTTTTGGCTGGTTTCGTAGATTTAGTCGGTATTCTGTCTTTTTTCGTTAGTTTTCTCAAAATATTAGGACTTTTCTGAAAATTAGCCGATAACCAAAATATTGTGACTTTTTTGAAAATTAGTATGGAATTAGTGGATATTATTATTAACAAATCATTTATAAACATAAAATTTATTTTCAGAAAATAGAGAATATAGAGAATATATTTGTTTAACATATAAAATATAGAGAATATATTTGTTTAACATATAAAAGTTATTTTAAATCCACTATATTTGTTTAATATATAAAAGTTATTTTAAAAAAATAGAGAATATAGCAATCACTTTATGTTTTTTGATTTCCGTTTCACAGCCTTTTCAGCGATTCTTGTAGTCCCCATTTCTCAACATATAACATTTAAATTGACTTTGTCAAAAGTAAAATATTTCTTTATTTCCCTATATAACCTTTAATATATAATTCATGATAAAATAAATCCAAACCTAATACGAATTGATCTTAAGAATTTATATCACGTTAAAATACACAACTGTCAATCTTTAACTTTTTAACAGTACAATTTTCAAAAGTATATTGTATAAATATTTGGAGCAAAAAATGTAAGCCCTCAGCCCTTTACTTCTGCAATAAGAATTCCACTTTTCTGTACAAAAGAATCCATCAAAAACCCAACAGCATCTTCAACAAAACGTAGACCTCTTATCATACAAAATGACTTTATTACCCATGTAAAGTTACATCCAAGAGACTCATATCCTTTCCTCTATCAATTTACCAAGGTAAATATGTCAAAAATCTATCATATCCACAAATAAGAACGAAAGTTTGCCCACATAACCAAGCCACCTTCATGCTCTCAGCCAATGCATCAGACTTAATTCCTTTACTTATATTTGTTTTTGTGTTGTGTTCTTGAAAAAATAACTGCAAATCTGTGGGGGCATTCATGTCTTTTGCACAGAAGAGAGATTCAGAGCCGGTAGGGGCAAAAAAGTTACAATTTTGTTCCCAGTCCAATGCACGTCAAACGCAGTACTGTCACTGTCACTGTCACTGTCACTGTCAGTATCCATGTAGATATGGTAGTAGCTCTTCGACCTCAATACGGGAAGAACAACTTGTGGTTTTCTTGAATTTGCAACGGTTGATAGATTCAACTTCTGCTATAAATATACTACACACGGGTCTATGATCTGAAAATCTAGACTCCCCACGAACATAAGATATTTGATGAAGTCCTCTACCATACCACAAGATCCGATCACACCTTCATAAAAAAAAATTCCCTTGTCAATAGGATTCATGATTCCACAAAAGAAAGATCGCCTTTAAAGCATTAATCATTATGTTACAAAATAATCATCATTTTCAAGAATATGTAAATAGAAAAGTAACATTGTACTCCTTATACTTTTTATCCAAAATCATTTCTTCTTGCAAAGTGACTGAAAGATTCTTGTATTTTTGATGCATAAATAATTTGCACGGATAGTTTACCAATTCTTTTTCTTTTTTTTTTTTCAAATTTTTATGGGGGCAAAAGTATCCTTGTATTGTCTACACATTTATATGAGTTTAACAAAAAGCCCAAAAAGAGGATTTACCATGCGGGAGTTCTTCTCTTTTCTTTAGGGTGTATATCATCACATGCATATCTATCCGAATTATTTGAATACTTATAAGTTGGAGGGAAATCTATCCTCCCTTCATTCCATCCACCAAATACACGTCCACTCCTTTGCTCAATTCGAAGCTATAAACAAAAAGAAACAAATCGATCATTTCATGAAGGCGTCATTAAAGATACACATGCATAACACATGAAGTACCATATAACTGAGGCTTACCTGGTCATTTTCCAACAATGCCCTCCAGTTACGCGCCTCAACAAGAGCCTTCGCAGATCGGCAAGAAAGGGCAATCCGGTAATTTAAGTCACCAAGCCATATTACTCGACTGCACTCAAGAAAACAAAACTTTAGCATCGAAAACTTAAAGTCATTTGAATTTCAAATAGTAAGCTTACTCGTGCTCAAGTATAGTTTGAGGAGATTTCTCATCTTTTGTTCCTTCAACTCTTGGAAACCATGTTTTTCGCAGGATTTCGATGACATCAGCATTTCTTCTCAGCTCATCCCCTTCCTTTTGACCCGATGTCAAGTGACTACATATGAAGCAAAAGCTTGTTTGGTGCAATGACATGCTAATTGAGATTGAACCCTGAAATTTTTTTGGTAATGTAAATTAAAATTTTCTCCAAATTATTGGATTTGTTACACAAGACAAAACTCGACTATTTTTATGTGAGGATGAGGAGGGCATTCATGTCTTTTGGTTTGTTCCTAATCCTAGACACTCTGTCTAATACACGCCAAACACAGTACAAATTTTTTACCTTGTTTCCAAGATAACCCATTAACCCTCTGCCAACACATGATACTTTCATGTTGCACACATCATCTCTAAGATCATTTTTTACCCAAACTGTAAGATATATTCCCACCATTTGCTTACTTGCAACCAAACAGTAGTAGCTAGAGTTCCCACCACAATACGGTAGGTGTGAGTGTATGCTATCTGGATCATTGTCATCATCTAAAGATCCAAGATTCGGGTCATAACCATTGACACTGTATCCACGGGTGAGCCTTGGTTGTGGGTTACCCATTTCACTCTTCATTATCCTCATGCTACAACTTGAAGGTCCATTTAAGAAAGATGGATTCTTTTCTGTTTTTGATCCTTCAAAATCTGAATTTAATTCTGAACTTGTTCCTGGAAGACTGTTTAGTGTTCTTCGAATGAGGGCTACCCACTTTTTAGCGGGTCCGTTGTCTTCTGTTCCAAGGACATTTCCGGCATTTAGAGGGACAATTTCTTGAAACCTGTGTTTTTTTTTGAAAAAGGTGTCAAATTTAACATGATTGATAAGATCAAGATTTGATAATTGATATACTATTATTAACTCACCCAAGAACGTAAATGTCAGCAGGAGGTGAAGTATGCAACCAATCTTCAAGATTTACAGAACTTGTTGGTGATTTTCCAGCCACATTCCATGTAGCTACAAAGATCCTGTTGAAATTTAAAAAAAGAACCCAATAAATAAAACATAAAGAATCTTAAATCGGAAAGAGAAAACAGATTGGAATAAAGAGTGAATTCATGTCACTATTGAAACAGACCTATAATCATTGACATCTCTCACTTGGGGAGCATACTTCTTGCTTGATCTCTCTGTTCAATAGCACAAATGGTGTGAGAGATATGTGACAGATGAAGATGGCATAAAAAAGTGAAACAAAAGAAAGGTAAAAAAATATTTTTTTTTCCGACCACTTAAAATAAAAATAAAAAATAAAAAAAGTGGGGTCTAAGTTAGAATGTGGTCCTAAAGTCTGAAAATGCACCTCTTCTTCTGTTTTTGTTGATGATGCACACTTCCTTATCATAGAAATCATAATCTGAAAAAGGGTAAGTTGTTAAAAGCTGTATAATTTCCACTGCATTGTTTCAAGATTCAAGACCACACATAATCCAACAAATATGTTGTGGGCCACCCCCTCTAGAAATGGAATTAGAATTAAATAAACAACACCAAAAACTCATAAAAGATCATACAGAAACAAGGAAACAAGAACAGATCTTGAGCTGCAAAGAGAAAGGTTTTACAAAAATATTGGTTGATTGATCCAGAAATAAAGCAACAGCAAGTCAAGTCATGTTTCCAAAAGACAATTCAAAGAGTAAAACAAAAAATTCCCAAATTATTTAGAACCCTAAAATAGATACAACCCATGAAGAAATCAAGAAATCACCTCGATGGTTGAACTCATCTGCATGGAAGTCTTCGGCTTTGTTCTTGAATGTAAACCATTTCTTGAGTGTTTTTGGCCATGAAATCTGCACCATTAATCACCATCAAACATAAAGTCAAATTTTTTAATCAATTCAAGAAAACAAAACCGAAGTCAAAAAGTGTCTACATTTTGGTCAAACAAACCTTGTTTTTGTTGCAGTTTTCTTCTCTCATTGTTCCAAAACTTGATATACATAAATACCCACAATACAACTTACAAGAAAATTAAGGGCTTACTTACGATTCCAATGTTGGGTTCAAACGAATTAAGTCCTAACAATTGAACCTTTCCTGTGAAAATTTGGATGAAAGAGAAGAATGTGATAGTTTCTGAGCAGTTGTTGCGTACACAAGAAACATAGCGTGAAGAAAGGCAAAGAAACAAAGGGGCAAATTCAAGAATATATCAATAGATATACATATACAATTATACATATATAGAGAAAGAGATTGACTGAACATGAGAATGTAGAGAGAGAAGAGTGTGTGTTTGTGTGCGTGCGTGTCACAGTGAGGTGGTGTTCTTCACTGCTATAAAACTTGTTCCGGGTATAAGAAGGAATCGAATTTGAAGAGAATAAAGTGCAAGAGAGGTGATTTGGGGGGGGGGGGGGGGGGGGGTAAGCGTAGGGGGTGTTTCTCTTGTTTCCTCGACTATTTTAAGAATTTTGACTCCAAGTTGAAGGATGACACTCGATTATCCGAGAGTTCAACAAAACGAAGACTGGCAACATTTACGAGAGAGATCGGGGAGACTGTTTTCGGGTTACCTCGAAAAACTTAATTATTTTGCACTAACATGTAAATTAATAGAACTCTTTAAATAGTTTATTTAATATTTATATTTTAATATAAGATAAAAATATATACATAGAAATATTTTTTTATTGTTATATTTGACATGCTGGTTAAAACGCATAAAAGAATAAATTATGAAATTATGAAATGAATTTTCAGATTTATTATTTATTATGGATAAATAAGCCGAAATACATAAACAAATCTAAGATGTCATTTGTGAAAATAATCTAAAATTAAATTAAAAATATATTGTTAAGTTATGTATAAATATATATGATATCTATGTGAAAGATATAATGTATAATTGTATAGTTAATAAAGAATGAAATATTTCCGTTTCCAAAAAAAGAAAAAAAAAACAATGAAATATTTATTTATAATTTAACATAAAATGATCACTACAATAAAAAGAGTTAGGCTTTGTTTCATAGACATTTTTTCAAGTCCAAATAGATCTTTCTAACTGAATGGACCGGAAAGACTGTTTGATTTTCATAAAAAATAGATATTTTTTTGGTAAGACGTGTCTTTACCATAAAGCCTCAAAATCATATCTTTTCTGGCTGAATTGGTCGGAAAGACAATTATGCCCCAAACCTCGTCTCTTTCTTTCTTCTCTCCGGCGCTCTTCATCAGACACCATCACCTCCGCATCAAACTCCATACTTTGTAGTTGGCCAACCTCCACCCGTTAGAGCGCTACTGCAGCCACCAGCTCCGCCCCATAGCCCATAGGTAACCATCTCATCCTTTTTTTTCTGATTTGTTTTTTCTGATTGGAGAGTACCAGACGTGAACCTTCATCTATTTCATCTTATTTTCTTTCTTCTGATTTTCAAGCATAGGATTTAGGAGGAACATTTCATATATAAAGTTTCAATCAGAAATTCTGATTTTAACATACATTTTATGTAATTTATTTTGCATGACAATGTAAATAAAATTATAAAGGATAATAAGTCATTTAGCTGTCATCTTCATCTCCTCGTGCTCCACTCGATCCAACCCTAAAGTTCCTGGGAGCCCAAATCTCATCCATGTTGGTATGTAGTGAGCTTGCGGTGGCATAAGTGGCGGGCATTCAATGTGAAAATGCAAATAAATACCATCTAACGCCTGATTTTGGTAATGCACCGCTCCTGGAGTATTGTCCAAATAATAACCAACCCGATTTTGAAATGGGTGGTGGGAACTGTGACATCCCCAAAATCACGGCCAGAAAAGACCGGTTTGTTTATGCTTTGTTTAAAAATCAGAGTTACATTTTAAATGAAAGTGTTGCGGAATTTGTCCCAAAACAAAAATATGATAAAGATTTATCAAAAGCATTTCCATAGAAATGTATTTCATTAAAAGACTCGGGATGTCATGTTCGTACAGATCAAAAGCATAAATAGTACAATATAAGTCTTACTACATTATTTCATATCTACAGGCCTATATCCGTAATCCCTCGTCCAAAACATCACACCTATGCTCATGCGCCACTACCTGTAATACATAAAACTGAGTGGGTCAGGCTTGGGAGCCTAGTGAGCACATAGGGTTTTCAACCCACAATAAATAAGTTTATTAATTTCATCGATCAACAATAACCCGATTACCCATTCCCGTTATCCTCACTTTACGTCCCTAAACACCTATCATAAGGGACCTAGCCTAAGGATCATCATCGGGACGGACACTACTGCTAAGGGGATTCCTCAACAATAAATGTCCTAAAGGCAACCATGTGGGGGATGGAGTACACCGATGAACATATCGTTCACAAACACCTACAGGTTGCGAGCCTGCTAGTGTTCCACTGGACTGTCTAGAAGAGTCCGTGGTCGTCATCCATACTCCGCTAGATGACAGAATCAACAACATCAACATCGAGGCCTCTCATCATTTTATCACACATCACCTATTGCATCTACCCATGTTTTACCCCAACATTTTCGTAGATATAAAATACATATACAGTTTAAATCATTGAAAACATGTATAACAACGTTCATCTAGCATAGATAGCAAGTATTCAGATAATATGCACACATAGCACGTAATTTATATAAAATACTTCATATCTATGTGTAAGTTGAAAGTAACTATGCACTCACTTGTTAAGGTGATGATTCCAAAATCGGGCAGCGCTTGCTTCTAACGATTCTATTTTCCTTCGACGAAACCTAGCATTATTATCGCTAAATTTTAGTCTAATATTTACCGCGACCAACTATTAGTCTTAGTATTATTATTATTATATAAGCGTTAAACAATATTTTCCAACCACTATGTACAGACAGGGGCCAGACATAAAACACCGGAGGGCAGGACCATTTTGGCATATAGCACTTCTGAAATCCAACAACCCTATGCGGCCCTTTAAACCAGATTCCCTGTACCGCGAGTAGTTAAAAAAAATATTATAACGACACTTATATAAGTTATAATAATAGCTCAAATATTTATTATAAGTTCATAATAACAATACTAATTTTAAATATAAGCTATATTAAAATAAGGTAAGCATAACTTACTTACAAGGGGGTTTTAGCTAGGAGTCGGGCTCTGCAGGGGCAGAACTTCGTCGCTGAATCTTTCTAAGAAAGATTCGTGCAGCGCTTCAGCGCTCACCTTACTATACTAAGCTACAGAAAGAGAAGTCGAATCACGAGGGACCGAAATGCTCGGGGGATAAGGAGAGAAAGACTCTTGAATCAAGAGAATGGTGCAAGAAATATGAGAGCCCAAGGCTCTTATTTATACTAATTGAATTTTCAAAAACTACCCTCCATAATTACTTAATGACCTTTTAGTTATATAAACAACTAAACACCCCTCTATAATACTATTATAAATGGATTTAATGATATTTGTACTAAACTAATGTCGAAAGAACTCAACATTAGTCTTATAATGACCGCATCGTCGATACCTTTCTAATGATATATACATATGTATATATATGTGTACGTATACATGATTTATACTTTATTTTAATACGTAAATATGCTATTATAATTTGTAACTCGTTCATACGAACTCCGTTTTTGACGTTCTTTATATTCACACGTAGGTGAAGACATACTCTACAACTTTCGTTTAGACTCCGTCGGCTAATTTTGACTTTATTTTTAAAGTTATATTTTTAACAAGCCGGGACAGGATTGGTCTGTTTAAAATCTCATAACTTCTTCATACGAAGTCAAATTTGGGCGTTCTTTTTATCGATGTTCTTAGTTTCACATATTCTACGACTTTCGTTTAGATCACTAAGGCTAAATCTCGCTCTATCGTAAATTCACTATTCACGCTTCCCGGTATCATGTCGGTTCTGTCGTGAAACTTCGACGGGTCATAACTTCTTCGTTATAACTCGAATTTCGGCGTTCCTTATATGCACGGAAACCTTGAGACATATTCTACAACTTTATGTAGAGATATCAGGATTATCTCACACTTTAATTTTTGACGCTCATTTTTTATTCTTTATTAATTATACATTTATAATTAAATAATAAACACATATAATTCACATAATACTCAAATATTTCATCTTTATTACTTCAAAAAGAGTTACAAGAGTTGACCTAGACTATTACATTGACAAATATGCTTAGCCTTGAAACCTGGGCGTTATAGGAACTCCTCCAATCGGCACACCCCATTGTTGTGATGAGCATACTGAGGATTGTAGCCTGAGGTCAAGTGACCGAACGATGGCTTATGATGTCATTTTCTATGACAAAGATTCAGTTCTTATAGTTTTCCGTGTTGGAGGGAAGAGAGAACAAGCATAATACTATAGCACCCGAGTCGCTAGGTATGAAATTGTTGACTTGGTCTATTTTCAATTCAAGTTAAGGTGGTGAAGGATGATGAGTATGTTGGGTGTACATTATGTACGTATGGTGTACTTACTGCATGCGCGCCAACGGGGGATCCTTAGCATACGTTGTGCGTACCCATGCATACGTTAGGTGTAACCAAGTCAGGGGCAAACCCTAATTTTTATGGTTTGCACCCTATCTAAGGACCTTAAGTCCCTCAAGTCCCTTACCTTTTAAGCCTCCATTGCTCTTGTAATGCAAATTTCGAACCCTAAGCCACCTTGAGTCCATTTATGAGCATTCTTGAGTGTTTGTGGTGTTCCTTAGTGACTTTGAAGGAGAAGGAAGGTTGGGAAGAAGCAAGGACGAGGAATAAGCTTGTAGATCCAGAAGTTTGGCACCATTTCTAACCCATTGAAGGTATAAAGTTTGAACCTTGTTCATTGCAAGCTTAGATCTAGGTTTAAGGTAGAAAATGGTATCTTTTGGTCCCATAGTTTGGATTCTTGGAGTATGAGCAACTTCGGACCATATGAGTTGTCCTTTTGGACTCTTGGAAGTGTTTTGAGTCATAAAAATCAGATCTTGATGGTTTAGTCTCAATCTTGCAATTGTTAGTAACCATCCAAGTGTGCTTATGGACTTAATTCATGATTTGAGCCCTATCTTTGCATGCAAAAGCATAAAGTTTGCAACTTTATGGCTTAAAATGTTATTATGGACTTGGATCTAAGTTTTGGACGTTATGACTTAATGGATTAAGTCATGGTAGTGGGTTTGGGTTGGCAGACCAGTACGCCATGCATACTCCAGTGTACGTTGTGCGTACTAGGTTAGCATCCCGACTCCTGGTCAACACCAGCGTATGTTGGGCGTACAAGCCAAGTATGTCACGCATATGCAGTCAGTGGGCCTAGAAAATTTATGGGCTCTTTTGGTGTTGGGCTTTGGACTTGATTAAGTTGGGCCTCGGGCCCACCTGATTGTGGCAGGTCGTTTTTGGGCCTAAGGCCATGTTTGGGGTTCTTAGGCTATATTGGGCCCTAGAGGCCTTATAGTTGGGCTTGGATGCCCTTTTTGGACTTTGATTGGATTTCGGCCTCGGGATGAGGGAGGCCCATTGAGGCCAAAGTAAAGAAGCCCTTTTTGCCTTAAGTCAAGAATTAGGGTTTTGGACTTTCGGGTTAGAATGTGACCTAATTTATATTTAGGGTTGTATGCTTGTGCGTTAGGGAGAGGAGTTCGCGAGTCATCCGTAGAGTGAGACTTGATACCCACAGTCTGAGGTGAGTCTTCCTTCGCAGTATTTGTGGGTCGAACACACCAATGTCGGCCTACTAGTTTATGTTGTAGTGTGATGATTATCTTTGTGACAATTGTCAGTTCTGCCTATATTTGCTTGATGACTTTGTGATTTCTGTTATGACATTATGTTGTAGTAGTAGGGGTGAAATAGACCCGATATCCAGTTGAAATAGACCGAAGGAGATTGCAAGCACCCAAAGATGCTTGATAGTATCCGTTTGAAATGGACCGAAGGGGTAGGCAAGCACCCAGATCTATTTGGCAGTATCCGGTTAAAATAGATCGAATGGGTATGCAAGCACCCAGTTATGCTTGACAGTATGTTTGTTTAGTATGTGGTATTTTGGGAGGAACCTACTAAGCTTTGTGCTTATAGTTTTTAGTTTATGTTTCAGGTACTTCCAGTTCGAAGGGGAAGGGACCAACTTGATCGTAGCGCATCACTCTATCTCTTTCTACACTTAGTGATTTTGGGAATTTGTACTCTAATAACATGTTACAATTATACTCTTTCGACTATTTTGATATCAGTTTCTTATGAACTGAATGAATTTAAAAACAAAATTGTATCTGTATTTTTGGGATGTTACAAATATTTTATAGTTTGGAAGGTAGACCTAGTGGGGGACTAGATGGTTGCAGTATTTACGACAAGGGTATGCCTTCTTGAGTTAAGTTGGAGCGTATTCCAGTAGGTTGTTCCAGGTGATCAGGAGAAGTGAATTAGGAACGACAACTTTCGTTGTCTATGTTGTATCTCAACTACAAGGATGATGCCCCTTATTTCCATGATTGATTTTTTCGCAATAAAGTGATGGCTAGGGATTCATAGGCGAAGTGTGTGGTAGTCCATTTGTTCATGGATAGAGAATCAGTGGTATGAATGGACTAACAAAAGTTATTGCTTGTGCATCTACATGGGATTCTTGTTGATAGAAGCGGTTATGATTGGGAAGTTTCCGAGGTCTCAATTTGAGATTCAAAATCTCTTTGAGTTTGCTTGGTCTTTATCTGAAAGATCATCGTGTGTTGTGTCATACATTCCTAGAGTTAGAAAGGCTATGAATCTGGTTTAGTTGGTTTGAAGTTTGATTTGTTTGCAACATCCGTTGGTGATAGTTTAAACCCCAAGTGGGGGAGAACTGGGTATGCTACTTGGAAGATCATCGATCTATTCGGGTTTATGGTTTCAAAAAAATGGGTTGTAGGGATCGATGGTTCGGGTATGCGAGACCTTGGTTCGAGATGAGGGTGCAGAGCAAGTTTCCATCAGATGTATGTGCTCAGAAATACATGAGTTGTCTTCATGGCAAGAAGTTGTTGGTCAAAAAGCTCTTTGTAGTCAGTGGTCCCGTTCGGGGATGAAGATGAACCGATCAAGAGGTGGTTAGATCACTCAGGTCAAGTAACAGTGGTTAGAGGATTTCTCAGCTTGATGTATAGATTGCTACCTATATTCTAAGATAAGTAGTGGTTGACCTGTCAACCAACTTCAGAGTTGGTATGTGTAGTTCCGCATTGGCTTAGTTCACCAGAAAATTTGATTACAAGGTTGTTGTCAGTGCATTATCGATCGTTGGATGTTTCTCGTTCATCATCGATAGTTGGGATGCTTCAAGGTTTCAGGTTGTATAAGTTGGAGGTTAGTGGACATGACAACTCGTTAAGTTCTGTCCATGGTATATCTTGGATTCTAGGTATGTTTTCCCTTAATTGTTAGATTGTGGGATTATTGTCTATAACAGACTCGGGTTTGATTCAGTAGTAACTAGGCATTGAAGTGGTTATGTATCTGCTCTAATTGTAGGTCTACGGGCTCTTTGTCATCAGTTAGGATTTCATAAGGATGTAGAATTGTGTCAAGGGAAGGTACTTTGGATACGACAACCTTTTGTCAAGAGTAGTATAGTGCTTCGTCTGGATTGGAGTGTAGTCTCCCGATATCGTTTGGTCATGGGATTTTAGTCCAACAAGCTCTGTGTGAGGGTGGTTGGGTAGGAAGATTGTGGTTTGGCTCGGTAATCCACTGATTATGAGGTTATCAGAGAATAAATGAATCCAAGTGAGGGATGGTCACTTGGAGACCAACGGGGATAGTTCCAAGTGCGATCCATTTTAGAAGTTGTACCCATGTCAAGAATTTGGATAGGTATATCTTAAGGGAGCTCCAGAGTTACTTTTAGTCGGGAAGAATCCAAGAAAAGTCAGGATGTGAGTGTAGAGCAAGCTACCTTTAGGCCAACTAGGCCTTAGATGGCTAATCAGGTGGTGCGGATAAGATATTGTTTGATTAAGGATTAATTAGGAATGCCAATTAGCATGGTATCATCCTAAGACAACTAGAGAGCCAGTTTTGGTTGCGAAAGGGTTCAGGGTTTAAACAATGAATATGTTCCTTGGTCAGTGGGAAGCAAAGGAGTAGTCATAGCATTAACTAGGTTAGTAAGTGGTTGTGGAAGTGATGTAAGATTGTGGAGCAGCCGTAGCATCCAATAGGTTAGTAAGCGGTTGTGGAAGTGATGTAACACTGTAGAGCATCCGTAGTATTCACTAGGATAATATGCGGTTGCAGAAGTCATGTAAGACTGCGAAGCAGCCATAGCATTCACTATGTTGGCAGGCGGTTGCAACAATGATGGAAGTCCATGATTTGGCCTGTAACATTCTCTATGATGATTTAGATCATCATAGGAGTGGGTGAAGGTGGTGAGTGGGCCTCATCACTTGTGATACTTGGGTAAATCATAGGCTAGGTTGGGGTCGAATATGATGTGAGAACACGGTTCGGTTTGTACCAATCACCGGAGTGCAGCAGACTTGGTGATCGTTCATGCATTGGTTGGTCGAGTTGTCTTTCATCGGGAGTGAATGAATGATGGATTTGTATTGGCAGATGGACCAAGACCACCTATATCTGTTCAATTTTGAGTCTGGAGCAGATGTTGTTTTCGATCAGGACTTTCAACACCGATAAATGGTCGGGGCGTATATGTTTCGGGTATCCGTAACTTTGTTCAGGACGAATATGTTTCTTCAGTTCGGATTGTGAAGTTGAGTCATTGTGGGAACGGTTTGGAGCGGTTTTTTTTTTTGTCTAAGAGTCAGACATCGTATATGGTTTTCAGTTTCAGGCATAACGGTTGGACGTGCGTTGGCTTAGGGCAAAGAGTTGAGGTTTATTCTTCGTTAGGGCTTGTGATTTCTTCTAATTTAGGTTCGACAACAGTAAGAGTGGGCGGTCATAAGAGTGAGGCGAATTCTCCAATCTTAATTAGGATTCAGGGAGTTCAGTTGTAACACCGTAATTTTCAAAAACTTAAATTTTCATTTAAATTCGCTTAATTCTTAAAACATTTTTCATAAAAATCTCATTTTGTTTAAATTACAAAACATTACTCCATAATCAAATAAATAATAATCCAGGATCCTCTAAAACATAACTCTTCCTCTGGTGTGTACAATCAAGCCGATGTCGTCCCGTGATCCTGAGAAAACCTGAAACACATAGCACAAAACACTGTAAGCACGAAGCTTAGTGAGTTCCCCAAAATACCACATATAACACATATTAGCCACTCGAGGCTATAACTCTGTGGACCCTTCGGTCCTAACTCTGTGGACCCTCTAGTCCTAACTCTGTGAACCTTCCGGTTCTAAATTTGTGAACCTTCCGGTTCCAACTTTGTAAACTCTGGAACATACACGGCATGAATCACATAGAAATAATGCAGTGTATCACAATCACATAATAGCATACAAGATACTCTGTCATGTAACTCTAATTACCACTCTAGGTAAAGTATAGTGAGAAGACTCACACTTGAATCTCGAACTCGCCACCGCCTAACACATAAGGCAATATCTCTAATTAAACAAACAATTTCTCTTTCCCTCTCTAAGCGGGTAGTAGTTAAAAGACCATTTTACCCCTCTATGATCTCTATTACTTATGTTGACCAAAACCCCAAAGTCAACAGAAGTCAACTCAAGTCACCGGTCAACTCTGACCAGACTCGTCGAGTTCACAAGAGTGACTCGCGAGTCCATGCGTGTCACCCGACTCCTCTAAGGACTCACTCGACTCGTCGAGTGAACCTTTCACTCGAGGCGTTTCCACTTCATTCGAATCGCGGGGCAACCCGACTCGACTCGTCGAGTCTTCCCATGGACTCGGCGAGTTACTCCCATGACAACACTCATCTGACCTTCCGAGGTCAGATCTGTTCCTCTAATCCATAGATATGGCTTCCTTACGACCAATAACCACGTAAAGGTCGAATCTCAGTACACATGTAAGGCTCTCTATGCTTATTTTGGTGAAATCTTTCATATCATGACAACCCTAGCTCATAACTCCAAGGAAAATGCTTAAAGCATAATGGAAGGGGCTCTCTGGACCTCTTAAGGTCCAGATCTAGGAATCATTTCACCATGGGACCTCTCATACTCTAGATTCAAGCTAAATGAAGCATGAAGAAACCCTAGATTCATGAAATCTACTAAACAAACACAGATGGACATGAATCCTTACCTCTCACAGTAGCTCTGAACGAAATGATGGAAGATTTGAGTCCCACAAGACAGCCCAACTCGAAATCCATCCTTCCCTTTGCCAAGACACTCCAAAGGATGTGGAATTAGCCCTCGTCTTGCACTACAAGCTTCCTCTCTGCTCTCTACAGTTTCTCAGGGTGTGGTAGCCGCAAATGAAGGCCATAAGGACCTTTAAATAGGCCCCAAACCCGAGAAATTAGGGTTTCTCTGCCCAGCACCTACTCGGAGAGTCCCTCCTCTAACTCGTCGAGTCCACTCATTAAATCCGCGTGAGAAATCCGACTCGACTCGGCGAGTTGGATCCTCAACTCGTCGAGTTGGATCCTCAACTCGTCGAGTCTCTCATTTAATCAAAAGATTAACCTACACAATAATAACCCTGAAAATCCGGATGTTACATCAGTCAGGATCGCCTCGTTTGGTAGAGGAGATAGTAAAGAATGATTTTGAGGACGAAATCTAATTTAAGTGAGGGAGAGTTGTAACACCCTGCTTCGAAACGTTTTGTGATTAAGGGCTTATGGACCGTGATTCAGATATTTTAAGGCTTTGGGGCTCTAAGGAAGTAAGGTTTGGACTTTATTGAAAGAGGTCATTGCTGGTAAGGAGGTATATGACCTTAAATCGTGTATTAGAACCAAGGGTGAAATGGGGGAATATATGTGTCAGACCACTTGCAAGGGTTAAGGTTTTATGTTTGATTGGCGGAGAGCCAAAAGTAACAATATATAGTTTTAGAGCTTTTCAAGACCTTTCTGTTTATATAAAGAATGCCAAAAATAAAGTTGAAATGAAGAAGTTACGATTGTTTGAAGTTGAGCTGGCATTAGGAGTGGTTGTACGCAGGGCATACATGATATGTAGGGCATGCCTCATTAAAAGAAGCGGGGACCCTCTTGAGTACATTGGGCATACAAAGAAGTACGCAAGGCATACTCACTCAGATCTAAAACCCTAATTTTTGGGTTTGAGCCCTATTTAAGATCCTTAACTTCTAGTAAACCTCTCCATATTCAGCCTCCACCTCTCCAAAGCATCATCTCGAAACCTTAGCCCCATTTGTGAAGATTTTGAGCCCCTTGAGTGTTTTTTGGGTATTAATGGTGCATCTTAAAGAAGACGAAGTCTCTTATTAAGGATTGATGTGGCTCAAGCTTGAAGATCATGATCTGCCATCTCATTTGGGAACCCGAGAAGGTATAAACCTTCAACCTTTATGATTCTCATGCATAAATCTAGTTTAGCTTAAGGTTTTGGCAAGTTTTGGTCCTATGGTTTTGACTCTTATGAGTAAAATCTACTCTAAAGCTTAGGATAGCATTTCTTGATGTTTCTGAGTATTCTAGTGCATAAAAATCGGACCTTGATGGTTGTAGTTCAATCATGCTTGAGTTATTTGTCCACCTTGTGAAGTTATGAACATAGGGTTTGGTTCTGGGCTTCTTTAAGCCATGCAAATGCATAAAGTCATATGAGTTAGGATGTCCTTTAGGTTTAGATCTAAGTGTTGGACATTTTGTCTTAATGGTTTAAGACCTCAAAAATGAAGTTTGGCCTCAGAGCGAGTACGCCCGACGTAACCTCAGGTACGCAGCGCGTAGCTCATGCCTTGCCTGTTTTCTGTGGAAGCTTGGTACACAAGACATACTAAAATAGTATGCATGGCGTACTCCCAAAAGTTGGATTATGTCATTTTTTGGACTTTGGGCTTCGTTGGGTGGGTCTAGAGTATGAAGGGTAAAATGGACTTTTACCTTTAGAAAGAGAGAATATGATTTAAACCCTTGAGTATGGATTATTACCCTAATTATTAACTAGGGATGGTTTTGGATATGTTCAGTGTGAGGAGTTGTTCATAGCAGCAATGTGTGTGTGGGATTATCTGTCAGTGAATTGAGGTGCGTCTTCTCCATATACTTGCCTGTGTGGTAGTATATACATGTTGACCAACTAAGTCTTATTTGTTGTTACTGTGATATGTTTTACTATGTGTGTTGAGACTTCAGGTAGTCTCTAGGTTTACTGATAACACACATGTTGTTTGCCCACTAAGACTTCGGGTAGTCTCTACGGTTGCTGATAACTCATAGTTGTTATTTGTGTTATGTTGTATGTGGTATTTTGGGGAACTTACTAAGCTTTGTGCATACGATTTGTGGTTTAAATGTTTTCAGGTTTTTTCTTATATTAAAGGAAGGACATGACTTTATTGCATCACGTCCACGGGAGATTTATGCATATAATAATTTGTTATGATACTATGATAAATGTTTTAAGTTTAATGGTTTTATCTAGGATTTTCATGGTCGTGAATCAGGTAAACACTTAAATTTATAAATGAAAATTTTGGTTTGAATTTTAGGATGTTACATATTAGAGAAACATTAATTACTATTAACTTTATCCAATAAAATGCGAGTTTTTACCCTTTCTTGCATTTAATTCTATCATTAAATGTTTTGGTTGGTTAAGTAATAATGATACATATTTTTGTAAAACTAATATTTATTTTAAGAAGTAAACAATTATTTTGGGACAACTCAAAAAGAAAACATGAACTATAAATATGAGACGGAATGAGTATGTATATATATATATATATATATATATATATATATATATATATATATATATATATATATATATATATATATATATATACTCCTTATATTTTACCCTTATATTTTAAATTTGACAAATAAAAAATAACCATTTATTTAATAACCTTTATAAATAAAAATTGTATATTTTCACATTAAAAATTTTAGGAAAAAAAGTTTAAAAAATAACATTATTAGTAACTTAATTTGAACATAATTCTAAAATAAGTTCAAATAATAAAATTAATTATAAACAATTAATATTTACATATATAACAAGAAAACAAAAGTAACTAGCACATGAAATTTGTATGACATTTACATATAAAACAATGAATACCTGGTTATACAAACATAAAAATATATTTCATTATTCAGAATTTTCCATATAAATATATTTTTAATTTAAAAATAACGACTATTAATGGAAAAACTAAATATAAAATCACGACTTAATTTTAAAGACATTTATTTCTTAACTTAATCCATGACATTTTTTTAGTATTAAATATAAAAAGAAACATTAATATATAGTTGAACCATTAAGTTGACACCTCAAGTTCACGAAATTGAAAAGAAACCTCAAGTTCATTAAATTGAAAAGAAACACAATCTTTATCATGGACGGACTTATATTATAAAAAAATTAAGCAAGGGCTTAGGGCCCCCAATTATAAAGGGCCCCGGTTTTCAAAAATCGGTGGAACCGACGACACTTCAATTTCCACAAAACGCGATTGATTTCCACAAAACACAACTTTTTTTTTCTAGTGTTCTTCTTCCCTCAATCCCTTCTCGATTCTACCTTCTCCATTCTTTCATTCTAGATTTCGATTGTCTGATTCGATCAATGCCTTGGTGGTAGACTAAGTATTGAAATGCAGCCAACGCCCGGTAGCCTTCTGCGGTTTTGCCTTCTTGCCCTTCTCTGATTCTTGATTTCGATCGTCGTCACCATCTCTATTGGTATTGCTTAACCCTTCATAAATTTAGGTTTATTTTTATGAAATAATTATTTTTCTGATTGTATATTCTACTTTTTTAATCCTTTTTTGTTATTAGAACTTTTTTGAGTGTACTCTAGATTGGTCATTGGTGTAGGACGACCATCAACACACTCCTTCTTCTCCCTCCTATTTACTAGTTGTTCTTGGCATCATTAAGTACCTAATTAGTCACTATCTTGTACTAATTTTTTCCCGAATATAGCAGCTATGTGCTTGTCCTGAGTTCACCAATCACCATTACAAATGTGTATAATCTATGTTAAATTGTCAATATGTGTGTTAAATCTATATATATATATATATATATATATATATATATATATATATATATATATAGGGTTAGGTTATTTTGTTTTCACTATCTATTGTGTGACTGTATGACTGATTCTGGACCAATCATTTTAGTTATTTTAAGAAAGTAATTAATGCATATTACATGTTGAAGATATAATATGCATTAATTACATCTTCATCATTTAATATGCATTAATTACTTTCTTAAAATAACTAAAATGATTGGTCCAGAATCAATCATACAGTCACACAATAGATAGTGAAAACATTTGAACCTAACTCTCTCTCTCTCTCTCTCTCTCTATATATATATATATATATATATATATATATATATATATATATATATATATATATATATATGTATGTATGTGTGTGTGTGTCATTGTGTGCTTTGTTGGCTTTGAAGCATCAACCAAGTTGAAAATTTGTTAAGGATTTTGATTCATAAGAAACCTAATTTAGATTTTTATTTTGATTTGTAGGTTAATTCTCATGTCCTCTTTTATCTTTTTTGATTACTGAATATATACTATAGAATCAAGGCGTCGAGGTTAGGCCTTCATGGTTGGAATAGGCCAGTAACAAACTTGAGTATTCACTTTTGAGTTTTCAATTATCTTGTATTCTCAGGTATTCCATTTATCCATAATCTGATAATCCATTACTTCCAGTTTAACTTTAGAAACTTTTTGGTTTATTATTGCAGGTCTCAAGCCTACATAAAAGAGTTGGGTTTATAACATTAATATAGTGAAGACCAAAATGCCCTAATTTTTGACTCGTTTAAAGCCCCGAAACTGGTTGAGTCGTCCCTGATCTTTATTAGCTTATGACGTTGAGAGTGTTTCCTCTATTAAGTTGTCATAATTTTCTACTACATCTTTTGATTTTGTATAACATTTTTCTCCGAAAAAAATCTTTCATTTAACACATTTAACAAACAATGACTATTCATTCATCACTTATCCTTCCTCGCATAACTTGTATCAGTAAAACTTCTTTTAGTATTGACAACTTATGATACTAAAACTCAAAAAGAGACCTTTAATGTATGTTTGATAAACGTAGTTGTTGCTCATCGTTGGAAATTGAAATCTATAGTTTATATTTGTAGAAAAATATTAGACAAAAATTGTTATAAGCTTCTGCAAGTTATGAAATTAGTATTACATAAAGTGATATAAGAATATAATTTTAAAATAGAAACATAAAAAACTAAAAGCCCATAGATCCTTTAAAAACTATTTGAAGTAACTTTGTATAACTTATTATATATACATACTAATTTAGAATTACCACTTGAACAGTTCTTGGTTGTGATTGGACCAACATCAATTTCTTTTTTTTTCTTTTTTTTTCATCAGTCGGTCGGTTTTTTTTCCCAATGCTATCTCTTCCCACTATTCTCTGACTGTCTCTCCTCTACCTTCTCCACCACCTCATCTACAACTCATTTACTTTATTTTTAGACAGTTCAAGTTTTTTTTTTTTTTTTCAATTTCATCCGCCAAATTGATCTACCTTCCCCCCCCACCGGTCGCCTTAATCGATTCTCCTCCGTATCCAACTCATCATCAACCATCCACGATCGATGTCCCACCTACGGAGACGACGCCGATGATCGCGCCATCATCAATGAGGCTTTTTTTGTGCTTCTCTACCTGTCACTGCGATTTGGTCTAAAATAAAGTTTTAAAAAGCTAAAAGCTCATAAATCTTTCAAAAATTATTTGAAGTAACTTTTTTATAAGTTAATTGTTCTAAAATAAAGTTTTAAGTTCTTACTAACAATAAAAAACAAATATTTAATTAGAACTTTTTATATAAAAAAAAACTAAAATTTTTAAAATCTCGTTGTCAAACATACCTAACTTATTATTATTAAATTATTTGTGACAACATCCCTAACTTATTATTATTAAATCATTTGCATGTATTTCTTAAAAAAAGACTAGATCATAAAAAGTGACAATATGCATAACTGATGTGTTTAAATGTGTTGGACTGTTGGTTAGTTAATAAATCACGACGAGCTTAAATTAAGAACGAAACTTATAAACAATAATGTATTATAAATCATTATAAAACAAATTTTTATTGAATAAAGTAGTGAAAAATAGACATGTTGATCCATAAACACATTTTATCTCTTTTTTGTTTTATATAGGAGCGGACCTGTAAAAATTTTAGGAAATTTTCCAACATAATATATATTTTTCGGTATGCTAACCTAAAATCATATATGTTACCTCTGAAACTTTGTCCTATGTCCACTATTGGTTTTTTATATAATTTAATGTATAAAATATCAATTTCTAAAATTTAAAATTTTATATAAATTACAATAATTTGATGTATTAAGTATTAGTTTTATAATTATAAATTTTTATTTGAATTTATAAGGCAAGTTTCAACTCACTTGATCATCACTATTTAAGTTGTAACTGAATTTAGTTGAAGTAGACTACTTACAATTGTCACCACTAATTAAAAAAAGACAAAATTGCAAAAATGGTCCCCATGGTATGTATTTTTTTGGGGTTTTAGTCCAAATCACGATTTTTTTTGGATTGATAGTCATTTTAAGCTAGTTTACATGCAGTTTTGGTCCCTTTCCAAACTAAAAAGACCATTATACCCTTAATGAATTTATTTTTCATTTTTCTTTCACTTATTATTAAATATAAAATCGGTCCCATCCCCTCCCCCCCCCCCCCTCTCTCTCTCTCTCCACCATCAACATCCTTTTCCTTCAAAAGAAAAACCCGAAACTTCAAAATCGATTCAATTGTTAACCATAATTTACAATCAAATAAACTTATTTTTCACCAAATCCTTCACCACCAATCCATCTCCCTTGAAGATCAAACATCAATTTAGAGGGATAAGATAGAGAATCTGGTGTTTCTAGAATGATGGCGAAAGATGTGCAAACGAGAACGATGAAAGAGGATACAGAGAGTAAAAGTGTATTGCAACCTGCAACCAAATCCAAATTAAAAATTATAGCCTCACCGTCTCAACCTCTTTTCTTGATGAAAGTTGCGTTGGACTTCACTGTGGAGGAGAATGATAAGAAATTGAGAATATCCTGTAAGATCAAGGGCTCGAAAGCAAGTCAATTTCTGTTATCATATTGCTCATATGATCATTAGAGAACCAAAAAAAAACCATGAAGGATCTATGGGGGGAGTTGTGAGTTTCCAGTGATGGTGGTGAAAGTGGCGGTGGTGCTTGTGTGTATGTGTGTGTGGTTAGAGAGAAGATGAACCAAAAATCCCAATGCACTTGTGTTTGTTCTTAAGACCCATTGTGAAGAAATCTATGGTTAGAGAGAGAGAGAGAGAGAGAGAGAGAGAGAGAGACAGAGAGACTGATAGTCTATGTAAGATTTGCGAAGGAGACCTGAAAGATGAACTCAAATGTGAAACAGTCACTTACTTCAATAATTTTGCAAGCTCTATGTAAGATTTGCAATTTTAGAAGTTTTAAGCTTGAATTCCCAACAACAGTTCTTCTTTCTGTCTTAATCATATGGGTTACAATCTTCGAGAGAGGGAGGCTAGATGCATAGATCGAAGAATGAACACAAATTATTTGGTCTTGAGGTGTATTTTAAATAGACAAAGAAAACCCGAAAATTGTTTGTGGGTTTTTTCTTCATTTGGGTTTCGAGTTATAGGTATTCCGATTCCATTTTTGACAAGAATATTTTTTGGATAAAGAAGTGTGAAGAAGATGAAGATAGGTCCTGCAATTGATTTGTAAGAGAGAGAGAGAGAGAGAGAGAGAGAGAGAGAGAGGTGGGCCCCATAATTTTTATTAATAAAACTTTAAATTAAATAGTAAAAACCATAAAAAAAATATATCAGAAGGGCATTTTAGTCTTTTCAGTTTTCTGGCGGACCAAAAACACAATGAAATTAGCTCAAAAGGACCACCAATCCAAACAAGTCGTGGTTTGGACTAAAACCCCAAAAAAATACATACCATAGGGACCATTTTTGTAATTTTGTCTTAAAAGAATATGATAAGTTTAATGTTAAATATTAAGGCGTATACAAAATAAATAAATAAATAAATAAAAAAGCACAACACATTTTTATTACTTTATCAGTTAAGCTTTCAATTAAAATGATATAAATTAAAGTTTATCCGTCTTTGTGGACAATCATGTTTATATAGTTATGTCGATTACATTTGAGGTAAAATCGTTTTTATATAATAAAATTGAAAGAATAATATTATTTTATGTAAAACGATGGAAGTGTGTTCATTGAAAATGATGATTGAAAACATATTTATCTTACATAAAAAAGTAAAAAACAAAATGTCTACAATGGAAATTAATCTAATATACAATAAGGTTTAACGTTTAAAGTAATGTTTTTACCAAGGACTTTGTCCCTTACATGCAAAATCGATGAGATGGTCCCAACCGAATTAGAGAGATGGAGCCATGGAGGGTTTCTAGTTACTTTCTACTTCCAACTCCCAGCTGGAGTCTTTTAGGCTTGCTTTTACATGTTTATTTATTTATTTATTTTATTTTTACATTTTTTTTTAAATCCGAAATTTATAACTTTTTGTTTTAAATTATTTTTTTATAATTAATATTATAAAATATGTTTAATTTTGGTCTAGGTTATTAAATTTGGATTTAATTGGTAAACTAGCAAAGTATTTTTTTTCCATTTGTTTAACTAAAATTTTTTAGTTTGTCTTATATAAACAATTATTATAAATTTTTATGTAAATAGTTATTTATTAGATTTACGATAAAACTTCTCACTTACATCACCTCAAACAAATCTCTGTAACATCTCAAGATTTACAAGTATTTCCAAGTCATCTATTTTATTATTATTTTGTCATTTGTAGTTCCTGGGGATGGAAGAGTGAAGTCATGAGAAGCCTAAGGGCTAAAGTTGCAACTTTGGGATCAAGAAGAGTACGCTAAACATACATAAGGTACGCTAAGCGTACTAGGCGTGCCCTAGTACGCTGGGCGTACTCACGTCAGATGGAAACCCTAATATTTAGGGTTTGAGTGCTATATAAACATCCTTATGAGCTCATAACCTTCCATCATCTCAGCCTCTATAGATTTGAGCCGTTTCCCCAAACCCTAACCCCTCTCTTGAGTGTGTGAGCTAAAAGTGTGTGTTTTGAGTAGTTGGAGAAGAAGGTATTGCATCAAGAAGTTGGAGAAGGAAGACAAGCTTATAGATATGAGGTTGCTTTTTGTGCTCTAGAAGCTCCAAGAGGTAAAAAAGCTCCAACATTTGTGCTTGTATGATGTAGTTTTGCCTTATTAGCTTTATGACACCTTTCTTGTCCCAAAAAGTCTCAAGTTTGTGCATGATGTGTTTTGGACGTATTAAGCTGTCCTTTCAGACCCTAGAAAGGGTCCTAAGTGACAAAAATGATGTCCCAATGGCTAAAGGTGTCCCATGCATGTAGTACAAAGGTCTTAATGGGTTAATACCATGTATTAAGAACTTTATGGACGTCCAAAGTCTTAAAGTTTGAGACTTTATGGTTCTAATACAAATTTGGTCGATGGATCTGGAATTTGGACTTAAGTGCTTAAGTCATTAAGCACTTGTTAGAGTTTTGGTAAAGCATGCATACGACCTGCGTAAGTTCTGTACGCCCATCGTGCTGAGTCAACCACCCCGATGGTGGTCAACGCAAAGCGAAGTATGCCCAGCGTACCAGAGGAGTACACCCCGCGTATGCCCTCTGTTGGGCTTTTGACGAATTGGGCTTCAGTATAGGGTCGCCTTTGGACCAGTTTGACTTGGGCCTTGCTGGACTTTCTGATTAGATGTGTTTTGGGCCAGTTTTGAGTAATGGATCTTATAATGAGGCCCAGTTAGGGAGTTGGTCCCAGTTAGGGGAAATGGGCCAATAATGGGCCTTGTATATGTGGACTTTTGGATCATGGATTTGGTATTGGGCCTTGGCCCAAATTAGAGAAAAGGCAAAATGGACTATTACCCTATGTGAGACCCTTGGTCAATATTGATATCCCAATATTTGACTTAGTATTCCTTATTTTGGATAGTTCGGGATTTCCGGTAAGGCAACGGTCGGAGACTTTTAGTCCAGTTCAGCACTACTTGTGAGGTGAGTTTTTATCACTATACTCAAGAGTCAAAGGCACCAAGACCGGCCCTTTGGATTGTTATCCTGCTTTATTGTTAGTGTGATATTTTAGATCAATATCTTGGGAGATAGGATGTTTCTATGTGGTTATGATCAGTTAGATCGGTATCCTGGCAGATAGGTTGTTTTTATGTGGTTATGATCAGTTAGGTCAGTATCCTAGTAGATAGGATGTTACTATGCTTAGTGATATGTGGATCAGTTTGTCTGTCTGTAGACTGTTATGTGATTATCTTATATATGTGCACATGATTGATTGGTGATTGAGGCTTATCTCCATTGTGCGAGAGCCAACAGATCTGGGCATTCCAACTTGATGGTTATGGGCCGAGAGTATTCCATCCCGAGGATGATTGGACTCATAGTATGTGGGCATTCCAACCCGATGGTTGTGGGCCGAGGGTATACCATCCCGAGGATGATTGGACCCATAATATGTTGGCATTCCAACCGATGGTTGAGGGCCTAGGGCATTCCAACCCGATATTTGATTGGGCCCATAGTATGCTGTTATTATATGTGTGTTATTTGTTGTGCGGGTATTTTGGGGGAACTCACTAAGCTTTGGGCTTACAGTTTTGGATTTTTTTTCAAGTACTTCGGATGATCACGGGAAGGCGAAGGTGTGATCGTACACCTCCTCACATTTTATGATTTTGATTTCTGGGATACTCTGATATGAAACTATTTTTAAAGCATTTTGTAATAAATAATGATTTTTGAATGTTGAAAAAGTTTAAAATTTTTATGAAATTTATGGATGTTACACTCTCGCGACCAATGCTCTTTTCTTGATGCTCCATTCGATTCACAGGAAATTAAAAATGCAATTAGTGATTGTGGCAGTGACAAGGCACCGAGACCCGATAGATTTACCTTTGTCAAACAATTTGAAACTTTCATCACACTCTCACAAGGTTGTAACTCCTCATTTATTACTCTCGTTCCAAAAGTGAAAGACCCCCTAACCCTACATGATTACCGCCCAATTACCCTAATTGGTTGTATGTACAAGATCGTCGCAAAAGCCCTGGCCAGTCGTCTCAAAAACGTCATTGGGTTTGTAGTTGATCTAGTGTAGTCTGCCTATGTGAAAGGCAGAAACATTATTGAAGGTCTGTTAATAGTCAATGAATTATGCTCATGGGATAAAAAGGTGAAAAAGAAAATGTTCATTTTCAAGGTTGACTTTGAAAAAGCCTTCGACTCGGTGAATTGGCATTACGTGGACTTTGTAATGGAGCAAATGGGTTTTAGTAAAAAATGGAGGTCTTGGATACACGGATGTCTCGACTCATCACGTGCCTCGGTATTGATCAATGGTTCCCCCACCCTTAAATTTTCTATCTCTAAAGGTGTCCGACAAAGTGACCCGTTGTCCCCCTTTCTGTTTAGAATTGCAATGGAAGGTCTTAAAGTCGCCTTGAAAAGTGCATGTGAGAAAGCATTATATTGCGGGATTAAAATCCCCAAGGAAGGACCCACCATCTCACATATCTTTTATGCGGACGACACAATCTTTTTCGGGGAATGGGATAATATGAACCTTAAGAATCTTGCTAGAATTCTTACTTGTTTCCAAGTCTCCTCGGGTCTAAAGGTTAATTTCAGCAAATCGCGTGTATTTGGCATATGCACTTCTAGTCTAGAAGTAAAACGACGTGCACACACACTTGGATGCTTAGATGGAGTGCTTTCGTCCACTTACCTAGGAGCGAACATGGGTCTCAAAAGAAATTGGCTCCCCATAATTGAGAAGTTTCAATTAAAATTATCAAATGGAAGGCCAACACACTCACAATGGGCGGTAGTTTAATTCCCATCAAATATGTTCTTGAAAGCCTACCTACCTACTATTTTTCACTATTCAAAGCTTCCATCTGTGTCATAAATACCCTTGAAAAACTGCATAGGAAATTTCTATGGAGTGGAAATGAAGACAAATGCAAGATTTATTGGATTGCCTGGGACAAAGTTTCACATCCAAAAATAATAGAGGCCTGGGGGTTGGTTGCTTAAAAACCCAAAACATTGTGATACTCACAAAATGGTTGTGGAGGTTAAGTTTAGGGGAGAGAGCTCTCTGGAGTGAAACCATTAAAAGCATACACAACCTTACAAATAAGCTAAAAGTCACTCAATCCAAAAAATTCTTACCAAGTGTCTGGAATAACATCTCCAAAGTTCTTGAAAGTTATGGCAATGAAGTAATAAAACTCCATGATATATTCTCCATTCATGTTGGGAATGGGAACTCCACTATGTTCTGGATAGACATTTGGTTGGGCCATGCCACACTTCAAGACAAATTTCCCAGTCTTTTTTCTCTAGAATCGAACAAAAATTGCCCTCTGGCAGACAGGTGCCCACCTGGCGGTACTTCCTGGTCCTTGACATCCAAACTTTCCGGTCTTCGTACTACTGTAGAACTCGTAATCCTCACCTCACTGGTTGCTGATGTCCACCTTAACAACAATCCAAACAAACTTCATTTCTTCATTTCCATAGATGGTCAATTTTAAGTAAACCTTATGCACCATTTCCTTGACTCCAAAATCCAACCCTACATTGGCCCTACGATCAAATGGTAAAAAATTGTCCCTCTTAAAGTATCCTGTTTCATATGGCGTGTGAAACTTGGTGGCATACTGATGGGTTTTATGCAAAACAAACAAAACTTAAACTTTTAAGTATGCATGCAACCCTAATAAAGATCTATGTTTTCTCTATTGAATCTATAACTATGAACATCAAAAGGAAACCCTAAGATCACTAGGTTATTTTCGAAAATACCAAATTAGGGTTAAGGATTACATACATTGATTGTTATTGTAGCAAATAACAATGAACACCTTATTGTTGTACTCTTGGAAGCAAGCACCAAAATTGTCGTGCCTCTAATGGAATCACACCCAATGCTAGCAAAAGGATGAATATAGAGAGAGGAGAAGGAAGCAAAATTTTGTCCAAGGCTTGTATAATGAAGGGATGGACGAAATATGGGGCTGTGGAGGCCTTTATATAGTTAAGGTGGCTTGGTGCCAAAACTAGGGTTTAAGGAGGAAACCCTAATTACCTTGTTTGGTGACCGAGCAGCCCATTCCCCTTATCCAAGGGGATTGGACAAAAACTCTTGGGCTTGCCCAAGTGATTTTCATCCACCTCATCCAATGAGGCCCTTGGGTCTTCCTTCTTCAACTTTCAATAAATAACCAAACAGTCCCTGTACTTTTAATTAATCTACATAATCCCAAAATTAATTCCAGTTAATTTATGATTAATTATTAATTAAATAATATTATTTCTAATTAATATATTATTTTCATAATACATTAATATATAATTTATTTCAATTTATTACTCAAATAATAAATCAACTTTTCTCTCTCCAAAATCATCTTGTCCAGTTGCTAGGTTTGAGGGCAATCCAAAAGGACTGTGCTACTATAAATTCAAGTTTATATCAATTATAGTTATGGGCTTAGACATCCAATCCAACACATACATGTGGCAGACAAACTTCATCACATAGGTGTTCAATTACCCTCTTCACTTTGCCCTCTTTGCAACACTTCCATGGAAACCATTGAATATTTGATGGTCGAATGTAATTTTGCCACCCATTGTCGGCTTTGGACATTCAAATGGTGTGATATAGATGATCTCAGGATTTCTACTGTTGTGGAGCTTCTTGATTTTGCAGTGAGATGGGGAAACTGTCCCAAAAAGAGACTGAAGTTCATCACGATTGTTTACGAGTCTAATATGGTGTATCTGGTTAGCACTTAACAGAAAGGTGTTCAACGAATTATTCTATTCCCCTGCGATGGTGGCCGATAATATAATTTCCTTATCATTCTCTTGGGTTAAACATATGGGTAATATATGTGACTTAAAATGGTCAACTTGGAATGTATCCCCCCTTTAGTTGTTTATGTATCTATACTTTGTTCCTTTTGCCCGCGTTTTAGTTTCTTGCTAATTCATGGTGCCTTTTAATATATTTTTCGTTTCCATAAAAACTAACTGGTAAGGTTTTTTGTTATTTGTATACCTTACATGCATTTGACACTTTATCCGAATGTTAAGGTCAACATACTTTTTAAATTTTTTACATGTCGTTCACTGTTTTTTGCATATACATATCTTATTTTGTAAAATAGGTCCAAATTATGTTTCATTGATTGGTCGATTTAATGTATATCTCATGGTTCAAACTTATTTTGTAAAAAAGCTTAGTGTCTTGCTTAAGTCTTTGTTTCTTTTTTTTAAGCTAATGCTTTTCATGATGTTCAAAGAAAAAAAATAGCAAGAAGTTTGGTTGACTTGGCATTTATGTTAACAATAAGATATTTTAAACTTAACATTTATGTCATATATATTTGAAGGTAAAAGATGATGGGACTCCCGCTCAAAAAACGTAAGATCATATTCTATGTATGTTGAGAACCTTCAACAAGCAAACATAAAAGTAATACCAATAAATATCAAAGATAGTAAGTCGATCTATAGTCCTCGTTATCTTATCTACATTCTTACCACTAGCATCCTTACCAACAATGTAACATCTTTTTAGGCTTATATTTTTTTGACCATTTTGGATAAAAAGAATTAAGTTTGTAATTATAAATAAAAACAAATAACCATGTTGTTATGATCGTTTAAATAAATAAATTTAAGGGAAATAAAGCAGATTTATGTTTTGGAAACTCTATATGATCTTTAAATGAAATTTAAGAGTAAGGACTAAAAATGACAAAATGTCCAAACTCTCCATGTCAAGTCTTTACGTATTCAATGGAATAAAACTGAAAGAACGTTTATATTTAGTTATTATTAGTGACTTTTGAGTTTTGTCATAGTTTGTAAATTTTTATGTTGTTTTTAGATGATAGCTTTATGTGGGCATTACATTTGAAGATATCATTAGCAGGATGGAATGAATTGTTTTTTTGATTGTTAGAAATGTTAAGCAAAATTGGTAGTTTCTACTAAGCGCTTTATTTTTAGGGTAATTTAATACATGATTTTCATTGTTAATTGGATTATACTTCAAAGTCTTTAAAATGATAATTTTAACATGTTATCTACCGGTATATTATGACATTATATTGGTATGTTTAATTAAAATTTGCTTATTTTTATTTTGTAATCAACGTATCTTAGTTGGCGATTCTTCTTGCTGTTTTTTGTATAATAATTAATACATCTACAATGATTTTGAACATAATTATCTCTGTATCATTATATTTATTTATTATACGTCTTGGTGTCCCAAACCTTCACAGGTTTGAGTTTTTCACATGTTTTGGTTGACATTAAATAAAATTCAATAACAACCAGAATCGTAAAAATGAAAACCAGAATCAGAACCACTTAAGTTGGTTCTGATTTCGGAACCGACGGTTCCAAGGCGGTTCTGGTTCCGAAAGTGGGCACCCAGTTCCGGTGTTCATCTCTAGAAATTGCTACATCTGCTTTAGCATACTCATTATCATATTTTGGTGTCCCTAAAAGTTGTAATAAAATCACCAAGGACCATGATAAGTTGTTTTTATTCAATCCTTTACTATAGTTGATTAATAATTATGACTTTTTATTATAATTTTTTTTTTGTGTAACCGTGGTTTCCACGGGTTATAACCTAGTTTAGTTATTATTAGTGACTTTTGAGTTTTGTCATAATTTGCAAGACAAATTAAAGGGTTAGTCGAGTTAGTGGTCAATGTGAAGAAATAAACTTTAGAGGGGGTGTTAGTTGTGAGTGTACCAAAGATTTCTTCCTTCATTTATTAACATGCTATAGGGATCTGGAGAAGACATATGACGATTAAGGATTTAAGTGAAATCAAAGGAGCATTTGGAAGTTTTTAGCTTAATTCTCCAACCAGAGGTTCTAAAAGGTAAAAGTTTACTTAAGATCTTCATCTCATTCATGTTAGGGTTTTCGTGCTCTAATGAAATCCAAAAAAATTATTTATAAATGGATTTTTGGTAGTTATTGAGTGTTGAATCAAACCTCGTTTATGAATCTAACATCACTTTTTGCTTATAAGAGCTTGTTCACTATTTGGATAAGTTTTGGGATTTGGGTTTTCAAAACTTGTTTTATGATAGAGATCTAAAATTTATGATTCAACCTAGGATTTGTGTATGATTTGATGTTAGTAACTTGTAATGAATCACCAATGTATCATCACATCACTCTTGAAGTGGTTAATTCCATATTTAATGATGGAAATGAGGATTTTAAATCGTTGATGAAGTTGTTGTACTTAGTCATGAATTTGAAACTAAATTAATGATTCCGTAGTCGATGTGTGTTTATTGTAAGATACATGCGAGCTTATTTGACAATATAAACAATTTCCCTTTTAATAACCTATTGAGGGATTAATTATTTGACATCTGCGAGAAAGTAACTTTGTTTGGAGAGTAAAATATTTATGTTGGTGTCTAGATGTATATGTATTGCATTGTTATTAATTTTTAAATATGGGGAAATAACACAAATTTCCTACAAAATTTCTAGGGTTGGTCCATTTAGTTCGACTATTTTCGTGACTTTATGATGGAATAAACTCGTGGGCAACTTGTCTATTTAGTCCCTAAGACTTGTTTTAACCGGTTTGCTTTCCATATCCACATAACAACCGTGCCCTACCATTTTCCTATCTTTCTCTCTTATTTTCACCCGCAGCCAGCCCACCACTGGAGCCTCCTTCATCGCCGACTTCACAACTTCATTTTAGACAACTCCACAGTGTCTCCCCTCCACCGCCTTTAGCCCTTGATGCAATTGAATCTGGATCTCCTTCTTGGAGAAGAAACATGTCCATCGACTCCAACCATCACCATCGTCGATGGTTTGTTATGATTTTGTGTAGTTGCAATGAAATTGAGAATGAATAATAAGATCAGAGTAAAGTATGATTGATGAACACAAGAAGTAAATATAATATGTTTGGCTCCAATTAGCTTTCAACGAGCATAGAGAGAATAGACAAGGTTACATGAATAAGCAAAGCAAAAGCTCGGTTCTTATCTACTCTAGTACACTTCCCTATTTATAGGAAAGATGAAAGCGAACAAACAATACAAGGGAGTGTTACTGTAACATCCCAAGTTCGGAAGCAAGACGTTGAAGGGTGCTAAGTGTAAATTAAGGAAGCTATTGGACGAGTAGGTATGCTACTTGTCAAGTCGGAGCGGGATTTGAACGCGGGTTAAGTGGCCTACTCGCCGAGTCGAAAGATGTACTCGACGAGTTGGTGCTGGAATGAGAAAACCCTAATCCCGAGGGTTGCACCCTATTTAAAGGACATTATGTCCTTCTCCCAGCCTCCTATTCCCCTGAGAGTTCCAGAAAACCCTAGCTTTCGTGTGAGACTTCATTGTTGAGGAGATTGGAGCTTGGAAGAGGAATTTGGTGGAAGGAGCTTGAGAAATTAGAGGCTAGCATCAAGGGGCTTGCGTAGATCTGGGATCTACATCGTTTTGGGCACATCTCAGAGGTAAGGAGCCATTATCTTAAGCTATTTACTTTTTGGTTCATCCTTGGTGGTTGATTTGGAGTTCCTTAGCTTATTTGAGATCTATTTCAGGTTTGGAGTTTAGATATGAGGTTGCTACTCCAGATCTATGCTTTTGATGGTCCAAATTGTCATAAAGCTTCTGTTTAAGATTTGTTGGTGAAGCCCCCTAGTCCTTAACCCTAGCCCTAGTGTGTTTTGGGCCTATATCTCCTTGGTTTCACGTAAATTTTGGCAACTTTATGTGAGGGTTAGACTGTAGAAGAGTGGATCTATGGATTGGAGCCCCTGCATGGCTCGAAAATCCACTGTATGGATTGAGAACTGGAGAGACTCGGCGAGTCACATGGGTGTACTCGACGAGTTGTATGAACATGTGCATGGACTCGACGAGTTGGAAGAACAACTCGGCGAGTCTGTTGAAGATTGCCTTGGACTCAGCGAGTCTGTTCTTGGACTCGGCGAGTCAGGTCACAGAACCCCAACCTCTTGTGGTTAAACTTCGGATCGGTGAGTCGGTTGACGACTTAGTGAGTTGGATAGGATGGAATTCCGAGATCGTTGAACTCGACGAGTTGAGTCGTGCTATGGGAGTTTTTTGAGTATAAGAACTGGAGGAGTCGACGAGTTGACTCGACGAGTAGAGTCAACCAGGAAGGTTGACTTTAACTGAGGACTTTGACTTTGACCAAGACTTGACCAGTTTGACTTCCAAGGGTATTTTGGTAATTTTGGTATTTTTGGAATTGGTTCTTTGGTAGTGTTCTGTGGTGAAGTTCGTGTCAGTGGTCAGAGCAGCTTGGTCTTATCTCTTCAGTCGGCAATTGCAGGTGAGTTATCCTCACTATATCGACAGGGTCTACGGCACCAAGGCCGGCCCTTTATCGGATGGAAATTCGGGTATTGTTTGTTATGTTATTGCTTTGCTAGATCTGTATCCTGGTTTAGGATGGTTGCTATGATAGATTTCATCCTGGTTTAGGACGGTTGCTACGTTAGATTACATCCTGGTTATAGGATAGTTACTATGATATGGATCGGTTAGGTCTGCATGTTTACTTAGGACTGTTCACTATTTGGATAAAACTGAATTGTCCAATTGGACAATTCATATCGGACTATTTGGTTCGGATATTCGGATTTTTGGATTGGTTTTTAGCAAAACCGAATTATTATTTTGGATATCGGATTGGTTTTGGTTTATAAAATAAAAACCGAATAGTCCAAAAAACCCGAATTGAAATTTATATTTTGTTCTTTTTAATATATATCTTTAATAATTTATAAATTTACTAAATTATTCTTTTAGTATATTAAAAATTTTCATCTATTATAATACTTTAATATGTACTTCTTATCAAAAAAAATTGTCTATAAAATAGTAAATTATAATATATTTTTCTTGATAGTTATTTATAAATTTTAATTCACAACTAAGTAAACAATATTTTTTAGTTTATATTATAAAGTAAGTTAATACTAAAGTTATATATTTGTTGAAATGTCTTAATTCTTGAAAACCAAATTGTAAAAAACCGATCAAACCGAAATATAATTTGGTTGGATCGGATCGGATTTGAATTTAGTTTGGACTATTTGGATCTACGTTTTGAAAACCGAAATTAATTTGGATTCACTTGATCGGATCGGATTAAACCGATCCATCCAAACGAACACCCTTATGTTTACTTGTTTATATGTATGTGCACATGTTCGTTGGGTTGGGGAAAGGGTCCAGGTAGGTCCTGCTGTGTGCAGTAGGCCAAGACACCCTGGGCGGACCGGGTAGACTGCAGGCCTGGGCTGGGCAAATCTAGTCAGACCGAAGGCCCATCAAGCAGTCCAGATAGGCTGAAGGCCCCGAAGAGGGCGGTCCAGACGTGGTGAGGGCTCGGAGAGCGGTCCAGGTAGATCAAGGACCGGGATTCGGTCCAATTAGACTGATGGCTCATTACGCATGTTGCATTGTTTGCTATTATGTTTATACGATATGATATGGTTATATCTGTATGGCGTTGGTATTTTGGGGGTAACTCACTAAGCTTGCGGGCTTACAGTTTCAGTTTATTGTTTCAGTTACATCAGGGGATCGCGGCAAGGCGAAGACATGATCGTACAGCTCCTCATATTATGTTTATGTTTCTGGGAATACTCTGATAAATAATATTTTGAAAACAAAGTTTTAATGTTATGATGAACTTGGCATGTTTTAAAAGTTTAAATTGGTTTGAAATTTTTGGGTTTTTACAATTAAAATGTTTTAATTTGGCTCAAATTTTATGGGTGTTACAGTTACATTAAACTTCCAAACATATATGCACTTGTAATAAAGGTTTAAACTAACGAAACATTAAAATGACATTCGACACCTCACAACTAAATTCGACTTCTGCATTCTCCCTCTTTGTGAGCGGTGAGAAATCAGTTCATTAAAACTTTAGTAGCTTGATGGATTATCCTTCAGATCTCAGCATACCAGTTGACAATCTTACGAATCATTGCCTTCTCTTTATCGTTGTTTTTGTTACAGCTGTTCATCTGGACTAAGAGATTAGTGTAATGAGATGATGTATATCTTTCAACATCACACACTTGAAACAAGAATTTTGAATTATTGCCCTTCTTTTTTTTGCCCACAAAAGCAATTCCTAAAGGTTTCAAGGTAATCTCTCCATCTTCAAGCTTGTTTATATTTGCATTTGTCATCAGCATGGTTTGAGGAATTTTGACTTCTTTTCCCAATACTTTAGCAACTCAACATCTGTTAAGGATAACGACCCAAAATACCCTTCGATGAAAACCTTTAAGTGATCAAACCCATTCAAGAAATCTTCTTTGTTTGTCACTTGAAGTTTCGAAACATCTACACTCTTCATAGTCAATGCCACAACCAAAAGATCATGAAGATTCATCAATGGGAAATCTACAATTGAGAAGTAGAATGTAACATTATTTGCTCAGACAAAATGAAACCTATAGTTCTGTAACATGCCTTCGAACGAAATGTATTTTTAATGCCAAGAACTCGTGTTATCTTGACTAACGAATATACCTCCTCCTCCTTTTTTCCCAGCACAATATGAAAACAAAACTTCATGCACCTGTACTCAAACTTATCCTTATACTTATCAGCAATTTCAAATTATTCTTCCAAAAACATCATTCTATTCAAAGAAAAGTCCAAATGATTCATTGGTGAATTTACTGTATCAAAACTTCTTCTGGGTATTTTCTCAAAATCATGCATCTCCCTAGATACAGTCAAGGCTTCATATATTCATAATCGTAAAGCTTTGTTGGATCACCTTTTTCAAGACCAAAAGGATCATTTGCACATTGTCTAAGTATACTCTGAATTTATCTTTGTTTCTCCATTTTAGCTTCCAGAGCAACTTTCTTCTCTTCTTTCGACAATTCATGACTTATGCCTTTTCCTTTTCCTTTCTCTTGTTCACTTGGATTAGGCTTTGATGAACTAGACTCTCCTCCAGCAGTTCCAATAACAATGCCCTTTGTGATAGGCCTTGTTGTTGTTATTGTTGATGAAGTTACAGTTGAAGTTTTTGGTAGAGAAGTTGGAATTTGAGTAGTCAAGACTTTTCCAACCAATTTCGCATCACCAGTACCACTGTAACACCATAAATTTTCAAACCAAAATTTTCATTTTCAAACACAAATAAACACATGTCACATTTCTCAAAAATCTCAAGTATCAAACATCAACACATATTTCAAAAATTGTTTATCACAAATCCAGGATCCTCCAAAAACATATCTCCAATGCGAGTGTGTGTACAATCAAGCCGGGGCCTTCCTGCGATCCTAGGAAGTACCTAAAACACATAACACATAACGTGGTAAGCACGAAGCTTAGTGAGTTCCCCAAAATACCGCACACATCACATTAGCCACTCGAGGCTAACTCAACACGACCCTCCGGTCAATGTGTTCAGTGGAGACCCTCCGGTCCCACAACTCGGGTGGACCCTCCGGTCCTAACTCAATAAGCTCATAATAATAATACTCAACATAAATCACAAAGACATAATGCAGAATATCACAATACACAGATAAGCGCATAAGACATCCCGGTCACAAAAAGATACCACTCATGGTAAGTATAGTGAGAAGACTCACCACGTAAGAAATCAGATAATCTCGAACTCAAATCACCGGTCTAGCCTCCGCCTAACACATACGACAATTATCCATAATTAATCATGGCTCTCAAGAAGCTACACTAACCCTTCTACAAACTCACAGAAGGGTAAAAGACCATTTTACCCCTCAATGGTCTTAATAGTCCACAAATTGACCAAACCCTAAAAGTCAACAAAAAGTCAATGGAAGAGAGTACGTTGCGCGTACCAACTCTCTATGTTGGGCGTACTCTGCTGTCCTACATGCATCAGGGATGCTCGACCCCTATGCTGCACGTACTGGGATTACGCCCAGCGTACATCCTAGTTCCACTCTTTCCACTCATTCGGTCTTAATCAGTTAAGACCTTGGCTCATATCACAGATCTGGACTCCCTAATAGCTCTTACTCCATAAAGTCAGTGACTTTAAGCCTTTGCATGGCTGATATGGTCACAAACACACAAAACATCCACTCTCTTATCTCAAAAAGCTCATATCTCATGCATGGTTTGATTCCAACGTCCAAGACTGGATTTTTATGACACTTCACCACTAAATACAATCAAAGGGGGTTGATCATAGTCTCTGGAGTACAATATCTCATAAAGTCTCCAACCTTTGGAATAAAACCCTAAAATACTCTATCATGATGCACAAAATGAAAGAGTGAGAAAGCTTGAAGCTTTATACCTCTATGTGAAGCTCCTAACACAGGTATGCTCAGATCCAAGGGCCTGGACTCTCACTCCTTCTTCTCCAAAGCTTCTCCTTCACTTCAAGAACACACAAAGACTCTTAAGGCACTTAAATGCACTCACAAGCTCTAAGAACGAAAGCTAGGGTTTATGAGGGTTTGTTGTCTGAGAATGGTGGCTAGGAATGAGGCCATCATATCCTTTATATAGGGGACTCACCCTAAATTAGGGTTTTCACTCTGGGCCTAGTACGTGTAGCGTACCCACTGGTACGCCCAATGTACTAGGTGGCTTCCGCGTCAAAAGCACGCACACGAGTACGCTGAGCGTACACTCGTGTACGCCCCACGTACTCATTCACCGTCTTTTCTCAAAAAGGGATAAAATGGACAAGTACTCAAAAGATCAAGGGTTACAAGGTATACCTGGACTTAGGGTGTTACAACAACCTCCAGAACCTCATTCCCCTTATTTCCACTCCCACTGCCAACATCTCTCCTATCTCCCCCTTGCACCCCTGTGCTCACAGGCGAGGCATTTGTTGGCATAAAGTTGACAAATTCTGCAAGTGGAGCTAATTCGTTATGAATTGTTGACTCTAACATGCAAAACTTTTCAGTAAAAGACTAATGAGAAACAACCGAAGACTTCGAATAATCGTACTTCGACAAAAGATCCTTTAACTCTTTCAGCAAGTTTTCAACATTCCCAAAGCTATTAACATCAACCTCTGCTTTCGTATCAAATTTCACCCCAATGAAGTATAGAGATCAACTGCTTTGGCCACAACATCAACAATTATATCTACCTTATTGTAAAGAGTAGAATAAATGCTGATCTAGGGCAACTATCTCCTTCGTCATGACTTCTCTTAATTCTTGAACTTTGAGATTCACATTTTCACGAACCGTCTTCACATCTTGAACCAAAAGAATATGTCGAGACCTGGCAATTTCTTTTATTTCACAAATTGCACTATTTAAAGAATCAAGTTGAGATTTGATCTGTAACTCAGCAGACTCATCCATTTGATCAAGCTTATCCAATATACTATGCTCTTGATCTTGCAACATAACATCAACATCAAGAGCGAATATCGAATTTTTACCGCCACCATCAACTTGCAATTGAAGTAAAGAGTTCAGCTTCCTGTTCAAAATTTTAAACTGCTTTCCTGACATCAACAAATGATCAGGAATGTTTTCTTCCTCAGAATTGAAATGTATTTCAACAAAAGAACCCATAAAGCCACCATCATCCATGTCATCTTCATTAACAGTTTGTGGTTCTTCAGGGGATTGGGAAGGAAACAAAGAGGTAATAGGTTGTTGGATAATGTTGTCAAAAGTAGGAGAATAAGAAAAAGAAGGATTTTGAGAAGTATTGGGAACAATATATTGTGGTAATGAAATAGTGGTGTCAAGAGTATAAGTAGGAAGAGATGAGGATATAACTAAAGTAGTAGTACCTTGGGCTTCGTTATGTAAAACTCCTTCACCCATATTAACATTTACATCCATCAGATATGTTTGCATTGATGTTTGAAGTTTGTACCTCGCAATTAAATGACTCAATATTCGAAACTTTAGGTGGTATGACCGGTGTCTGCTCAGGAGCTGAAGGCTTGTTTTGTCCACTGGGATTAATCGTTGTGTCCACTGTCAAAATTTCCACATTGCCGTCAAGATTTCTAGTCTCCTCGAAATTCGAATGAACTGTAGAATCCCTCACCGGTGGATAATTACCCAAAGTAGCAGTGATTGGCGTTTCAAGAACCACTTCTTCATCAGTTGAGTCTTCTTGCAAAATAACTTCTTCTTCTTCTTTTGTTTCGTAGAAATGTGTTTGGCCATGTCTTCAGCATGCCTCTTCTTATATTGTGGAGAAACAAGTGTTGAAATTTCATGAAAGACCACCCCCTTTCGTGTCACTTGAGGTTTATAATGAAGTTTTGGAGAAAAACTTGTCGATTTTTCATGTGAACTGTAAGCCATTTTCTTCAGCCGTTTAAGAACACCAGATTTCGTAGCAACGACCTCTTTTTCAGGAACGACAGGTTCAGTAACTATGGGCGGTTGATCCTTCTTCTTCTAAACCTTATCACCTTTATCTTTTGTCTTCGAAAATTTTTCAGGACTCACATGAGGAGGACTCTCCTGAACTTTCTTCTTGGATCCTCTTCTCTTTTTCGAAGAACCTTCAGTTGAAGCAGTCAACAATTTTCCAGTTTCAATTTATGGATTAATTGTTTTCAAGTATTCGACCGAAATTGGATTGACAGGAACAACTTTTTGAAGCATCGCATCAGGAATGCAAGCTACAGAAGGAAAAACATCAACATCATCCTCCACAGACTTAGGATAATAATAGATAGCAAAATTTGCCAATTCATCAGTGTTAGTGTAACGTCCCAAAATTCAAGACGAAAAATTTCTTTTAGTAAAACATTTCTTTAAGAAAATTCATCATTTCAAAACATAAATAGAGTATTAGTTTCCAAAATACATGTTCGTTATCAGAGTAAACATTCCCAGGCTGTCTAAACTATGGTGTGTGTCATGCGATCACCCCGTGCTCCATCATCCGCTACCGGAAGTACCTGAAACCAAAACTGAAAACCGTAAGCACGAAGCTTAGTGAGTTCCCCACCCTACCACATACCATGCATAACCACATACTGCACATACTGGGCCACGCCCGCTAACCTGGGCCTCGCCCCCTACCTCGGACCTCGCCCGCTACAACGGCCCCGCCGCTCCAGGCCCCGCCTGGCTTCGAGCCCCGCTCGGATACAGATCTGTTTCACTTACGCCTCGCCTGTCATAGGGCCTCGCCCACTAACATATAATAGCACGTAAACATACCACATCACATCACATAATCTAAACACATACTAACGGATCTTGTCCTAAGGCCTCGCCTATCTCTGGGCCCCGCCTTTGTTCTACTACTGATGAGTCATGGAACCCCATCTATACTCCTGTTGATAGTGAGGTACGGGCCTAGCCTACCCTCACTCCTTCCCTAACTTGGGCCTCGCCCCTGCTCTGTTGCTACTGAGATGTGGAACACCATCCACACTCTGCTATTGGTGAGATACGGGACCTCGCCCACACTCACCTCCCTACCAGGCACATACAAGTATCACACAGACAACAAGTATAAACTATCACATAAACCATTCCTTGGGCACCCGCCCTCTATCATTGGACCTCGTCCTGAATATCATACTAGCATATTGTGCCTAGGGCTAACCCCCAGGTCTTCTACTCATAACTACATGGGCCGGCATTGTGGCCGTAGACCCATTCATACAAAGGGAAACTCACCTGATACTGCTGAACTGTTGCTGCTAATCCCTTTGACCGCTACCTGACCACTAACTCCGAACTGCTGCTCCACCAGCTCCCCGAGCTACCAATATCAACATAACACTTAGTCTGACTGACCTTCAAAGGTCAACTAAGTCAACTCTTGCCAAAGTCAAAGTCCTGGTCAAAGTCAACCTCCCAGGTCAACCCTACTTGCCGAGTCACCCTATTGACTCGCCGAGCTCATATGTTCAGAGTCCTTCTATTCGCGACTCAACTCGCCGAGTCAGTCCATGACTCGCCGAGTCTACCGATTACCGAGTCCTGACCTGTCTAACTCATCGAGTCTCCATTCGACTCACTGATTCGAGTCTCAACTCGAAGGGTTTGGGGTTTCGCCACTTGACTCGCCGAGTCCAAGAACAGACTCGCCGAGTCCAAGACAATCTTCATCCAACTCGCCGAGTTGTTCTTCCAACTCGCCGAGTTCATGCCCAACTTCATCCGACTTGACGAGCTGTTCATCCCACTCGTCGAGTCCCTCCTCATCTTCAAGCTACTCGCCGAGTCCACTCAAAGGACTCGCCGAGTCCATCCGGTCCTTCATACATGCAGAGGACTTTTAAGTCATGCAGGGACTCAAATCTGTAGATCTACCCTTCCCAAGCCTATTCCTCACATAAATTTGCAAACTTTACGTGTAGAGAAGGAGATCTAAGCAAAATACACCATAAACTAGGGTTTAAGGCAAGTAGGCTCCATAATCAACTCAAGGGCTGCTACTTTATGCTTCTCAAGACCATAATGTATTTAGATCTGAAGTAGCAACTTCAGATATGGCTTCTAACTCAAAATAATAACATTATGGCTAAAAAGCCCCAACAACCACACATAGATCTAGGTGCAAAAAGGGTCCAGGAACTAGTTTATTACCTCCAAATGCTCAGAATGAACTCACAATCCCAGATCTATAGTCCCTTCTTGCTCCTCCAAGTTCCTTCTTCCTTCTCCAAGCTTTAATGCACCTTCCAAGGCAACAAATGGCTCAATCAAAGGATATGACGGCTAGGGTTTGGTATCCAGGGCTAAAGAGGCAGTAAGGAACCCTAGGAAGAAAATTAAGACGTTTATATAGGCTCCAAGTCCCGAATTTAGGGTTTTCCACGCACAGACCAGACTCGTCGAGTCACCTTGGCCGACTCGCCGAGTAGGTCACTTACTCCTCGACCCGAATCCCGCTCGGACTCGCCGAGTTCCTCCTTGGACTCGCCGAGTCGCCCCTTAAAATTAAGGTTTTCTTTCCTTTCTTGGCCTTCAAAACTTTGGGTGTTACAGTTAGAAGCCTGAATCCCCTCCTTTGTGTAGACAAACTGCAATATCAAGCTCCAATATCGAGCACACAAAATTCCTTCAACAACATTTGTGTTCTCAATACTCCTGAGAAATTTCTTCCAAACTTGAGTCGCGTAATCAACTTGTAAGTTGTAGTAGATTCCAGCAACCATATCATACACTTCCAATCGGTCTTTATCTAACCCTACTGTTCTTCCGGTTAAACAACAAAGATAGATTCCAAACGTAAAGTTCCAAAGACATGGTAAACCAGACTTATTAAAGTCACTAATCTTGGTAAGAATAGGTTGATGACCCATCTCATTAAACATGTGAATGATTTGGGCATTGTTAACCTTAGAAAAAGGTTCAACATTGGGAATATTCAAAATTTAAGAAAAAAGTTGTAACGCTGTAAAAATTTACAACCAATTTAAACTTTTCAAAAATACCCCTTTTTCATTAAGTTATTAAAAAAAGGTTTTCAATTCATTTATTATCAGAGTATCCCAGAAACATCAACATAAAACTGAGGAGCGGTACGATCACGCCTTCGCCTTGCCACAGTCTCCTAAAGTACCTGAAACAATACATTGAAACTGTAAGCCCGAAAGCTTAGTGAGTTATCCCCAAAATACCATACACATATCATAACATAAACAAAACAACCATGCATATCGAGTCTACAGTGTGACTGCTCCGCCTGCACCAGGCCTTCAGTCCACCCGGTCCACTCTCTCTTCGAGTCTACAGTGTGACTGGTCCGCCCGCATCGGGCCTTCAGCCCACCCGGTCCATTCACCGAGTCTACAGTATGTCTGGTCCGCCTGCACCAGGCCTTCAGTCCACCTGGTCCACTCTCTGAGCCTCGGTACGTCTGGCCCGCCCTCTTGGGGCCTTCAGCCTATCGGACCACTCGTCGGGCCTTCGGTCTAACCGGTCCGCCCTGGGTATGTTGGCCTACAGCACAAAGCAGGACCCGCCTCAACCCAACCCTAGTCCAACAACCATGTGCACATAAACATAATCATATAAAAATTCACAATGAATCAAGCCGATCACATATCATAACAACATCCTAACCAGGATACCGACCCTAACCGGTCACTAGCATAGCACCATCCTATATACCAGGATTATGACCTTAACAAGGTCTCTAACATACACCATCCTATTAACCAAGATACCGACCTTAACCAGGTCTCTAACATACACCATCCTAATAACCAGGACGCAAACATAGCAAACAATAACATATCAAATAGATACCCGGATCTCAATCCGATAAAGGGCCGGCCTTGGTGCCTTAGACCCTGTTGATATAGTGAGGATAACTCACTTGTAACTGCCGACTGAAGAATAAGATCACGCTGCTCCGACCACCGACACAAACTCAACCACTGAACATTACCAAATAACCAAATCCAATAAATACCAATAATTACCAAAATACCCCTGGAAATCAACTGGTCAACCCTTGGTCAAAGTCAAAGTCCTCAGTCAAAGTCAACCTTCCTGTGTGACTCTACTCGCCGAGTCACCCCGTAGACTCGCCGAGTCCCTATACTCAGAAACTCCCAATCCGCGACTTAACTCGCTGAGTTGCCCCAAGACTCGCCGAGTCCAACAAACTCTGAGTGTGTTCATGCTCAACTCACCGAGTCATCCTTCGACTCACCGATTCACAGTTCAACCAGAAAAGGCTAGGGTTCCATGACCAGACGCGCTGAGTCCAAGAACAGACTCGCCGAGTTGTTCTTAAAACTCGTGGAGTCCATGCTCATGTTCATATAACTCGTCGAGTGCACCCATGTGACTCGGCGAGTCTCTCCAGTTCTCAGTCCATACAATGGCTTCCAAGCCATGCAGGGGCTCCAATCCATAGATCTACCCTTCAACAAGCTATCCCTCACGTAAAGTGGCAAACTTTACGTGAACTCAAGGAGCTATGAGCCCAAAATGCTCTAGGGCTAGGCTTTTAGGACAAAGGGCTTCACCAACAACTCAAAGACAGGAACTTTATGATCTCCTGGACCATCTCAAGTCCAGATCTGAGGTAGCAACCTCAGATCCAACCTCAAAACCCGAAATAACTCTAGAAATGCCTCAAAACTCAAGCAGCAAAGGATCTAGAATCAAAGGAGCTTAAGCAATAGATTATTACCTCAAATGAAAGCCCCCACTGAAGTAGACCTCGGATCTATACCACTCCCTTGCTGTAATCCCTTAGTCTTCAAGTTCCCTTTTCAAGATTTCCTTTCCCAAAGCTCCAATTTCTCTATCAATGGAGTTCCACTCGATTTCTAGGGTTTGTAGGCTCTCAAGGGTGGTAAGGAGGCTGAAGAAGGGATGTTATGTTCTTTATATAGGGCACAACCCCCAGGATTAGGGTTTTCTCTCTTCAGCATCAACTCGTCGAGTCCCAGCTACCGACTCGGCGAGTTGGTCACTTAACCCGCGACCAAATCCCGCTCCGACTCGGCGAGTCGGAATACCTACTCGTCGAGTCCCTGCCTTAATTTACACTTTAGCCCTTCAACTATACTTTTGAAATTTCGGGTTGTTACATCTCTCCCTCACTTAGATTAGGGTTCGTCCTCGAAGCCTACTGCTGCATACCCTTCAGAACAAACCCTCGCACTGTAGACCCCGATTTCTTAATCAACTCAGGTTCTTGCAACCCTACTACTGCATCTCTCTTATAATGACTACTTCTCGCGTGACATCCTTACCACTACTCCAAGCCGACCATCGGCCTTTCTCCTTAATAATACCACATATCGACCACGTATCACCCGAAGATACCGTCCCTTCAACTCAGGGATACACTACCGCAACCTGCGAATCGCTAGATGCCACATTCACTCACTGAGCTCTGCTAGGACACTAATCCATCTGCCTTTACCCCAAAATTGGCGATAACCCTAATAACATGCAACCTGGAAATAATCCTGTTCCCCCTCTGACTCGATCCTTTGCACGCGGACAAGGCGCCACATCCTTCAGCTTTCGCAAGCAACTCACTCACACCTACCTATCACGGTCTCTAGGTCCTTGACCTACGACCGTAATATCCTTATACAGTCCTCAGCACTGGTCCAGACTACTCACGAGCCTGTTAACCTGCTGTCTCACCTTCCTCCATCCCAATCTCCAATCTAGAACCACTATCCTCCTCCTCTTCCGAGGAGACTAAAAACATGCCTTTGCATCATCCAACATTGTCATAACTTCAACGGGCATCCAACCCGTATGTACTTCCATATATCTGGTACAATCCCAGTACTTACTATTAATAGCTGAAGCACTTTCGATAACCCATTTACTCCACTTCCTCCCCTTTCGGAGGACCCACGCTCCTTCCGGAGCTACATACCTTTCCCTTCCAGGAAATCCCCTCAAAACCCTTTATCGCACCTATAAGTGCCACTGGGCTGCACTCCACTCTACACTATCCATGTAGAGCAACTGCTATTCTCGAACTTCCACATATTCTGATTATGCTGGCAAGGACTCTCGGGTCCATGCACTGCTTTCCAATAACATGATCAATACTTGGGGCCAGACCATATCAATTACCATTTCCTGGCGAAATATTCCCTCATTCTCTTCATAACGATCCACTAACACATACAGAGTCTTCAGCATGACTGGGCCGCCTTACCAGGCCTTCAGCCTATCTGGACCACTCTCAGAACCTTCAGCATGTCTGGACCGCCCTCCTGGGCCTTCAGCCTGTCTGGACCATTCCCTGAGCCTTCGGTCTGACTGGTACGCCTTCCAGCCTTCAGTCTGTCCGGACCGCTCAAAATTGTCTTACGTCACCCTAAACCATCCTTCCCAGGAAACCATGGTCTGCTCCCTTCCCCCACTTGTCTGATACTTACTCATACCAGCCCACACTCTTTGCTGACTAAAACACTGCTGAATCACAATAGCTAATCAACCTCTAATGCTTGTCGATCCTCCTGAGAATTTTCCAACGCTCCCCCACTTAGAGCACTGACTTCCAGCCACCGGTGACCCAACCGGCATCACTTAAACAACCCTACTCAACATATTCCCCTTTATCCATGAACTGATCCCCTCTAAAACGAGTAACCTCCACAAAATCACTCCTTCGGCATCACACATCTCGAACTCTAAGGGAGTTCGACTCTCCGTTGAACACTTCTCAAATCGCAATTGCTATATCTGACAACAAGACCATACAACCAAATTCTGACCATCCATCCCTTGGATGCTAACCATTTATAACTCCTTACTACTATCACTTTCAACCAACCCATGAAACACGCAGAATGGAGAATAAAATACAACACCACAAAATAACAAGATAACCAGACAACAACAAAACGAAAAAATACCCGCAACTGCATCCGGCTCTACTCTGACCTCCTCTGCTATGAGCTGAAATGCGCGCCCCTGAGCCCTCGGAGGCTCCGCTCCACCCTGGCCCCCGCCAATAGCCCTCAAAGTGGCCGGTGCTGGAACCTGCACTGGCCTGGAAACAAACTGTGGACAGTTGGCCCTCATGTGACCAACTTGATGGCACTGATAACAAATCCTCATATCCTGAACCGGGGCTAACTGACAGCAATCCCTCGCATAGTGCCCTTCTCTCCCGCACTTGCGGAACACACCACCGGACCTATAAACTCCGGTGTGACCCTTCCCGCACTTCTCACAAGTACGGCCGCTCTGACTGCCCCACCTAGAATCAATGGTCTTGGACCGTTTCGGCGTCGGCTGCGACTGCACCGGGGCCTGCCTCTGCTCTCTCAACTGTAACTCAATCTCCAACTCATGCCGCCGAACGGCCTCCTGCAACTCCAGTAAGGTCTCACACCTCTGCGTAGACACGAACTGCCTGATATCCCTCTTGAGCATACTCAGATATCGGGACATCTGAGCCTGCTCTGAAGCAACTCAGGGCAAACATCGTCCTCTCTGTGAATATCTTGGTGATCTTCGTCACCGATTCTGAATCCTGCTTCAGCTCCAGGAACTCCTGATCCAATCTCTCTCTCTCTCTCTCTCTCTCTCTCTCTCTCTCTCAACCCGTGGAACATAACTAGTGCTGAACATCTCCCAAAACTGATCCCAAGAACCGCAGCCCGCTGCGCATCCGAATATGATCCCGTGGTCAATCTCCACCAATCCTTCGCCCCGAGCCTCAACAGGTTCAGAGCACACCTCACCCTCTGATCAGTAGGGAATGAACATGTGAAGAAACATCCCTCCACATACGACAACCATTGCATCGTAACGATCGGATCCTGAACTCCATCGAAAGTAGGGGGCTTCGTATTGTCGAAGTCTCGATACTGGAAACCCCAACTGGCTCCTCCCCCTGCTGCTGCCACAGCCGCTGCGGCTGCCGCGGTCGCTGTCTCTGCGAGAGCCGCACAACGCTCATCAAAATACTCCACCATAGCGGTCTTGATCGACCCAAACAGTTCCTGCAACTCGGCCCGGAACAAAGCAGCAACCTCATCGTGCAGGATCTCACGAATCGTGGCATCCAACTCATCCATACTTATCTGACCAATGACCTCGGACGGCGCTAATCCATCCTGACCGCCCTCTCTTGATCTCGATCTTGACCCGGATCCACCACCGACATGCCTCGTAAGCACCATACTGAAAATACGCCGCAAGAAAATCAGATGCTTCCTCAATAACCCGGGAACCAACTCCCAACCCGACCCTAGGGGTTGTGACTTCCTTGATACGTGTATGGGTCATGTGCTTTCAGTAGTATGGGCCCATACTACCTTCCCCACCTATCCATATTTATATCAAGTATCACCACAACACCCTAGTGATAAACATATACATGGCAACACTCAATCCTCACCTCTAGGGGAACTGCTAACTACCCCACATAACAGGGAACCCTAGGCTAGCAGGCATCATAAAATCAGGGAATTCTATCTTGCAATTCCTGAAAATCTCTAGCCTAGTACTAGCATGTTGTTCTAACATATCACATAATCAAATAACTTGTATGGTATTTTGGGGTCTACTTACTGGCTCTGGCTGATCGTACCTCCGCATCCTCCTCTACTTATTTTTTGAAAACCATTTCAATTTCACTTTGAAAACTCTCCTTGATTTGAGAATGGATTCACATGAAGGTTCCTCCAATTCACTCAAACCAAGGCTCTGATACCAACTTGTAACGCTCTAAAAATTTTCAACAAATTTAAACTTTTCAAAAACAACCCATATTCATTAAGTTATTACAAAAAGGTTTTCAATTCATTTATTATCAGAGTATCCCATAAACATCAACATAAAACTGAGGAGCGGTACGGTCACGCCTTCACCTTGCCACGGTCTCCAGAAGTACCTGAAACAATACACTGAAACTGTAAGCCCGAAAGCTTAGTGAGTTACCCCCAAAATACCAACAACAATACCATACACATATCATAACATAAACAAAACAACCATGCATATCGAGTCTACAGTGTGACTGGTCCGCCTACACCAGGCCTTCAGTCCACCCGGTCCACTCTCTCTCCGAGTCTACAGTGTGACTGGTCTGCCCGCACCGGGCCTTCAGTCCACCCGGTCCACTCTCTCTCCGAGTCTACAGTGTGACTGGTCTGCCTGCACCAGGCCTTCAGTCCACCTGGTCCACTCTCTGAGCCTCGATATGTCTGGTCCGCCCTCTTGGGGCCTTCAACCTATCAAGACTGCTTGCCAGGCCTTCGGTCTAACCGGTCCACCCTGGGTATGTTGGCCTACAGCACAAAGCAGGACCTGCCTCAACCCAATCCCAGTCCAACAACCATGTGCACATAAACATAATCATATAAAAATTCACAACTAATCAAGCCGATCTAGCAGATCACATATCATAACAACATCCTAACCAGGATACCGATCCTAACCGGTCACTAACATAGCACCATCCTATATACCAAGATTCCGACCTTAACCAGATCTCTAACATACACCATCCTAATAACCAGGATACCAACCTTAACCAGGTCTCTAACATACACCATCCTAATAACCAGGATGCAGACATAGCAAGCAATAACATATCAAATAGATACCCGGATCTCAATCCGATAAAGGGTCGGCCTTGGTGCCTTAGACCCTGTTGATATAGTGATGATAACTCACTTGCAACTGCCGACTGAATAATAAGATCACACTGCTCCGACCACCGACACAAACTCAACCACTGAACATTACCAAATAACCAAATCCAATAAATACCAATAATTACCAAAATACCCCGGGAAATCAACTGGTCAACCCTTGGTCAAAGTCAAAGTCCTTAGTCAAAGTCAACCTTCCTGTGTGACTCTACTCGCCGATTCACCCTGTAGACTCGCCGAGTCCCTATACTCAGAAACTCCCAATCCGCGACTTAACTCGCTGAGTCGCCCCAAGACTCGCCGAGTCCAACAAACTCTGAGTCTCTTCATGCTCAACTCACCGAGTCATCATTCGACTCACCGATTCACAGTTCAACCAGAAAAATCCTAAGGTTCCATGACCAGACTCGCTGAGTCCAAGAACAGACGCGCCGAGTCCAAGGCAATCTTCAACAGACTCGCCGAGTTGTTCTTCAAACTCGTCGAGTCCATGCTCATGTTCATACAACTCGTCGAGTGCACCCATGTGACTCGGCGAGTCTCTCCAGTTCTCAGTCCATACAGTCGCTTCCAAGCCATGCAGGGGCTCCAATCCATAGATCTACCCTTCAACAAGCTATCGCTCACATAAGGTGGCAAACTTTACGTGAACTCAAGGAGCAATGAGCCCAAAATGCTCTAGGGCTAGGATTTTAGGACAAAGGGCTTCACCAACAACTCAAAGACAGGAACTTTATGATCTCCTGGACCATCTCAAGTCCAGATCTGAGGTAGCAACCTCAGATCCAACCTCCAAACCCGAAATAACTCTAGAAATGCCCCCAAAACTCAAGCAACAAAGGATCTAGACTCAAAGGAGCTTAAGCAATAGATTATTACCTCAAATGAAAGCCCCGACTGAAGTGGACCTCGGATCTATACCACTCCCTTGCTGTAATCCCTTAGTCTTCAAGTTCCCTTTTCAAGATTTCCTTTCCCAAAGCTCCAATTTCTCTATCAATGGAGTTCCACTCGATTTCTAGGGTTTGTAGGCTCTCAAGGGTGGTAAGGAGGCTGAAGAAGGGATGTTATGTTCTTTATATAGGGCACAACCCCCGGGATTAGGGTTTTCTCTCTGCAGCATCAACTCGTCGAGTCCCAGCACCGACTCGGCGAGTTGGTCACTTAACCCGCAACCAAATCCCGCTCCGATTCGGCGAATCGGAATACCTACTCGTCGAGTCCCTGCCTTAATTTACACTTTAGCCCTTCAACTATACTTCTGAAATTTCGGGATGTTACAACTCTCCCCCACTTAGATTAGGGTTCGTCCTCGAAGCCTACTACTGCATACCCTTCAGAACAAACCCTCGTACTGCAGACCCCATTTCTTAATCAACTCAGGTTCTTGCAACCCTACTACTGCATCTCTCTTATAATGACTACATCTCGCGTGACATCCATGCCACTACTCCAAGCCGACCATCGGCCTTTCTCCTTAATAATACCACATATCGACCACGTATCACCCGAAGATACCGTCCCTTCAATTCAGGGATACACTTCCGTAACCTACGAATCGCTAGATATCACATAATGTTAGATCATGAACAAAGAATTTTGATATGTCTAGATTTTGATTGGTGTATACCAGAAATCTCTTGGACATATGTCATTGTGTGTGAATGTATAAGAACTTTAGAATGAAAAAGATTGGTTTAAAGATTCGAAAGTACCACTGCTATTCATTAACCAAGCAGAAAACTCTATACTCTGTTGGTAGAGTATGGTAGCTCAATGACTAAGGGTAATATAGCCTAGTTGGGAATAATCCTCAGAATGAGAGATTCATTAAGGCTTCGAAACCCCACGAGTCGTGGAGGCTTGAGTCGACATGCTGCAACATTCTTTTAGGGACTTCCTAACTAGGACATAGTTTCGAAATTATATCTTTCCCTTAAGCAACAAGCATGACCCACCAAAAATCTTCACTAATATTTACACCTGAAAAGAGGTACAAATTAAAACAAAACACAACAAAAAAATATTTTTGGATTTTTGAGTTTTTGAAAGAAAATAGCAAAAATAACAAAAAATCCTTTTGGTATTTTTGATATTTGAAAGATAGAGACAAAAATGAAAATCCTTTTGTTGTTTTTGATTTTTTTGATAAAGAAAGAAAAAAAAATTGTATCTTACTAACGATAATTTTAAAAGCATAGCAAAAGTAACGAAGATTTTTGTCAAACCAATGAGCATAATGTCGAAAGCGAAGCATGTCGAAGCATTGACTATGAACAGTAACCGCTGAATCATGAACAGTAACCGCTAAATCGACATCTTTTCGACATTTTGACTTGTCATTCTAACAAAAGTTGTCCAGGAACAGAATTCGCATTCATCATTCCTAAGCCATTGGCAATTCTTACAAAAGATTTTTCATCCAAGGGTTTTGTAAAGATATCAGCAAGCTGATCAGTAGTCTTTACAAAATGGAACTTCTATGTTTCCATTTTCAACATGATCTTTTATAAAATGATAACGAAGAGAAATGTGTTTGGTTTTCGTGCACAGGGTTATGGCAAATGCGTATGGCACTTTGAGAATCACAATACAATGGATTTTTTTCATGTTGATTGCATAGTCACGTAATTGACTTTGTATCCATATGATTTGTGATGTACACGCTGCAACAGAAACATACTCTGCTTCTGCTGTCGAAATCGAAACACAAGTTTGCTTTTTCGATTGCCAACTCACCAATTTTCCATCTAACAGTTGACAGCCGCCACTTGTGCTTTTGCGATGAAGATTATAACCTCCCAAATCAGCATCTGAAAATGCTTGAATAAAGAACCCTGTTTTTTAAGGATACCACAATCCTAAAGAAGTTGTTCCTTTGAGATATCGAAAAATAGTCTTGACTGCAGTGAGATGTGGTTCCCTGGGATTTTATTAGTACATGGCACAATTGCACACAGAAAACATGATAGCAGGTCGACCTGCTGTGAGATAAAGTAACGAACCTATCATGCTTCGGTACAATGTTAGATCAACAGTTGGTTTATCTAACGAAGGACTTGGTTTCGTTCCAACTGCCATTGGTACTCTAAGCTTTGTGTTATTTGTCATGCCAAACTTTTCAAGCAGATTTTGTGTATACTTCTCCTGATTGATGAATATTCCTCTTCTGCTTTGACGAATATTTAACCCCAGAAAGTTGTTGATTTTTTCCATCATGCTCATCTCAAATTGGCATTTCATCAAATTTTCGAATTCTCTTGACAAAGTAGGGTTAGTTGACACAAAAATAATATCATCAACATAAATTTGAACAAGCATAAGATGATTCCCAACTTTCTTTCGAAATAGAGTGGGATCAACTGATCTTTGTTTAAATTTCGATTGTTTTAAGAAATTGGTAAGAGTTAGATACAATGCTCTTGGTGCTTGTTTTAACCCGTATACAACTTTATCTAAAAGATAACAATAATCAGGATGTTCTTTGTTAATAAAACCTGGTGGTTGTTCAACGTACACAGACTCTTCGAGTTCACCGTTAAGAAACGCACACTTTACATCCATCTAGTAGACATCAAAATCCTTGTGTGCTGTATAGGCTAAAAATATTCGAACAGCCTCGAGTCTTGCGACAGAGGCGAAGGTTTCCTCATAGTCCATACCTTCTTGTTGCGAATAACCTTTAATACAAGCCTAGCTTTATTTCGTACAACATTACCGTCTTTATCAATTTTGTTTTTAAAGATCCATTTTAAGCCCACAACTGAAACATCATTTGGTTTGGGAATTAATCTTCATACCTTGTTTCTTTCAAATTCAACAAGTTCATATTGCATAGAAACAACCCAGTCAGGATGTTCCATAGCATCTTTGACTGATTTAGGTTCAATTTTTGAAATAAAAATATTAAACATGCAAAATTCTTGATTTACATTAAGCACCTCATTCTTTGCACGTAATTGAGCCCTTGTAAGCACTCCTTCATGTGGATCACCTAAAACTTGCTCTTTAGGATTGCTTTTAATCCATCCATCCATTGGAGGATATGCAGGATCAAATTCCAATGATGCATCTTCAAACATTTCTTCAGTTTCAGATCCTTCACCTACATTCGAAAAATTATCATTAATATCATGAAAAACATCAGTTTGATCATTCGAAACATTTGTATTATTTCCAACTTGCTCCCCTTCAACAATTGGATTAATAATTTGATGCTCCTCCTCAACATCAACAATTATTCTTTCTCTCTCCCCGTCAACTTAAACATTCGTCTTATCTGGCAGACTTTCGTTATTTGTGAAAGAATTGGTTGATGAAAACAAATCATTGTTATCTTGTGTAAGAGTGGAATCAATCTGAATGTTTCGATGCTTCAGGCACACGATTACCATCAACATTAACTTCAACATCAATGGCATGATCTGGAACACCAAAAATCAGATCATAATCAAAATCTAACGAATTCAAAGTTTAAGATTCATTATTTGATTCATTCATTATTGGTTTTTGTTCAAAGATTTTACCAGCTTGTTTAACATAATAATCATCAAAAGTGAGATTAAATGTTTCTTCAATTTTTCTGGTTAGTTTCCTTAACACCCTGTAAGCAACCGAATTGTGCGAATGTCCCAAAAATATCCCTTCGTCAGCTTTTGGCTGAAACTTCGAAAGATGATCCTTGAGATTCATGATAAAGCACCTGCAACCAAAAACATGTAAAAATTTAACATTTGGTTTACGGTTGCTGATAATTTCATAAGGAGTGATGTTAAACCGACGATGAATAAACGATCGATTTTGTGTAAAACATGCAATAGCAACTGCTTCGGCCCATAGATATTGAGGAAGATTCGCATATATGAGCATCGTTCGTGCAGATTCACAAAGCGAACAATTTCGTCTTTCTACAACACCATTCTGTTAAGGAGTGTAAAGTGAAGAGAAATTATGTGAAATTCCTTTGTCTGTTAGAAACGAATCAAGAACAATGTTCTTAAATTTAGAGCCATTGTCACTCTTAATCTTGCGAACCTGTTTCTTCAAACTTAGTTCAATGTGTTTGATGAAGTCGATCAATGCTTGAGCAGTTTCGGACTTGAGTCTTAAAAAATATACCCATGTAAATCTTGAAAAGTCATCAATAATGACTAATATGTATCTCTTTTTGTTGAGAGTCTCAACAGTTGAGGGTCCACATAGATCAATGTAAAGTAATTCCAGAGGCTCAACAATCTTTGAATCAATCACAATAGGATGACCTTGTATGTGCTGCTTTCCTTGTTCGCAAGCTGCATACAAAGTATCATTATCAAATTTTAACACATGTAAACCTCTTTCCAGATCTTGTACCACCAATTTATTTAAATTTCGAAAATTCAAATGTGATAATCGTCTATGCCAAAGCCAGCTAACGTCAGACGAAGCTTTTGAAAGTAAGCAAACTGAGGGAATCCCAACAATTGGATTGATGTCAAGAGGAAACATGTCTCCTTTTCGTTTGCATTTGAGTAAGATTTCCTTTATTTCAATGTTCAAAATCACATTTCCTTCTTTGTTAAACACCACTTGATTGTCAGTGACCACAACAAGTTGCGAAACACTTATCAAGTTATGTTGAAGACCTTCGACATATGCAACTCTGTTGACTATGAAATTCCTATTTGTGACTTTTCCATATCCTCGTACATGGCATTTGTTGTTGTTGCCAAATTTCACTACTCCAACATTTTCTAAAGTTCTATAATCATGAAGATTCTCCTTTCGACTAGTCATGTGATGAGAGCAACCACTATCAATATACCATTTGTCATTATATTTCTCGTCACTCATAACCTGCAATTAATGAAAGAATTTAGGTCCCCAAGGCTATTTGGGTCCTTGGTTATTAGTTTAACAGATTCTGTGAAACGAAGATCATTTGATCATTTATGAACTTTAGACTTGAGATTATCAACTAACTCTACTTCGTTATTTAAAGGCACAGGAAAGTAAGTATTCGTTGGTTTAAAATCTTCATTGACTTTTTTCCTTTTGCTTCTCAGCTTGTTTCACAATAACCGTTGCCTTTGGAAGAGCTCTCCATTGTTTGATAGAAATATTCGACTCTTGTGAAGATGAACTTCCATTCGATGATTCATTCAAATATTTCTCATACTCCTCCTTGATCATTTCTTGAGAAAATTTCGCAGATTGGAATCTCTTTCTTTTACCTTCCAACCAATGATTGATATTTTTCATATTTTTCCCCTTTAACAAATAAAGATTTTACTGATTGTTTCGAGGGTGGATTTGGAAAAGGAGTTGGATCAGGCTTGTAAGATTCGAATTTTCGTCCATAAACTTGTAACTTCTCATAGTGTCTTTTTGGTTTTCGTATTGATATATTAGGAGTATAACGATTTTGAAATCTATTTTGATAACCAATATTATTTCTTTGAAAAACCTTTTGAGAGTTCAAAAATTGATTTTTATTTGGAATTCGATGATAATCCTTTTGTTCTCTTGATTTATAATTATGGTTTGAAAAATTATTTCGTGAAACTTTGTGATTTTGTGAATTCATACCAAAACTTTTTGTATGTTGAGTTTGCACGTAATTTTCATGATAAGAAGTTTGAACATTGTGTTTTTGAATAGATTTTGAAAAATCATTTCGTGCTTTTTGTGAAAACAAATTCTTTTGAGTTTGTGTATGATTTTGTTTGATTACATTTTTCTTTACAAAAGAAGTCTGAATAGGTTGAGACTTTTTCTGTTCAGAAGAATTGTTAAGCAAAACATTTTGTTTCTTCTGAATGCTATGCCAAAAAAATTTCTTTCGTGCTTGTCTCTTTGAAATTTTGTTTTCTTTCGAAACCTTGTCAACTTGATCTTTAAAAGCTTGAGAATTGATTTTGACATTTTGAGAGATAACTTCATCCTTCTTTGAAACATCTTTTGATTTTTCAGATTTTTCAATCCAAATTTGTTGTGATTTTTTAGTAACTTTGACGTTTGTTTGTTTTTCAAGTTTAGATTTGTCAGTTTTAAAAATCCAGGTTCGACTTGGTTTTTGACGTTGAAAGGTGTAAGAGTTTTTGGTAAGGTTGTTTTCAACGGTACTTTGATTCGAAAAGAATCCTTCCTTTGAAGTTTTCTTATTATCCTCTTCAGCCAATTTTTTTATTTCGGGTTTTACACTTTCTCCATTACCCGTTGTAACAAAAACTTGGTTCGGAAAAATGACATTATCCGAACACTTGAATTTTGGATAAACCACAGAATTGGGTTCAAGATAATGAGAACCTTTTTCTTTCATGATTTTGTCGAATTCCTTTGTCTCTTCATACACTTGATCTTCAACGATTCGAGGTATTATGTTTTCTTTTGATACTTTTGGAACATTTGTCTCTGTTGACAATTCTTCATTATCATCACTGTCTGTTTGACTATCTTCGGCAATTACATGGTCATGATAAAAAACTTTCGAAGTTGAAGGTTGGTTATTGTCAATTTCAACCTCAGAATCATTACATTTTTCTTTGCCTTTAGCCATTGGAGCGACATTAAAGATAGACAACTGAGAACAATCAATAACATCATCTTCTTCAATTTCATTAATATTGTCATAATCATCTTCAATATCAGCATAATTGTTTTGAAAATCAGTTTTTGAATTCTCAGTTCTTTTCAAAATCTTAATATGTTCGTCTTTGGTCAAGGTGTCATTTACAATATCAACTAATTCATTAGCATTCAAACATTCATCAATTTTTACTATTCCATATGCATATCTATTATCTGGCACTTTATCAAAATCAACAATAGTTTGTTCACAATCATAGGAAATAGAATCAATTTTCTCCTTTCGTATGCTAAAAAGGGCAAAAGTTTCCTATGTTTTTCTTTGCTAATGTCCGAAGAATGATGCAAAGCTATCAATTTACCATACAATCTTTTGGCAGAGTTACAATAGATATTTCGTTGTTTTAACAAAAGCTTAATATCTGCATTAAGATTATCCCTATTACACACCAATTTTGTTATTTGCATATCTAAGTATTCGATTTTTATTTTCTTCGAATCTAACACCTTCTGGATTTCTAAGAGTTGAATATTTGACTTCCTAGCCTCATTACTAGCAGAATAAGTAAATCATTAATGTAAGTAACGGCTGCATCAAACTCAGATAAAATCGAAACATAAGCACTTGAAGGAATATTAGAAGATTGTAAAACAGAACGTACCTGAGAAGTCATTGGAGATTTATGCGAAGATGTTGTCACAAAGCACTTCCCGGTTAATTTTTCTTCCTATCCTTCCTCATGCACAACAAACATCGTCCCGTGTGTAGGGTTTCACATCTCTCATCGTCCGAGCCTAAAGACCAAATTTGGTATGTGCCATCTTCTTCATCTACACCCTTGGCCACCAAAGACAAAACCTTTGCTTTTGCACGAACTTCTTCTAGCCTTTCCACATAATAAGCTTCATCTTTCACTTTGTTCTTTTTCTCATCACGCTTAAGAAGCATGCAGTCAGATGCCATATGATTCGCGTCATTGCAATAATGACAATCAAATCCATCATCTCGTTTAAGCTTTTTCTCTTTCTTTTCCTCTTTATCACGAACTTCCTTCTTTTCTTCCTTCTTCTCATCACCTCCAGTTTTCCCAACAACACTTCCTTTCACTTCACTATTTTTTGACCTTGCACTGAATGGCTTCTTAAAGAATTTCTTTAATCGGTGGTTAGAGTAAAATGCAACAACCTCATCATTAGAATTCACAATCAGACCCTCATCATCCGAACCTTCCTTCTCAGTAGCTTCTATCTCTGCTTCCCTTCCAATTACTATCGAAACCAAAGCTAGCGAACCTCCCAAAATAATATTCGCTTCTTCAACAACTTCATTAACTTCGGATTCATGAGTTTTCAACAAATTGTACAGATCATTCAACGAAAAGTTATCGAAACTTTGTTGAGTCTTCACCATTAAACTCATATTTTGCCATTCCTTGCGAAGCCCTACAACAAACGTGAGATTAAACTCCATTGTTGACTTGGTGATTCCATATCGGTTGCACTTGTAAATTAGCTCATTAAGAAGACCGTAGTACAATTCGATAGATTCAGGATCTTTTTGTTTGAATTCTCTTAATTTAACCAAAAAAAATTTCACTGAATCGATTTTTGTCTTTTCATTCCCTTGAAACTTTTCCTTCAGAGTATTCCAAATGTCTTGAGCAGTTTTACAACTACGAACGTAATTGTAAACAACAGGAGGTAGAGCACCTCTGAGTTCTCTCATGCACTTCTTCTCATTCTTTGCTAATCTTTCAGCTTGTTCAACGACATTTGAATTAGTAGAAGAATTTCTAGTACTTTGAACAACAGTAGGTGGACGAACATCACCGAGAATACACTTCCATAACTCTTCATCGATTCCAATTAAGTAATCTTCCATCCGATCAGCCCACTGATCATAATACTCGGGTATCAGCATCGGAATTTTAGTCGATGAACCAAGAAGATGAGAATAAGACGTCATTGTGTTCATGTTGAAGTTCGCCATTAACGCACAGACATAATTTGAGAAAACCTTGAATTTGAACAAAATTAAACAAATAAAACTCTTGATAACCACCAATTAAACACTCGAATTAGCAACTATACCGCACAATCAACTCACAACAGTAGATCTAGGATGAATTTCTGATGCAAAAGAGCGAAAAATTGAAATCTAGAACGAGACTCAAAACTTATGCAAAAATTAAAAAAAACAGATCAATTTTGTATTAGTCCTGCTCTAATACAAAATGTAGTTGCAATGAAATCGAGAATGAATAATAAGATCGGAGTAAAGTATGATTGATGAACACAAGAAGTAAATATAATATGTTTAGCTCTAATTAGCTTTCAACCAGTACAGAGAGAATAGACAAGGTTACATGAATAAGCAAAGCAAAAGCTCAGTTCTTATCTACTCTAGTAGACTTCCCTATTTATAGGAAAGATGAAAGTGAACAAAAAATACAAGGGACTATTACATTAAGCTTCGAAACATATATGTCCTTGTAATAAAGTTACAAACTAACGAAACATTAAAATGACATTTAACACCTCACAACTAAATTCTACTTCTACATTTTGTTCGAACAAAATCAAGTTATTTTGTTCTCGATCTATACAAATTTGTAAAGAACTTTTATCTCTTTGGTCGATCGTATTCTTGATTCGATTTCTTTCATCTGGTTTATCGAACATATTTTCATCTGGATATTAAAGTTCTTTTTTTTATCGACGATGAAATTCTTTTGGGCTCAAAGATTGATGATTGATTTTATGATTTTTGCTGAAGAACAATTGGATGAGCACAAAAAATATTGACAATAACTGTGTTTGATTTGAAAAATTACTAGATGTTGATTATTTGGTGTTTGTCGAAGGACTCATAATAAGATGTGTAATAAGGTGTTGATTTGTTGACCTTATTGAAGTGATTAGTTGAATTGTTAGAAGCTTTGTAATCAAATTGGAATGAATTTGAAAGTCAAAATTGATGTTCCTTGGAATTGAATGATGAATTTGAATTCCACAAGTTTTGGGTTTAGCAAAAATCAATTTGACAAATGATACAAATGCTTTGGAGTGGTGACCTAGATGAAGTGAGTTTTGGTTAGGGAAATAAAATTCATTATGGATGGTTGGTTAAAGAAGTTAAGGATTGGCAAATTTGAATTTCCGATTGATTTCAACACTGCTTAAGTTTCGGTAATGAAAAATCAATGCAAATAGTCAAAATTGGGAAAATTCAAAGTCAAGGTGGGAAAATTGGTTAACAAAAGTCAATTTGGTAAAGGGGTAACCGGGTGACCCCTTCACTTTAGCCAAAAGGACGTAATCGACTCGACAAAAACTACTTTGTTCCATCATAAAGTCATGAAAATAGTTTAGGAGATAAATAGACCAACCTTAGAAAGTTCTTAGGACATTTTTGTCATTTTCCCTTTTAAATAAATATATCAAAACTTCTTAACTCCTTTACTCAAAATTGTTGGACACGCGTTTAAAATGTTTTGTTAATTAGGACTTGGAAAATGAGTTATTTTCATTATTCAATTTTATTGCAATGTCTAATTTTGGTATTACTCACTAAGTTATCCAAACCTAACTTATTATTTTGATATCTACTCACAAATTAAGATAAAATATTATAACATCCCATTTAATTAAATAAATACGTAGATAAAGATTTATTAATGAATAATAGCCCTAAAATAAATAATATTTAGCAGGGTCTTGGTATTGGGGAGCCAATTGATATAATTGTGGATTTTGAGGGTCAAAAGAGTAAGTTCTGGACTTGATTCGAAAGGGATTCCGGAAGGCAAGGTATAATTGGTAAATTATGTACTTAGGTTGAAAGGAATTTGTTATGAAAGGGATAAATGGTAACTTTTGGATCTGTTTTGAAAAGATCTTGTGGGGGAGGGGCTAATATTGTAAAAAGAGCAAATGTGTTTGAATAGAGGCACGAGATTTAGACCCGGCAGTCCTTCCTCACGTGCATCTAGTTTCAAACCCTAGCCTAGATTATTCAGCCGCCATGCGTGTGATGTTTAGCAACCGCCACCCCCTCCGTTCACTATTCCGATCTGGACGCTGCTGCCTCGTTGCTGTGCACCGCTGATTACTACGCTGTCATTGAGGATCTCCATTGCGACGTCAGCTACCGGAGGCGTCGGGCGATGGAGCCGCTGGAGAACCGCCGAGGATGGAAAAGAACCGCTGTGTCGTCGTGTGCAGTTCGTGAGCCACCAGAATTGTTTGGTAAGTCCAACTGCAACCCACCTTTCTCCTCCTCGCTAGCTGTTGTGATTATGTCATTGGAGACGCCATGGCTGCCGCCAGTTAAGCTCTGGTCGCTTTCTGGCACATCTTGCCACCACCAGCCACCGTGGGATGTGGCTGTGGGTGTGTGTATGAGTTTGTTTTGAGTATTCTGTTGCTTTCGGTATTTGAGGCGTGGGATGAATGTTATGTGGCTGAAAATCCATTGCCACCACCACAAGGTGGTGGCTACCGCCTCCTGCCGCCGCGTCACCACCACCAGCTGCCATATGGTGGTGGCTGTGGATATTTGTTGTGATGAGTACGAGAATGCCTTGTGAAATGAGTCTTGTGTTAGCATTTTTGGTGGAGGGATTGAGGGAAAAACTACCACCACCACCGCGAGGTGGTGGCCGTCGCCTTGAGCCCAATGACCACCATTACTTGGGGTGGTAGTGGGTGGTGCTTGGTACAGTGAACCCTAACCGGCCCAAATGCTTGATATGGGCTTGTTGGATGGCTATTGGGCTAGAAACCCTAATTAGGGTTTAGAAAACCCTAATTTTGGGTTTGTTGATTTGGGCGTATTGGGACCCGCGTTTGGACTAGTGGACTGAAGATAAAACCCATGACAATTTTATTATATGATCTATTAGTGGAATAATCGACTTAATGGGTTAAGTGAGAAATACTTAACCATAATCGTCATTTTATGTGAAAACCCTAATTTCTACTTGGGCCTTGTGTTGGGCCGTCCTATTGGGCTTTGGTGTTTGGGTCATCCAAGAGCAGTCAAATGGACTAGAATATTTAGATGGGCTTTAGGGTAAGGCCCATATGAGGGTTTGGGCCCAATTTGGAAAATTGGGCCATGGTTGGGCCTAATGGACTTGAGTTATTCATGGACCAGGTTGGTGTATCATGTTTAAACATAATATGAGAAGGTTGGTCTTAGATCCTAATGGGGTTATTTGTGGGTTTGGCTTTAGTGATAGAAGCCGGAGTGTAGCAACAACATTTATAGGATCTGTTCGACATACGAGGTGAGTCTTCTCACTATACATTACCTAGAGTAGTATCTATGTGCAGATCGGAGGGTCTTATGTGTTATGTGTATGTTTGAGTTTATGTGCATTGTGATATATGTATGCCATGTGTTATATAGATCGGACCGGAGGGTCCAACGATTTAGACCGGACCGGAGGGTCCAACGAGCTAGACTGGACTGGAGGGTCCAATAAGTTACGAGACTGGAGGGTCCCGCTGAGACACATTGACCGGAGGGTCATACCGAGTTATAGCCTCGAGTGGCTTATGTGTTGTATGTGGATATTGGGGAACTCACTAAGCATTTATGCTTACAGTTGTTGTGTTATGTGTTTCAGGTACTAGCGAGGATCGCGGGAAGGTGCCAGCATGATCCGTACACACTCATAGAGTTTATGTTATTGAGATTCTGGGGACATGTTTTGTATGACACAGTGATACGTTATGTTTTGAGATTATCATGTGATTGAAAGTATGAATTAAAAATAAAAATTGTTTTGAAAATTTACGTTGTTACAAATATATGGCTAGAGATTGTTTGGAAATTTAAAAGATCATTAACATTTTATGGTTTCAGTTAAACTTTTGTAACGGTAATTGATTGATCACCTTTATATTTGAAAACTATAAACATTCTATTCAAATTATAAAAGTTTGAACTAAACTATCCAAACCTAACATTATTATTTTGATATCTATTCATCGAATTAAAATAAAATATTTGGTTAGAGATTGCTTGGAAATTTAAAAGACCATAATGTTTGATGGTTTCAGTTAAACTTTTGTAATAATATTTGGTTGATCACCTTTGTATTTGAAAATGACAAAGGTTTGAACTAAACTATTCAAATGAGTTTTGGGACCTAATTCTGCATTGATAGTTTTTAAAATGGTTTGATGCTTTTAAAGAAAACATTATTTCTTTTAGCTTATACAAATTATACAAAGGGTGTTTCAACCAACCTTCAAAAACTATCCTAAAAATGTACCTTACAGGCTACAGCATGGAGCTCCTGCTCAAAAGACATAAGATCATAATCCTATGTAAACTAAGAACCTTCAACATGCAACATCCAAGTAATGCCAACACATATCATGGATAGTGAGACATTCTCTAGTCTTCATTCTCTTATCTACATACTTACAAATAGCATCCTCCGTAATAGTCTTATAAAACCATCGTTTTTGTTAACATTTTTTTTATAACGGATAATTTTTTATATAATGGATAGTTTAGTTAATATCCCAAAATAAAATAATGAAGAATGAAGATACAACATTTTTTAAACTTGGATTCAAAGTGCAATTGTAAGTACACCATAAAGATCATTTCTATAATTTAGTTTATATGTATATCGTTATTATACAAGGTTAAACGGAAAAAAAATCAATAACTTTAAGTCATTTTTAAACTTGACCAACTAGGTAATGCATTTTGGACTACGTAAGATTGTAATATAATAATGTATTTTTATTTTATTATTAAAATACATAAGCTGTGTTTTCTAAATGAACAAATATATTGTGCAAATTAACACTACTTTTCAATTTTGCCAAAAAAAAAAAAAGCTCCTCCACCTCTCTTATATTTCTATTTTATTGTCAGATACAATCCAGGATTATCTGTATTTTTTTAAAATTAATTTAACCAATAATATAAACTTTATTTTAATTAATTTTTGTAAAAAAACTCACTCTAAACTTGAGAGTTAAGATACTGTAAAAGAAGCTAAAGATAAAAAGGTTAATGGGCTAGCCCGCCAAGCGCATCTTGTTGAGAGGGTCAATTGCATAAAACGAAACCAAAAAAATATCCAATAAAAATAAAAGTGATTTGTATTATTTATCTAAAAGACAACTCGCTTTATTGGTTAAAATCATTATTTAGGTTAACTATTAATATTCGATCTATTTTTTTTTATCCCTGAATGAATATTTAAATTGCATAAAAATTACAATCATTGTAAGGTAGAAGTATAAATAAACACAAATATTTATATAAAATTAGACAAATTATTAACATGAGATAAGATGGAAATGATAGATCAAAAGTACAACTATTTGGAAAAGGACCCCTATAACTTGCAAGTGCATATAAACATGACACATTGGTTGATAGTAAAGCTATAGAGCCAGCCAGTTTTTATTATTTATCTTGGTGATATCCCTTAAGTTTATTTTTAAATAACAATTATGTAAACGTTTATTTTAGGAGTACATAAGAACAAAAAATCCCTATACAATTCAACATGTGTTATTTCAATTCGGAAGAACTTTAAAATACGGGTAAGAAAACAATAAGTTCCCAACAAATGATTTTTAGGCCAACAATATCAATGTTGTCATCTCTTCTTATCTCTTCTTAATGTCAAGGTCAAGATAAATTTGAAACATTTGTAGAATTATGAGTGGCTTAGAAATACATTTGATTTATTGTTAAAAAAAGACAAGTGCTCATGAAAATATTATCGAGATATTAATATATTAACAACACTGCAACTCATTTGTTAAGGGGATTTTTGGATTTTGCAAGGTACCAATAGTAATATGATAACTTGAATATGAAAAACTATAACTTGAAATAAAATTTGTGTTTAACATTCATGATGCACAAGCTCTAAATGAAAGGAGAGTATTCACCATTTAGTATTAGTATTATGGATACCATTTGTTTGTAATCATAGCCTCATAGGTGAAAGCGTATAGAAAAAAGAAAAGTAAATATTATTACCGACTAAAAAGAAATTAAAATCAATGATTCAAATGATAAACATGTGAAACCCCTAAATCTTTGGCTCGGAGAATTGTTGGATATATGGTTATGCAACGTGAGCTTGTCCCACATAGGAACAAACAAAGAAGAAGCTTCTTTTCTTCTATTTACTCGCTAAATCAAGGAAAATATTAATTTCAAAGATTATTTGTAATTTATTTAAAATATCTGTCAATTTTTGGTTTTAATGTTTTGTCAATTTTGATGGGTTATACTTGATATACATCATCGAATAACTGAATTTAAAATTTTAAAAGATTTATGAATTTAAAATTTTAAAAGATTTTTGGAATTATGAAACTTTTATTTTATTTATATTAGGTTAATATAAGTGTATTATACGAATTGATTAACGAAAGATTAAATAATTAAACATTAAGGATTCTGAAATTTTTTTAAAAGAATAATGAATAACTAAATCCATTTAAGTAACAAAGTGATATTATTCAAAATAAACTTTTTGACAAACTTCACTAGTATCTTAGTATTGTTGTCGATATAAATTTATTTTTTATAGATGAAAACTTGTATTAGCTTTTGTTGAAATGGAAAATGTATATTAAACTATTTTCCCTTTATATATATATATATATATATATATATATATATATATATATATATATATATATATATATATATATATATTCTTCTAATCAAACTCAAAATAACAATATAAGAGATTTCACAACATCAACAGTTCTTATTCATTAAGAACTAGTTGGTCTTTAAGAAGCTTACATAAGAAACATCGCTACAAATTCACTCAACACTCATACAACCTTCCTCACTATAAATGCGCACTAATCTATACATGATTACAGATGAACATAGACAAAGCGACGAAGAACAAACCCTAAGTTGAGAGAGAAAACCCTAAATTATACAGAGAGAATACGAGAGCTAAGTGTGTGTAAAATGAGTTTTTGAGAGACAAAAACACACAAAACACATCAATATATACAACCGGGTAGAAAACAGTTCAATCCACGAGTAAAACCTGATCCATGAGTAAATGAACATAACCCACGTGTTTCTTCCAAAGTGGTTCCATAAAGCGAGCCACAGTCCACTTGATATAACAACTTGTCAACTCTAACCCTCCTGCAAAATATCTTAACAAACCAAACTATATAAAAATAACACAAACTACCCTAGGAAGAAAATAAATACAAACAAAGGATACACCAAAGGATATAAGAAAGAATTATAAGTTTGATAGATATTAAACCAAGTAATTCAACATCCCTCCTCAAACTGATAATTCAAATAAACTTCAACACTTATCTTGAAAAGGATCAACAAGACCTAAATGTTTACAAATCCAATCATGTTGCACAACTCCCAATGCCTTAGTAAAAATATCAGCCAAATTATAATCCGAACTAATTTAAAAATTTTCAACAGTTCCTTTTGACACTCTGTCCCTAATAAAATGTGTGTCTACATCGAAATGCTTAGTATTTTCGTGAAAAACTCGAAAAGAACTAGTTTTATGGTTGATTCAATATCACAAAATATAGGAACAAGGGTTAGATCCTTAAAATCAAAATCAAACAAGATTTTCAAAATCCACATGACTTCACATGAAATAACACCAAGTGCACGATATTCTGATTCAATGGATGAGCGATAAACACTTTCTTGTTTCTTGCTCTTCTACGAAACAAGAGTATCACTAAGGAAGACAACATAACCTATTACAGAACGTCTAGAGATAATGCATTTAGCCTAATCTGTATCAACAAAACTTTTTTAAATTCAAAGAATTACTTTTCAATACTGAAAACCCCTTCCTGGATTAGAGTTCAAGTATCTAAGCAACCTTATAGCAATATTAAAATGGGATTTCCTAGGACTATGCATGAATTGACTCAGAACCTGAACTGCATAAGATATATAAGGTCGAGTAATGGTCAAATAACACAACATTTTTGCAACAAAATATCACAACATTTTGCAACAAAATATCATTTTTATCAACACCATCACTCTTAACAATAACATTGCAATCTAAAGGTGTCTTAACCGGTTTACAACCCAACATTCCAATTCATGCAATCACTCAAGACAATATTTCCTTTGACATAAGCAAATACCTCTTTTAATACCAACCACTTCAAGTCAAAAAAAAACTTTAGCTTTCTTTTATCCATAATTAAATATTTTGATTTCAAAAAACTTTTAACTTTATCAATCTCATCCAAACTATTTCCTGTAAGTATCATGTCATCAACATAAACCAATAAAACAACAATACTATCATTAGAAATTCCAACAAATAAAGAGAATTTTACAAACTTGATTACTACCTTTATTATGATAACCAAGAGGCAAGGACATGTAAACATCCTTATCCAGCTCACTATATAAAAATGCATTATTTATATCAAGTTGATATAAATTCCAATTAGAATTAATAGAAAGAGTAATAACAATCCTAATTGTAACCATTTTAGCAACTGGAGAAAATGTTTCTTCATAATTTATTCCTTCCCTTTGATTATAGCATTTAGTTACTAACCTAGCTTTAAATCTTTTCAAATTCATCATTTGATTTATATTTAATCTTGTATACGCATTTACATCCAATTGGTTTCTTATTAGGAGGCAAATCACAAATTTCCTAGGTTTTATCTCTATACAAAGCCTCCATTTCATCATTCACTACCTTAACCAAGTTAAGATCTAAACAAGCCTCAAAATAAGATTGAGGTTCAATTGTTTTATTTAAATTCATAGTAAAACATTTATTTTCAAAATTAAGAAAAGAATAATTCACAGATTTCTCAATTCCATACTTATGTTTACCCTCTATAACAAAATCACTAAATTTTTAAGGAAATTTAGACTCACCACTAGACATTCTTACATCTAACAAATGATAATCAATGAGAGTAAAACTACTAGTATTTTACTCAGAACCACTAGAGGGTTTAGAAGTAACAAACTCAGGTTACGAGTCATGAGTTTCACAACCAAACGTACCTTCTTGACCATGTATAGTTGCACCCAAATTAAGACTACCATCAACACCATATTCAATTGCACTCATAGGTTGTTCAACAGATACATCACCATCCTGATTATTAACATTTAAACCCATATAGCCTTGATTATCATCAAGACTTTCAGAAAGTAGGATCTCATCAGTGGAAAATGGATCCCAAGGGTCATTGTTATTAACAAAGGAGGACTCAAGAAACTTAGAAATTCTATCAGATTTAGAAGTCAACTTAAAAGGAAACACGAATTCATAAAAATCCACATCACTGGAAAAGAAAGAAAGACCGTTATGAAGACTAAACACTTTCTATATACCCTTTCTTAATGTTAGAATAACAAATCAGAACACATTTTTCAAACCTTTCAGAAAATTTATCAGTATTATTCAAAATAATGGCAAAACATAGAAAACCAAAAACCCTAATTTTATCTCAAACAGGAGCATGATTATAGATTAACTCATAAGGAGTTTTACCATTTAAAACAGAAGAGGGAGTTCTATTAATTAAAAAATAAACAGAAGTTAAAATAGAATCTCCCCAAAAATTCCTAAGTAACCCTGATTGAAACAATAGAGACCTAGCATCATTCAAAATATGCCTATGTTTTCTCTCCACAATGCTATTTTGTTGTGGAGTGTGAACATAAGAAGTCTGATGTACAATACCTTTCACTTTTTTATTTTATAATTCGCAAATTTTGTCCCATTATCAGATCTAACAACCTTAATTTTAGCATTAATTTGGTTTTCTAAAAACAATATGAATCCATGAAAGCAAGCAAAAACCTCATCTTTAGATTTCATTAAGTAAACCTTGGTGGCTCTTGTAAAATTATCAACTATAGTAAGGAAAAATATAAATCCACCAGTTGCAGAAACTTTATAAGGACCCCATACATCTAAATGAACCAACTAAAGAATGATTTTCAAGATAATAGAGACCTCTAAATTCTTTACCAGTCTCCACAGTCTCCATAGATAGTGAATCCTGAATAACATAATTATTTTCATCATAGATAACCTTGCACTTATTTTCTTTAGAAAATTTATGAATAGAAAAAAGATTATCATGAAAATCAGGAATAAAAAACACATCAGATAAATTCATATTTCTAATTTTGTCAATCTTAGTAGTGCACCCATTAGGATGATCCACTCTAAGATTTAACTGGAAAACATCAAGAACATCATTGAGTTGTGATTCAGAAGTAGTCATATGCTGACTAGCTCCTGAATCAACAATCTGTTTCTTATTTTTAACAGAAACATTATTACACATCATACCTACTAAGTTAGCATTCCCATATACATCTTCTGATAGACCTTTCACATTAAAAAGAGCCATAACATTAGAGTATTGATCACTTGTCAAAAAATGTTGATTAAATTTATAAAAAGTCATAATTAAGGTATTGAAAACATCACTAACATGGAGGCAGACCCAGATGAAGAAGTTTTATTAAACTCAATCCTAGGTTTAAAATCTGTGGGATAACTAATAAGCTTGTAACATTTATCTATAGTATGACCTTTAAGACCACAATTATTACACAAAAGATTTTGATTTCATCCATTAAACTTTATAGTATCACTCAATTTACCAACAAAAGCAGATGTAGTTTAACCCTTGTTAGGCAAAAAAAAAAAAGCATAACCATTCTTTTGATTAGATTCTTCTCTAGAAACAATAGAAAAAAAAGACTTAACATCAGGTAAAGGTTCCATAATTAGAATATGACTCTTGATCTAATTATAAGAATCACCCAAACCACTTAAAAATTGCATAAGTTTCATGAGTTTAGAATGATTTTAGATTGAGTAGCAACTTCACAAACACACTCAGTACACTTAGTTAATCCATCAAATTCTTTCCAGAGGCCATCAAGTTTATTATAGTAATCAGACAAAGATAAACCACCTTGAGTAAGACTATTTATATGTTGGTGAATACTAAAAAATGCATAACCATCAACCATGTAATAAGTATCATAAAGTTCAGTCCATATATCTAATGCAAACATAGAACATGCATGACCAATGTAAATAGTTCCAGACAAGGAATTAAGAATCCATGAACAGACAATGGCATTTACTCTATCCCATTTAGTATATCTAACAATATCCTTTTTATCTTGGACCTCAGTACCATCTATAAAACCTTTTATATTCCTATCCTTTAAGGCTCTAGTCATTGAACTTTTCCACACTCTGCAATTCTCAGTACCAAGTAATTTAAAACTAATTATAGTAGTGACATAATTATCATAAGGACGCAAGTATAAAGGATCGTCAAAATCAATAATCTCACTTTTGTTAGAACTTTTTCCTGGTGTTCCAGTCATGATTGACAACAATCACAAAGAAAGGAAAAATCAAGAATTTGAACCCTAAGAATGAAAATTCACAAGTAGTTTCTATTAATAAAACTAGATTCATAACACATATAAGGCTAGAGCAAGCTGATTTATAGACGTGAACAGACGTGATCAACAAATAGCTGATTAATCAAGAACACCAAAAGAAAACAATATGAAGAAAGGTGTGCAAAACTTCGGTCCACAAATACATGCACAAAAAGTAGCAAAGTAGTTCTGATAAATCTTAACCTCAGATTTATCACTGAAGAAGACATAACATTCAAATTTCAGAATCAAAATTGATTATTGCACCTTGTTTGCACACACTTGACATAGACCATTGTTGATAGCGTTGACTGTTAGGTTTAAAAGATCATTAACCCTAAGCGTTTACAACTATCGCAAACGTTTACTCTCAAAAGTGTGACGAGGATATTACGAGGTTGAAGAAAACCACCAAACACAAGATCTGTTAGCAGATCATAGAGAAAAAAGAAGATACCAAGGTTCGATCTGAACCATAACGAACAACCACAACTAAAACAAGGTTTAATAACAGATCGGAGAACCAAGACCATATATAGACTAGATACAAAAATCTAAACACGAGACCTGAAACCCTAACATGAACAAGAACAACTCAGATAAAAGAAATATATCCAAACGAGGATCTGATACCATTTAAACAAACTCAAAATAATGCCACATGATATTTCACAACATCAACAGTTCTTATTCATTAAGAACCAGTTGGTCTTTAATAAACTTACATAAGAAACCACGCTATAAATTCACTCAACACTTATACAATCTACCTCATTACAAATTCTTACTAATCTATACACGATCACAGATGAACACAAATAAAGTGATGAAGAACAAACCCTAAGTTGAGAGAGAAAACCCTAAACTATACAAAGAGAATATAACAGCTAAGTGTTTGTAAAATGAGTTCTTAAAAGACAAAAATACACACACATGAATATATATACAACCGAGTAGAAAACGGTTCAATCCACTGGTAAAACCCAATACACGAGTAAACGAACATAACCCACATGTTTCTTCCAAAGTTATTCCATAAAACGAGCCGCAATCCACCTGATATACAAACTTACCAACTCTAATCCTCCTGCAAAATACCTTAACAAACCAAACTATATAAAAATAACACAAACTACCCTAAGAAGAAAATGAATACAAACAAAGGATATACCAAAGGATTTAAGAAATAATTATAAGTTTGAAAGATATTAAACCAAGTAATTCAAAAATTCTATTAAAACATAAAAAGACACCAATTGCACATGAAACATAAACACAGAGGCTCCATTGACAGTTATAAACAACTATAGACAGATTCAAGAAAAATTCAACTGAATCCCAAAATTTACAATAGGGGTTAAGACTTCAAAACAACACCGAACCCACTCCTGAAAAATGGCCTTCAACACCCATTTGCAACTTGAATAGGGTAAGCAATGTATCAAGAAAGCCAAGGAAGAACTTCAAGAAGATAAGCAGGTGGTGACACAAACAACAATGGAAGAGGAGGCATACTAATTTTCATTCCAGGAACACATTGAAGAAATTTGCACCTGTAAAAAATCTTACACCTTTTAAAAACCGTTTCATACCTACAAATGATCAAAAAGGAAACAAATAACATTACTTAAACCTTTTGAAAGGTCCACATCTAATCCCCCACTTCTATATTTATGTAATGTTAATTGTATAAATTTGAAAATAGAGATCATCATACATAGTTAGGGACCGATTCAAGAACTCTTTAAGTTTATGAAGTTTACATGTTGAAACATCAAGTCATGATTCACAAACAAAACAATGACATGAACACAACCTCCTGATGTAAATTAAGGATAATGCTATATTCCAATTGCGGAGAATAAAAAATAAGAACTTACTCCCAACATCCTTTAGTTATATATCGGAAAAAATAAAACATTTCGTCTCACCAACTCTAGTGTTTATAAAATACCACTTATACCTTTCATTCTTTAAATTAATTGGCAGCGAAAATAGACTAAGCCCATTAACTTTTTGACTATGTATGCTACACTTTCAAATATAATTTTAAAAAAGGACCAAAAAACCCTTCCTTAGCAAATCAATCTAACCACCTGATAAAATTGCCATTTTTGAGATAAATTAAAAATTAAACATTTACTCCTAAAGTCCTTTAACTCTTTGTCAAAAATTTGTAAGTATTCCATTCCTCCAAATCTAGTATTTGTAAAATACCATATATAGCCTTCCCTTTTCAAATTTTTTTAATAATGAAATTGATCAGGAGGCATCCATATAGACTCTCCTTTTTTTTAATCCATAAGCCACACACTTGGATTTCATTAATGTTAAACTATTTATTTTTTACCAACCAATGCCATTATTGGAAGCAAGGCTGAGTGCAAGTTTGTTCTTAATGGTACCCAATGGACCTTCGCTTATCGTCTTGACATCATAGTTTCAATGAAAGTGCCATGATTTGTAGCACAAAGTGAAAAAAACTTGTAGACCATATTCAAAAAGATAGGTATCTAACAGATCGATCCAAATTAGAAGACATTAGGAGTCCATATGAAGTCATTTTGTTTCAAGTTACATTTAATAAGAAAAGTTTCCCAAGTTAAAATTGGTTTCTTAAAACTAAGAATATAAATTTAAAATAAACCACTATTAATACAAATAATATTACATACTTTTTGATAATAAAAGTAAAACATGTCGAGAAGGATATTGTATTTGAAAAATTATGATAACAATAAAGATAGACATAATGGTTCAATCGAAAACATCAAATTTAAAGTATTAACTCACAAGAACATGTAAATTTTGATGTTTAAATAAAATTTATCTTTTAGGTAACCTTTTTACCAAGATCAAAACCAAAAATTAATTACAAGACTAAACTACCATGGTATTCTAGGTTAAAAAGATACACTAAAGGAGGCAAATATAACATTTTGCTATACCTTACACATAAAAGTTTTTCATTTGGGCAAATCAGTAAACAGTTGGCACACATTATGCAACAATTGAAAGAAACCGTTTGAATAAACTAGAAATCAGGTCGAACCAATCAAGGCTTAGCAATATCGATTGATTAAACCATATTTACAATCCAACACATAACAAAAATCAAAACACGTGTAGATTAATTGGTGAAAGTCAAATAAACATGTCATAATGGAACATAAATCAAGAAAAAACAAAGATGGTTATCTTTCTTAATAACAATAAAACGCAAAATTGAATAATTTTACCTTTTCTGTTATTTCTCTTAGTCTTGAGTTCAAGCATAATATAGTTGTGGAAAATTTTCAACCTGGATAAGTATTGGAGGGAGAGTAGATGTAAGAAGATAAGGCGACATCATGGATCAGGAGAGAAAAGGAGATGGTTGTCGGTTGTACTCAGATTTGGGGATACCTACCATTTTCAAATTTCAAAATTTGAATATTGTATCAATTTTAGTATGTGAGATCTATTGGGGTTTTTAGGTTACAATTACATTGTACAAGCATAATTTCACTTAACTCTTAAGGGTACATGCAACCTAAATGGATCTATGTCTTTTCTTAATTAATAACAACAAACGTAGGAAACAAAAACTAGAAACTCTATGATAATTAGAATCACAAGTAGAACCACATACCTTTGCTTAATTCGAATTAAGCTAATCAAACATTTGAAGTCTCCTTTGAAAACTAGCTCCAAATTATGGTAGCCTCTAATGCGTTACACCCAAAACTCATGAAACCCTAGGATTGAAGGAGAAAGGAGAGATGATGGAGAAATTTGTATTTCTCTATGTGGTGATGGAGTGGCCGAAAATACAAGGGGTATAACCTTTTATATAGTTGTATGATAATTCCAGAAACCCTAGATTTTAATTCAAAATAAAATATTTTAATCCAATAATTATCTAGTTTCCTTTTATCAATTAGAGGCTTCCAGAAACCATATCCAAGGGTACCAAAACCGTCCACCATATATGAAGATTCTAGATCCTCTCTTTTGTTCAACTATTGAACAATTACTGCCCATCTATTGCACCTCTAAATATTTATAATTAACCCATAATTAATTCCAAATTGATTCTAATTAATTCTTAATTTTTCAGTATTTGTAATTAATATATAAATCATATAATACATTAACAAATCGTTTATCTCTCTCTCATATAATCAATCCAATCCATTTCCTGGTTGTGAGGATAATCCAAAATGGACTTTACTTTTATTCTTCAACATTATACCAATTTAGTTAGGAACTTAGACACCTTAATCCAACAATCTCCTACTTAGATAATTACCTAATTACAATTACAAGTATAACTCCGAATAACCAGTAAAGAGTGTTTTCCAAAGACACTGCCAAACTCTGATTAGATGTCGGTCCTAAGATAAGTGATAACTATTCCTTCATTCTTCTTGATATCATATGGACACATGACATTGATTGGAAGCAATCTCATTGTCCATGATTTTGTTTCTCTATTTCCTGATTTATGAAGATGTCATCATAATACTAATTAAATAGATCAATCCAGTCCCAAATGAACCTAACACTATAGTGTCAACATCAAATCACCGAGGGGCCCAAATAGATCGCTTTTCTTGTTAAGGAAAAAGGAGCAAATAAAATTTGACTATATACTCATACATTTTACTCACCATATCATGCATGGAATTACACTTTATAACATCTACTTACGAGATGCGTTGGAGTAAACCAATACACAACATATTTGCAAACTATGACTTATATATATATATATATATATATATATATATATCTGTTTTAAGAATAGATGATATTATCATCTTAGAATTACTCATATTGAATCCATGAAGTAATCTCTAAGCGCGGGTTTAACCAATACTCAAAATCCCCATTTCTAAGTATTCATGAATATCACAACAGTCCCTATGCAATGTCCAATCCCTATGGACAATCTACGAACAATTCATGACAGTCTTAAATCAATACTTACTCCTAAAATATGACTGACTGTGACATTTCGAATAAATTAATATTCTTGAAGTAAAACATGCAAAGCGAAGCACAAGAATAAATTAATTGACAAATGGTATCACACACTTTGATTATAAATAAATCTCTATTTGATTAATCACCATTAAATTACAATTTATTAATGTTACATTGTTTCAAAACATCAACTAACTACCAAAATCTAGAATCTAATGCCATCTCTTAGCCCAATGATCATAGCATGCTCGAAGTCCTTAATCTTGGTTAATCCCTTTGTAAGAGGATCAACAAGATTATCCTCTGATGATACACGATTCACCACAAGTTCGCCTTCTTCTATTTTATGTCTGATGTAGTGGTATTTCCTTTCTATGTGCCTAGATCTACCATGCTCATTTGGTTCTTTAGTCAAATCCACTACACCCTCATTGCCATATAATATATATATATATATATATATATATATATATATATATATATATATATATATATATATATTGGCTCTTGGATTGATGGAACAACTCCAAGATCTCCAATAAAATTCTTCAACCATATGGCCTCCATTGTTGCCTCGTTTGTTGTGATGTACTATGATTCACAAGTAGAATCAACCACTGTTTGCTGCTTGGAACTCTTCCAATTCACCACTCCAACATTTAATGGAAATACCCGTCACCCTATATGGTGCAATACGAGCCTCCTCGACTGTCAGCTGAAAAGCCCTGCTCCTCACAACAGGCACATCCTCCTTGCCTTGGCGGTCATCAGTAATATTGTAACATCCAGTTTCTAATCATCTGTGATTAGGGTTCGTGGGCTGCAAACCGGGCATGAGGGAGTCTTAGGGTTGTGACGAGTTGATAGGAGCTTAGGGCATCTCGTTACCTATCCGAGGGTATGAGGTTCGTGGGAATCAGGGTTATGTTGAGGATTCGATGACAGTTTGATGATTTGGCAAGATAAGTCCTTTAGTTGAAATTGATGGCTGCGGAGTACGCTGGGCGTACGTGTGTGTACGCTTAGCGTACTCATGTGCCTGACATTTAAGCTGAGATACCTAGTACGCTGGGCGTACTAGGCACAGAAGAAACCCCTAATTAAGAGGAGTGTCCCTATATAAAGAATGAGATGGCCTCATTCCTGGCCACCATCCTCATTCAATAAACCCCCTAAACCCTAATCCTCGTTCTTGAGCTTGTGTGTGACCATTGTGAGCTTATAAGTGTTATTGTGGAATTTTTGGAGAGAAGAAGGATCATGGAAGAGAATAGAGTTGGAGTCCAAGCTTTGGATATGAGCTTTTCTATGGTTGGAGCATCATTTGGAGTTATAAAGCTCAAAGTTTTCCCATCCTTTTTGTTTTGTGCATGATATGGTCCATTTTAGGGCTTTTGGTCCCATAGCTTGAGGCTTTATGAGTTGTTGCACTCCAGAGCTCAATATATGTCCTTTTAAGTGTTTCTAGTGGTGAGGATCCATAAAAATGAGGTCTTGAATGTGAGAGTCAACCCATGCATGAGATTTGAGCATTTTGAGTTAAGAGAATAAGAGTTTTATGTGTTTGTGACCTTATCAGCCATACAAAGGCTTAAAGTCACTAACTTTATGGAGTAAGAGATGATAGGGAGTCCAGATCTGAGAAATGAGTTAAGGTCTTAACGGGTTAAGACCAAGAGAATGGACTAAAGAAAAACTGGGCGTACGCCCAACGTAAGTTCCAGTATGCCCTGCGTACTGGGTTCGAGTCCCTGATCATTTTCATGCATGTGTAAGTACGCTGAGCATACCAAGAGAGGTACGCCCCGCGTAACTTCACTGTGGGCTTTTGGGCTGGATCTTATCATGGGCCGTGAGGGTTGGGCCTAAATCTTTGGGCTTATGAATTACAGACTATGAGCAGAGAAATATTATAATTTTGCCTTGGGCCCTTGTGTTGGGCTTGTCGTTTAGTTTTGAGAGTGGGACTCGGGTGAGCCCATTTATTATTGGGCCTTGGTGGGCCCAATGGATTTTAGGATTCTAATGGGTTGGTTAGCGGTCTTCCTTTAGACCTAATGAGTGAGAGTTTGGACTTAGTTTCTAAATGGGTTAATTGTGGTTTTGGCTCAGAGTTAGAGGCCGGTGCGTAGCAGCAACGTTATAGTGGTTGTTCATCATCCGAGGTGAGTCTTCTCACTATACTTTACCTAGAGTGGTACTATGTGTGACCGGAGGGTCGTATGTGTTTACATTAAGTATTATATTATCCTGCTTTATGTTGTATGCTATGCATTATGTCTTTGTGATTTATGCTATGCGGAGCTTACAGTGGAGGGTCCCACTGAGTCATATTGACCAAAGGCTCTTACAGTGATATAGGCTCGAGTGGCTGATGAGCTGTGAGATGTGGTATTTTGGGGAACTTAATAAGCTTCGTGCTTACCGTGTTATGTGTTATGTGTTTCAGGTTTTCTCATAATCGTGGGAAGGCACTGGCTCGATTGTACACACCAAAGAAGGAGTTATGATTTGAGGATCCTGGATTATTATTATTCTTAAAAATATAGAGTTGTGTTTTGTAAATAAATTAAATGGAATTTCCGTGAAACGTGATATGAGAGTTATGTGATTTTTAAAAGAAAATTTTGTTTGAAAATTTACGGTGTTACAAATCCGTAGGGTTGTTGGAGCAGGTGCTGCTACTGGTCCTCCTGATGTTAAACTCACACAGTTGGCCTTCTTGTGGCCCTTCTGGTTGCAATGGAAGAAAATCACATCTGATGTATAGGTGGTAATGATAGTATCTGTGCAAACCTTTCTAAAATAGCCCGTCTTGCCACACTTATAGCAGGCTGAACCACCCGCTCTGCAAGCCCCATCATGCGACCTTCTGCATTTACCACAACGGCTCCGACCTTGTTGGCCCTTCGACCTAGAGTCGAAACCCTTGGGTTTCTTCGTTGAAACCCCAATCGTCTGCCCATGCTCCTCCTTCCTCTTCCCTATATGCTCCAAATCAATCTCTCGTTCTCGCGCCCTGCATATCATGGTATTGGGTCTTCCTCATCTCATCATATGTCGTATATTGGGGTACCAACAAAGCTCTCTCTCTCTCTCTCTCTGAACTTGGCGGTGATCTCCGCCATAGTCTCAGTCGTCTGTCTCATTTCTAGAAATTCCCTAGATAACTGTTGCACCTCAATAGCTTGTGCAAACTCTGCTCGAAACTGGGTTACAAAATCTGACAAGGTCATGGCCTCAATGGCTGGGGCTCCCAAAGTATAGCCGACCTCCTCCCACCAATCTCGGGCTCACTCCTACAGACATCTTGTAGCGAACCTCACCTTTGACCCCTCGGGGTAGAAGCTCGCCATATGGGTACACTCAATGTTAGTTATCCAACACATGGCTGAATGGGGTCCTTCACTCCAAAGAAATCCGGTGCCCTACATCCCTGAAATCCTTAAAGGAGAGAATGTGCGCCCTAGACTAGCTAGTGGCCAGATCGGTTCTATAGACCCGAAGGTGATCCTCCATCAACTCGATCACACCATCCTTGATCGACCCGAACATCACCAGGGTTGCGTCAAGGATGCCTCTAGTAATCTATGATGCAATGAACTAATCTAATCTAATACTAGCATGAGAATCTATCGAGATCATAAACCCCTGATCCATGACGTGTCACCATCACACCGAAACATAACCACATAAACAATTAGCGAACACATGAGAAGGTTCACACTCTCGAGTTCCCTAGATTCATCGTGGTCTTCCTATTCTTGGTTATAAATCCTATGCTTCAAGTAGTACGGGCCTAATACTACCTTCCATACCTATTTATACCCTCCTCAAGGACTACCCCGACTCCTCAAATTCGCTCCTTTCCAAATAGTACACTTCTCATACTATAAGGCGGCCTATACACCAATGCATCTCTCAGGGATTTCCTAGGATTCCCTTCCTCATCCCTCTCTGCTATCAGCTGCAAAAGGAACTTCCACCAATACCATCTAGCTACTACGTGAACACAGTTACATACTATCAATACTAGATAATTCTTTGAATGACAGGTCCAACACTAAAATGGTTGGACTCAAACAATAGTTGCACAATAGAGTTAAACCTATCCTTGTAAAATTATCCAATCTCAATAATATGTAACCCAACGCATTCACCCAATAGTTAGTTGGTACTAACATAATTTCTTAAAGCATAAAGCATGCAACATTCGAGCATCTAGCAATTCAAATTAGAACAAAACCTATAGAGGCCATCCTATCAAGTAACTAATCTAATACTAGCATGAGAATCTATAAGCTCATACAAATGGTCATATAAAGTCATCTCTCCCAGCATTCTATCATGCAATTTTGAGCAAATCCTTAGCTCATAATCTGGCATGCAATTCTCATATCATAGCATAAACATATACCATGTATGGGTATTTTGGGAAGATGTACTTGAGCTCGGCTGATTGCACACACCACACCCCTTATCTTTTATTAAAATTCCTTAATTAAAATGTTTCTTTTTATGGAAAATTTACCAAATCCTCGATTTAAGTTCAGGTAGACCCGAGAGTATGTTTGAATCCCTCAAACCAATGCTCTAACGCCAACTTGTAACATCCCAAAATACAAATAAAAATTATTGCTTTTAAATTCATCCAAAACATGTGATAATCATATCAAAACAAAAGAAAGTGTATCATAGCAACCTTTAATCAGAGTATAAATTCCCAAAATAACACAATGTGGAAAATCATAGGGTGATGCAGTGCGATCAGGCCGGGCCCTTCCCGTTCGAGCTGGAAGTACTTGAAAGATATTCTGAAAACCGTAATCACAATGCTTAGTGAGTTCCCCCAAATACCCCATACCACACAAACATACGGTTAACCATATCTGGGTGCTCGCAATCACCTTCAGACTATTTCAACTGGATACCATCAAACATATTTGGGTGCTTGTAATCCCCTTCAGTCTATTTCAACCAGATACCGTTAAGCATATTTGGGTTCTTGGAATCCCCTTCGGTCTATTTCAACCGAATATCATCAAGAATATTTGGGTGCTTGGAATTCCCTTCAGTCTATTGCAACCGGATACAGTCAAGCATATTTGGGTACTTGCAATCCCATACAGTCTATTTCAACCACATATCGGTTCTATTTCACCCCTATCACTACCACATAATATCATAACAAAAATAATCAAGAGTCATTAAGAAAATACATGCATAACTGACAATTGTCACTAAGAGAATCATCATACTACAACATAAACTAATGGGTTGGTATTGGTGCCTTCGACCCACAAATACAGTGAAGGAAACTCACCTCAGACTGAAGGTATCAAATCACACTCAGTGGATGACTCCTGAAATCCTCTCCCTAAGTAACAAGTATAAAACCATAATTATAATTAGGTTAATAATCTAACCCGAGAGCCCAAACCCTAATTTTTTTTACTTAAAAACAAAAAGGGTTGCTTAACCCTTGCCTCATTGGGCCTACCTCACCAAGGCTGAAATCCAAACTAGTCCAAAAAGGCATTACAAGCCTAACTACAAGGCCCTTAAGGACCAATATGGCCCAAGAGCATCCAAAATGGCCTAATGCCTAAAAAAGTCTTGCTTCTATAGGTAGGCCTGAGGCCCAAACCTAAACAAGGAAAAAAGCCCAACAAAACTCGACCCAAAATCTCTTAAGCCCATAGACTTCATACGCGTGGCGTACATGGCTCGTAAGCCAAACGTATGATTGTTAATCCGGAATCGGGGCACTGGCCCAGTACATGCAGCGTACCCAAGAGTACACCCGGTGTACTGGTCAGTTAGCCCAAAGATGCTCCAATGTCTTAACCGATTAAGCTTTAATGTCCAAAACTTATATCCAAGATCATAAAAGTTTCTTAAGCCATAAAGTTGCAAAATTTATGCTCTTGCATGCCTCATTGGGACTCAAACCATGAATTAAGCCTTTTATATCTCTTAAGTGGTCACCAAGTCATGCATGGTTGAGTCTTAACCTTCAAGATACGATTTTTATGACTCCATGCACCCCTAACAGTCCAAAAGGACAACTCAAATGGTATGGAGTAGCCCATACTCCAAAAGACCAGGTTATGGGACAAAAGGATGCTAATTTCTTCCTTAAACCTAGATCTAAGCTTAGATGAACAAGTTTTACACGTTATACCTCCAATGAGCTAGAAATGATGCACAAACTTTGGATCTACAAGCTTCTTATTCTCCCTTGCTTCTCCTCAAGCTTCCTTCTTCTTCAAAATCACAAAAGAACATCCAAAAACTCTTTGTAAGCTCACAAACAGCTCTCAAGATGGCTAAGGTTTCGAGATTAGCACTAAAAGGCAATGGGGGCTGAAAAGGTGATGAACTTGAAGGACCTAATGATCTTAAATAGGGTGCAAACCCTAAAAATAGGGTTTGCCCCTGGCTTGAGTATGCCTAGCATACACATGGGTACGCCCAGTGTACGCAGGGATCACCACGATGCGCGCATGCAAGGAGTATACCGTGCGTATCTAGTGTACGCCCAACATACTCATGGCCCCTTCCTTATATTTTAATGAATAATGGTTTGATTTCATACCTGGCGACTCAGGCGTTACAAAAAATTTCTTCCATACAAGCTCCATTTTCGATGAGTTTTTTATCCACATGTAGCTATAAACGAGATCTGTAACTTTCATTTAGACTCTGTCGGCTAATTTTTAATTTTTTTTAAAGTTATATTTTTAACAGACTTAGATTGTTAATGTTCGTTAAAGGTTCCTACCTCACTTGTACAATATCCAATATCGACTTTCTTTATATTGACGGATAGGTATTGACGAGTTATAAAACTCTCGTTTAGATTTTTTCGGCTAAAAATCGACCGATCTAAAATTTGATTTCTATGCTAACAAAACTACTTTGAAAGTTCGAAAAATCATAACTTCCTCTTACGGAGTTAGATTTAGGCGTTCTTTGTATGTACAAAATCCTTGTCACATATACTACATTTTTGGTTAAGATTACTTATCCTAAATAATATTTTATTAAAAAGTCATTTTTATCACTTGTTATATTTCAATTGTCTAGCCTGAGTCTGCAGGCGTTACATCTGCTAACCTTGCTCAAAGCATAAGCCACATCAGATCAAGTACATGTCATAACATACATGATTGATCCTATACCAAAAGCATATAGGTCTCAACTCATCGTATTTATCTCTTATCACTAATGGAACATTAAGACTTGCTCAACTTAGCAGTATGATGCATGGGTAAGTCCCTTTCTTGGAATTCTCCATACTAAATCGTTTCAATATTTTATCCAAGTATGTACTCTGGCTCAATCCTAGCAAATGTTTATGCATTTTTTAAAATCCTTATTCCAAGAATGTATATATCCTATCCTAGATCCTTCATAGAGAAACATTTCCCAATCCAAGACTTAAATTCTTGCAAAGTTGGAACATGGTTTCTTATTAAGAGTATCCACATACAAGACTAGAAAGCTCACTACACTCCCACTAGCTTTGACATACACGCAAGACTCATCTTCACTTATAGAAAATCCAAACTCTTTGACATTTTCATGAAATTAAATATTCAAGCTACGAGATGCTTATTTCAGTCCATAAATGGACTTCTGAAGCTTGCACACCCTGTTTGTGAATTTTGCATGTTCAAAACCTTTTGGTTGAGCCATGTAAACATCCTCAACCAGTTTCCTGTCAAGGAAAGTGGTTTTAACATCCATTTTCCATACTTCATAGTCTTAACAAGAAGCTATGGCTAGCATTACCCTAATTAACTTAATCTTAGCAACTGGCGAAAATGTCTCATCATAGTCAACCCATTGGGTTTGAGTAAATCCTTTTGCAACCAAACTCTCCTTGAAGGTATGTACATTATAATCCATGTCAGCATTATTCTTCAAGATCTATTTGCAAACTACTGTCTTATGACCAGGATCTTGATAAACCTAGGTCTATACTTGGTTATCATACAAGGATTGGAAGAAATAATCAATTGATTACAAACGAATGATATTTTGTGTTGCAGATATAACAAATGCTGTTATAGTCTTTATTTAAACAATAAATGTTTTCTACCTATTCTTATAGGGACATGTGACAATTGTAAATTTTGAATAAATTTAGATTTACTTATCTTTAATGTTCACATTCATGTTCTGAAACAAAATATTATGTGTTAAAGAATATTTTCTCATAATGTCATTTATGAAGTAAATCTACAATCATTCGTTAAATTGATAGTTCTAATCATAACACCTAAATAATCAAATGATATTTGATTAAAACTTATCTATGTCATAATCTTCATGACTATACACATATGAAACACATATACTAATTTCAACAGGATGAAATTTTTGAAGGAAAATGAGTTTGATTCATTTGATATATATGTGATTGCTATTTATATGGGAAGATGATTCGCAAGTATCTTGATTCATTTGATATATGTGAATCCCATTTGTATGTAATCTTTTCAATCCATTAATAGATTTGGTGATAGAAACTTAATCAATTTCACTAACGGCTTTTATTCGTTATTGTTGAAAGTTTTGATTAGCTCAAATTGTTTTATAGTGAAGATTGAAATAAAACTTAATGAGATCATCATTAACCTTTCATCGTGATAAAGAAAATGAGTTTTTAAAAACCGAGTCTTCTTGTAACATCTCAGGAGTTTTGGAATCGATTCACAACTCATTCTGTCAAAAACAATCACTCGTCATTAGTATGGTTCTTGTAGCACAAGATCACCTGGTCACTTGGATCTATCTTATGATGTTCGAGGTAGCCTTCAAATTCGCTTGTGGGATAAGGTCACCTGGCCACTGGTTGAATGCTGATAGTACAAGTTTTTAAATAGGATAACATAGACCTCGCAGTCTATTATATGATGTTTTTTAAAAGAGCTATTCACTTTATAAATTTTTTGGAATTACGCTCACTGCAATAAATATGTATTGAATATAAATATTTCTAACCAAACAAGTAGATTAAATACTTTCATTAGTGTAAGAATGTAATGGTTATCCTTATCTAAAAGGTATGGAGCTATGAAGCTTATGTTAGACAATGAGCTTAACCACTCTAGCATCTACTAACTGCATTTATGTAGACTATCCTAAGTGATTGTTTAAGATGAAGTTTCTACCATCCCACTAATTATCATTCTAGTAGAAAAGTGCTTAGGAAGTTCTTTTTTCTAAGTGGGATCTATATGTAACTTTAAGAGCTAATAAACCATAAACTAAATGCATCATAGTTTGGAACTAGCAAATTTTCAACTGTTGTTGAATATGCTCAATAGTTGATCAGTAACTAATAAAACACATAGAGATGCATTAATGTATGATTATCAAGTATGGACTTGATTAATCTTCCTTGATATAGTGTGACTATAAAGAGTAGGTGAGTTTTTAGAGAAGAAAATATACATGAATGAAAATATTTCCAAGATTTAAGCTAACGTCTCAAAGTAAGAATCTTCTCTCTTATAAGATAAGTACATAATATGATTTAATTATAAATCAAGAAGACTCTTGTGTTTTCTAGAAAGCTAATGGGAGTGCAGTCAGTGGTGGACGCATACTATTTTAGTAGGGGTGTCCCTCGTACTTCAAGCGGGTGCACCTAATAGAAAAATTTAAATTTTTTTTACACTACGAGCCGGAAATTGAGCAGTGGCCCAGGACCCCCAATTCTCCACATAGGTCCGCCACTGAGTGCAGTAACATTCCTAGTCTTATATGTAGTCGCCATACTAATTCTTGGAATAAAGATCTATATAGATAGATCATGGAAAATTAAAGGAATAAGTAAAATTACATTAATTATCAAGGATCTTAAAGAGCTTAAGATAAAGGACTCTGAGAGAGTTATCTTGTCAAATACCACATAACATGATTTTGAGCAAATCCTAGTGCAAATGTTTTGAAATAGATAATATGATTGTATTCCATATGCTGCTGCAATTGGATTAATCATATATGTCAGAATTAGGCATAAAGGCCAAATAATTTGTATGCTTAGAGCATGTCGAATGATACCATTATAATCTAAGAAAAATTCATGGTGTGACTTAAAGGAACATTCTAAACTGCTTATGAGAACTAAAGGAATATTCCTAATCTGCAGAGTATTTGAAAGGAAACTATGTTTAAGTTGTTTCACATATGCTAAACTTGAAAATAAATTGAGATGTTTCTCAATCGGTCGTGTTCTCATTATGAATGAAGATAAGTTACATGGATAGTAGTTCCATGTAGATTTTAATTACAGTTACACATGAGAGTTATATTACATTGTGATTTGTAGAATCATATACTAAGATGCTTATAGTTCATTATGACTATAAATAATCCCATTGCGCAAGTATTGGTATTTAAGTCATATTTAAGCATCTAAGTGCATTCTCAATAGTTTCATTTATAATGAGTTATATATATATATATAAATATAAAAATGTTTGCATTCGCAAAGTTTATACAACTCAGGTTTGTCGAATCTACTTAACTAAGTTCCTTTATTAGCTAAAGCATGAAAGTCAAGCTGGTGCTATAGGGCCTTGTTGATATAAGTAAATGTATTTGATTGAAATTTAGTATTTGGATATTGGAACAATAAAAGCAACATATATTGTAATGAGTTGAGATATTGGATATGAGTCTTTCATTAAATAATTGTTCTATTCTATATTAGCATGTTTAAATTCTTGAATAACTAGGTTATTCTAAATGTCCATAGTCGTTCATAGTTATGGGAGCATCTATGAGGTAAGACTAATATGAGTGGATTGGTTGATTTTCATGGAGATGAAAATAGAAAGAGTTGCTACCAAATTCATAGGTACTTGATTAGGAGAATAGGTATTGGACCTGACCCACATCAAAATCACTTTATTGATCATAGTCATGAGCTATGTTTTGATCAAGCTTGTATCTTTGTATTCTTAGACTTTAGATACATATTTGGGACTTGAAGTGTAGCGATTGTTGTGACTTGACATGGTTTAACGTTGTTTCGTAAAGGCAATCATAACGGCCACCGTTGCGTATAACATGAACTACATTGATGTGCGTACATATTCAAGATGGGATTTGTCCCTCTTATTCATTGAGAGTTAGACATCTAAGGCCTTACTCAAAGTTGAACACTAAATGAGATTGATCACAATGTATATCTCATGTTCAACATGATGTACGAGACAAAGGAATAATTGATATCACACCTTTAGTACCAATTGTAGCTTAGAGCTCCTAGAATTGGCTGTTGATGAGATCTCACCCTTCATATGTTGTTAGGGGCAGTTGCCGGTTGCTAGACGTCAACTACTGTCTATGTCAGTATGTAATGAATCTTGTGAAAATGGGAGATTGTTGAATATGTATGCCAAAGAAGCATTATTGAGTGACATTGCTAATAATATATGATCTTATAGGGTCACACCTTTATCAAGTTGACACATTTTGTATATTTATTATTAATGTGATTATTAATAAATAATATCAATTCTAGTATTTAATTAGGAAATAATTATTTTCTTATGACAATAATAATTATAAGATAGTATAACTAGTTATCTTTTGATATGGTATGAATTAATAAGTCATGCATAACCTTTTGGACTAGTTGAATCTTTTTGTCTTTTACCTAAAGACAAATTTTATATTTTATAAACTTTGAATTTATAATAATAAAGGATTCTCCTTTTTTCAAGAGGCATGGCTGAATTTTTTTTAAAGAATGGAGGTTTTTTGTCGACCTCCACACCATGTCTCTCATGCTTCTAAAGACTATAATACTTTATAGTATTTTAATATAAAGCCCTTACCTTGCATGGGACTATAAAAGGGTGTGTCTTGCATGAATTTGGGCTAGCTTTTACTAGTTTTTTGCTTCTTACTTCATTATGGCTAAAACTCTCTTCTTTTCTTCACTTCTCTCTCTTTTGAAGTTCGTTTAGTGATTTAAAGCTTCCTTGGGTTGTCTCCTTTAGTGCTTATTTTATTTAAGTAGTTAAAGGCTTAAGACACTCAAGAATACAAGAAGGAACTAGCATTCCATGTGCCTTACTCTTGATGGTGGATACACAGAGAGAAAATCATACTCTTTGATTTTTTGCTATCTTCATCAACATCCCAAAACCAAGTGGGTTCAAAGACCTCAAAGGTTATCATTCTAAAAACTCTTTGGTTTTTTTTTTATTTCATTCTAACCTTTATAAATGGATCCTTCATGGTATGGTTTTGTTATAAACTAAAAATAAACTTGTTATTTTTAGCACTTCTGTTGACCTTTTTTTTATGAAAAACTAACTTATGTTTTGTATCAAAATCCATCACTTTTATCCTAAGTAATTAGAGTGAGATTTTGGAAGTTTCTAGTACTTTATATATAATACTTTTAATATGATTATGTTCTATCAAACTCGTTCGGCTAACGACCCTCCACTACACAAAGAGGTGGTGGGTGAAAAGGACACTCATGCAACGGTCATTTTATAGGTCATTTCCTTATACCTCTCTTATAGTGTGGATTCATGAATAAAGCATACTATTGATCTGACTGACTTTTAATAATACATATAGTATTAATAATTTCATACATATGTATAGGGTGTATTTTAAAACCTTTTGAAAATACAAGGTTTAAATTTAATTATCTTAATTAACAATTAATTAAATAATCTTTTAAACCAATTATGGATTTAATATTTACCTTTTAATTAGACTATAATTAAATATTATATTAAAATCCATTATGGATAATTCCATTTAATTATCTTATAACTAAATATTTAGTTTCCTTATTTACTTCCTCGAAATTCGAATTAGAGTTTCAAAATTATATAGCATTAATTGGTTTAGATTTTATCATATAAATAACAGATAGAGTAAATTACATGAATGGTCCCTATGGTTTGGGTTAATTTGCGTGTTTGGTCCCTAACTTATTTTTTTAACTCGGAAAGTCCCTACTGCTTGTTTTTGTTACGCGCTTGATCCCTGTTGTTTGTTTTTGTTATGCGCTATGTCCCTTTCTTACCTAAAAAGAATATTATTTAAATATGGAAAATAATGGGATAGGTAAGGTAAGCTGAGGGTTAGGTTGAGGTGTGTTTATTTAAATAAATTAAAAAATCAATGGCAAAATAGTTTTTTTAGGTAAGATAGAGACCAAGTGTGTAACAAAAACAAACAGTAGGGACCTTCCGAGTTAAAAAAATAAGTTTTGGACCAAACGTGCAAATTACCCTAAACCATAGGGACCATTCATGTAATTTACTCTAATAGAAGATGACTAATAATTAACATATTAATCCAATTAGTCAAGCAAAATCCGGAAAATTGAATTTTTCAAAAGACGTGCCAGGCCCTATAGTTATTTATTTATTTATTTGTTTTTTAGGTTTCATTTTATGCACTAGTAATAGTAAAGCATGACTCTAATACCACTATTGAGGTTTTTAGGTTACAATTACATTGTACATGCAAAATTTCACTTAACTCTTAAGGGTACATGCAACATAAATAAATCTATGTCTTTTCTCAATTAATAGCAACATACTTACAAAACAAAAACTAGAAACCATATGATAATTAAAATCATGAGACCACATACCTTTTCTTAGTTCCAATCAAGCTAATCAGACACTTGAAGTCTCCTTGGAATACTAGCTCCAAAATATGATATCCTCTAATACATCACCCCCAAAAATCAAGCAACCCTAAGATTGAAGGAGAGAGGGGAGATGATGGAGAAATTCAGACTTCTCTATGTGGAGATGGGGTGGCCGAAAATACAAAGGGTATGCCCATTTATATAGATGTTTGATAATCTCATAAACCTAGGATTTGAATTCAAAATAATAATATTTTAATCCAATAATTATCTAGTTTCCTTTTATCAGTTGGAGGCTTCCAAAAACCCTATCCAAGGGCATAAAACCGTCCACCATATAGGGAGTTTATTGATCCTCTCTTTTATTCGACTATTAAACAACTATAGCTCAACCCTTGCACCTTTAATTAATTTTAACTAGTAATGTGGTCCATGCTTTGCATGGTTCATATGGGTTTTCTTTATTGGATTTTATGAACATATGTGAATATAGATTGCATTTCAAAATAAACGTTAATAACGTTGGTAAATAAGCAAAAGATGTGAAATAAATGGATAACGTTAAAAAAGTGGAAGTAAGTTCCTCTGCTTATGTGTCGTCTTGAATAATTTGGTGCGTAGTGAACGAAAGGTAAACGAAAGTTGGTGTGCAAGGTTGTTTGTTGTTTTTTCTTTCATCTGGAGCTGTTTAAGTAGGTTTTCATAAGCGATTCCTAGTTTGTTTGTGGTGGTTTCATGCTGATAAATGATATATTTGATTAAAATTTTCATGTTTTCTGTGATTGGATCTTCTTGTTCTTAGAAATGAATGAAACACAATGCTATTTCTTCCATTTAGTCCTTTTTTATATTGTTAAGGGTGAACTGCGTATAAGTATAATAACAACATACTTTATTCTCTCCACCGACATGGGCAATCTAACAATGTACTTACAATTTAAATTAGTAAAAATTAATAAAAGTAAAGTATATTGTTATTTTATACAATTTGCAAACCTGATTTCAATCAGATGCTTGGAGCAACTCTCTATCAGCACACTCCATGATCCTTGTCTTCATCTCAGGCCTAAAAAAGTGCATAATAAGCGCTTCAACTACCCAAATTATATGCGCTTCAATATGCTTATTCACTTCCTGAAGCATATCAATCTCCTCTAATTTTTCATTCCCAACTTTCACCCTTTCCATAATCATCTAAAGTCGTCTAGTTCTAATTGACTTATCCATCACAATAATAAAAGCATTCCTAGATCTATATTGAAGCGCTTTCAGTGCATCAAAATGCATCAAGACATCATTATAAAAGTCTTTTGTAAGCAAAGGGATTTACCTACGAAACGGTTTTCTTTCAGTTCACCAAAGCTATAAAAATCATCTATATTCATGGAACAAGGACCAAAATGGAAAAGGGAAACTTTTTGGGACCAAAATTAAAAATATCAACTCTAGTTGGGAAGCAATAATAGTCATTTTACTTGGACTTAGGATGAAATACATTACAAAAACCTCAAAAAGGGACTAAAACTGTAGGAGAATTTTTTTTGGGGCCAAGATTGCATTATATTAACTACATTTTAGGACCAAAAAAATTTATTTTATTTGGATTTAGGACCAAAACATTATGAGAACCTCGAATAAGAACCAAAAGTTGCAAGAGAAACTTTTTAGGACAAAACGTGCAAAAATTAACAATACAGAGGGACTAAAAATGTCATTTAAATTAAATTTTTCAAAGGACAAATTGAATAGGAACTTACGAAGTAGTTTCTTGGCCTCCACCTTCACACGGATACACCCACTGCTATAAAAGATACCATCAGGCTTCACATCAAGCTTTTATGTTCTCTAACGACAACTGTTGGAATTAAGAAATAATTTAAATTGAGCAACCATCACACATCTTGTTGGACATCTGAATATAAATCCATATGCTTTAGGGAGATCTTTTCGTGTGATTATTGGTATCACACTATTAGGAGGTGCACTCATTTTCCTAAGTGCCTCAACATTGTCTCAGGTACCTAAAACAGAAAAAAGAAATAAAAATTGTTAATCAACCAATGTTTTTAAGGTAAGAGGTTAAAATTAGGAAAGATAATTATTTATTCACCTATCAACCAATGTTTTTAAGGTAAGAGGTTAAAATTAGGAAAGATAATTTCCTTGTGGTCGATTGCTTGGAGTTATAAGAGTCTAGCACCAATAATGTGGATGCCTCAAGTGGAATCACAGATCACCAAACAACTTGGAAAACTTGAGAGAATAGTATGCACTTGTAGAAATCGGCCCACCCTTGTTCACTCACACACTAGTGTCATTTCATGTGCCAAAGAACTCTTTATATAGTATGGTGGCTTAGGGTTACATCCATGTAAACCCTAATACCCATGACCATTCATTTCCAAAGGATCCATGGGTTAAAAACTCCATGGACTATCCATGCAAGCTTAACCCATTTTAAATGAACTTTGGCCAATTATATATATATATATATATATATATATATATATATATATATAAGAGTCCATATCTAATTAGTCTCTTTTGACCACTAAATTAATTTCAAATTAATTCTTGATCAATACTTAATTAAATAATATGATTTCATATTAATATATTATAACTTATAATATATTAATAAGTCATAACTATACCATTCTCAAAATATTATCCATACAAATTGTTTCGGTGAAGTGCAACTGAAATGGAGCATGTCGGGTCGGGTCAAGTACAGACCAAATATAGTTACGAACTTAGACACCTTATCCAACACATGTAACATCCGATTTTCATGTAAGTTTATTTTTAATTTAAAATTTAACTTTGGGAGTCGCCACGGCGTGGTGAGGCATTTTCTCGTTGCGGGTCTCTTTTGACTCGCCACGACATGGCCACCTTTGACGTCTTAAACTCTAATTATCCAAGTTTCTCACTCTATTTATAAGAATGAGGAGGCTAGGGTTTTCTCACCCTCAGCCTCCACCACCATCTTTAACTCAGAAGAAAATCTAATTCCTTTTCCCTCCATTGTTAAAGCTTTTTTTAGTGCTTTTGAGAGTTTTGGAGGAAGAAGCAAGAAGGAGTAAGCCAAGGATCAGCATGAAAGTCCCCATCTCCCTTCTTATCTTGATTCTGGAACCTTATAAGTGTTCAAGGCTCCACCTTTTTTTATTATAGGGTGCTAGATCTTTTATTTTGTCTCGTTTTCTTCTTGATCTTGTTAGATGGGATGGTGAGATTTCATAAAGGTTGCAACTTTACGAATCTCTGGATCATTTGCAGTAGTTCACGGTTTGGATCTGAAGTTTGTTAGGTCGTTTGAGCCATGCATAAGATTTTGTTCATAAACCCCATTTTGACCTATATTGATTTCAAGACATGCATGTCTAAAAAGCACCGATCTTTAAGTTGGTTATAGTATTATAAGCTCTTTTGGAGAAAAGGGGTTAGAAACTTAAGGGATTAAGTGCTTCTTGATTAAGCTCATGCCATGGTTGTGTCTTATGGACATAAAAGTTGAGATCTAGACCCCCTTGGTGAGTCTCAAGGGATAAAGTTCAAAACTTTATCCATTTATACAATAAAAATGATCAGATATGGACTTTAAAACCTTTCGGATCATAGTAATTGGCTTAACCTGTTAAGACACTTTGAGCCCAATAACCATAACATGGCCATAGTGGCAACTGGGAAAAACGTGTATGTTTTTTCGTTTGAGGGCCACGATGTGGTCAAGGATGGCCACGACATGGCGAGTCAACTTTGACCGTTTTGATTTTGTGATGCGGGCCCTAGTGTGGAGGATCAGGCCCTTGTGTTCCTAGAGGCCTACGATCGTGTGGCAAAAGGGGTTTCACAGAAATGGCCATAAATTTGGCTATGGGGCTCTGTTTTGGGCCTACGACCTGTCAAATCGAAGCTTGGAGCAATGAGCACGTCTAGATAAGTACCTGAAGGGGACTTACCCATTTTTTAGTCCAAAAATCACTTTCTAAAGGGAGTTATGAACAATTTTGTTATTTTTCCATAATTTTTGGGTTTGTATTTGGACCATGGACCTTTAGGGTTTCATTTTACTTTCTGTTTCTTACTTAACTGTTGTTGATGTAATTTGCATGGTCGGTGATCAATTTTATGAATTTTCAATTTTCTCCCAAAATTTTGTGCGTGTTAACCCGGATTTTGAAGCTAATCCCACAATATTCATAGAGTTAACGTGGTTTTAAAGAGATTTTCATTGTTATTCTTTTAGAATCAACAAGTTCATTCTTGTTTATCTTTGTTTGTTTTTGTACGTTGCATCACTTTGACTTTTGACTTGTGTTGACTTTTTGTCAAACCCCTAGTTTTGGAAGGAAAGTTAAGGGTGTATTTTGTACGGCTGTATAGGTGGTTTATAGCATTTGTATTCTTCGCAGTAGGAGCAATAGCAATTGATCATCATTTATTAGGCGAGTCTCTTCACTGTACTCGCGGGTCGAAGTGTACAACGTAAATTTTCAAAACAAATTTTCACTTTTAAAAATATCATTTCATTCACAAATCATCAAAATCCAGTGTATCACATGTCAATAGAACATATCCCAAGATCACAATACATAAAAACTCCATAAGTGTGTACAGATCATGCCGACGCCTTCCCACGATCCTTACTGGTACCTGAAACACATAACACACAACACGGTAAGCATAAATGCTTAGTAAGTTCCCCAAAATACCACATCCAACACATACTCCGGTCGATGTGTCTCAATGGGACCCTCTAGTCCCATAGCTCGTTGGACCCTCTGGTCCGGTCATAGCTCGTTGGACCCTTCGGTTCGGTCTATACAACACATAGCATACATATATCACAATGCACATAATCTCATACATACACATAGCACACAAGACACACCGGTCTACTTATAGATACCACTCTAGGTAATGTATAGTGAGAAGACTTACCTCGGGTAACTCGGATAATCTCGCGCTCGAAATATTGATCTAGCCTCCGCCTAACCAAATAAACAATTTCCACAATAAATAACGGCCCCCAAAGGCTAGGTTGCTCTTTCTACAATCCCACATAATGGTAAAAGACCATTTTACCCCTCCCTGACCCAAAAGTCCAAATGTTGACTAAAACCCTAAAAGTCAACGAAAGACAACTCAAGTCAACAGTCAAACTTTGACCAGACTCGCCGAGTGTACTCGTGTGACTCGGCGAGTCCATGCGTGTCCTCTAACTCCTCGTAATGCCTCACTCGACCCGTCGCGTGAACCTTCCACTCGACGGGTTACCACAGGAAACGAATCACGGGGCAACCAACTCGACTCGTCGAGTTCCCTTCTGGACTCGGAGATTTTCCTTCATAGCAACGCTCAATTGACCTTCTGAGGTCAGATCTGTTTCTCTAACCTATAGATTTGACCACCCCATGCCCAATAATCACATAAAGGTCAAATCTTGACACTCATGCAACGCACACAAGGCTTCTTTTGGTGAAATGGCTTCTAAAATGGCAAACTAGGTTCATTTCCTCCATGGAACAACATAAATCAGGATAGATAATGCCCTTTGGACCCCTAAAGGTCCAGATCCAGAGTCTAACACTCAAAGGAACAACATATGCATCAATTCAAGCCAATAAAGGGGTAGAGAAAACCCTAGATTTAATGATCTCATACAAAACAGAAGAAGGGGTCGTTTTATTACCTCAACAATGAAGACCCAAGCTTGAAAACCACAGAATAACAACCCCCTTGACCTTCTCTTGCTGGAAACACCTTCTACTTTGCAAATCCACACCAAAAAGGATCAAAATAGCTCTCTTTCTCACACAACTCGTTCAAGCTCTCTAGGGTTTCTCTCTCTCTGGACTGGTAGTCGCAAATGAGGGCTATAAGGTCCCTTAAATAGGGAACAGGCCCAAAGATTTAGGGTTTCTGACCTCAGCGCGGACTCGTCGAGTCCCTTCATTAATCCGAGTCATCAGACGCGATCCAACTCGACGAGTCTAGGCATCAACTCGTCGAGTTCCTCACCTTTACTTAAAATAAATAATAGAAAATACAGACCTGGAAATCCGGATGTTACATGAAGGGGGTGAAATAGACCCAGTTTAGCTTCGAGCTGTTGAAAGATACCGAAGGGGGTGAAATAGACCCAATTTAGCTTCGAGCTGTTATGTATGTCTAGTGTGTGGTATTTTGGGGAAACTCACTAAGCTTTGTGCTTACAGTTTTATGTTTATGGTTTCAGGTACTTCTGGTTTGAAAGGGAAGGCCTGACATGATCGCACCGCATCTATCAACATTTCGCATTTTATGACATGATTTTTACTCTGATAGCTATTTTATACATTATCACATTTTGATGGATTTTGGAACGAATGAATGATGTTTATGTTAGTTTTAAAATAAAATTTTACATAGTAATTTCTGGGAAGTTATGGTTCAAATCTTGGAGGACAGTTTTCTTCCTTTGATTTCGAGACTGGAATATCATTAATTACCTCCATAACCCTTACACCTACTCAGATTTCACCCATATTTTTACATTATAAGTCGAGCCAACTTTGGCAACAGGTTTTCAAACGGTTCCATGATCTTTTCCACATATGTTAACTAACAATCGATCCTATTATCCTTCATAGGTTTCACTGGTCGCATACACAATGTAATAACCTCATCCACCTTTTGAGCTTTTACTTCTTGTTCTTTCCTCTAATCTTCTAAAGACTATTTTTTATAGTCCTCGCCCCCTTCTTGATCATCGTTATTGTTAGTCTTATAGATGGAGACATTCTCATCAATCCCATTAGTTATTTTCATCGATCAATTAACTACCTCTCTTACATGAATCAAGTACTCAACCTCTCCAGCACAACATAATTGTTTTCAATAAATTACTTTTTGTTGCATAGTACATATATACATTCTCCCACAGTTCATGTTCCCCTCCATATTTAACTTACCCTACAATCCCACCACCTTCTTAAACACTCCATTCCTCCATGCAAGCAATGAGATATTTTCTACTTCAATCCAAACCATCCATTCTTCAATCATATAGTTTTTCGTTACATGTTTAATTTCTGAGAAAATTTGTTTCATACTTTGTTTTTTCTTAAAAGCCATACATGCAGATTTAGAATTAAATACGATCCACATCCAAAGACCCTTACATGATTAACCACCAACTCCGAAAAACCTTATTTATAAGAATACCATACATGTTCTCCATACAACTTACCTCCTTAACCTAAGCCAACACCACGTCTACTGAATCCTTCACCAGCAACAACTCTTTATCTTCAAGAACTATCTTTTTCATATGTGTAAGAGGGATAACTTGATGGTCTTTAACATCTCCCCTTTTACTACATTTGAATAAAATGAAGGACCAACCCCATGATTATAATTATAATTATAATTATTCTTTGCATCCTCCACTTTCCTTGCCGAGTTAGGGTTATCATGTTTAAATCTTGCCAACGATACAAACAAACGAAACTGATCAATCCATTCTTCATAAAGTTTTTTTTAACAAAATCAATTACATTCACCAATCCAATGAACAGAATAAAGCCCAATGTCGCCTTGCCTTGGATTGTTTTTGTGCTATATACATGTTATCGACTTTTCCATGCAACATACACCACTTCCACAGAGCTGTAGAATCCATGTGATAGTGAAATTTTTTTTATTAGAAAGACGAAGTGAGGCTATCAACATCACACATCTAGGTATTTTGAATTGGTCTACTCGTTTCTCTCTTATAGCCCCCATTTTGATCGACTTTGTCTTCGTTCCTCTGAAATCACTACCTAGTTCGCCAAACTCATCCATCAACCTCCATTCTATACCTATTCCCGACTAGATTGTTCCCACCCCCACCCCAACGTGCCTTAATTGGAAAACCAAGGTCAACATGAAGTCAACTTTGTTGTTGTAGTTTTTTTTGGAAAAATCAAATATCATATATTTACTTATTTCTTATAGCACTACTTTATTTTTTTCTATATAACATTGTATTTTTATTTTATTTATTTTTTATTAGCTTAAAAAGTCTATCTAATTATAATCTTTATATATTTTTGTTTTTCTATAGTAATGAAAATTATTTTGTATGTTGATGATGTTATTATAACAGATGATATTGTTTCTTTTATGAAAATCAGATGTTCATATTTGCAAATCTAAATTAGATAATGACTTGTAAAGATAATTTGAGTTTTGGATTCTACACATTTATATATATATATATATATATATATATATATATATATATATATATATATATATATATATATATATATATATAGGGTTAGGTTCATGTGAGACGGCCTAATTTTGTGAGACCGTGAAACACATTTTTTTATTTATTATTTATTTTTTTTTAATTTTTTTTAGTTAATTCAAGTTCCGAAAATAATATTTAAAAAAAAGAATTTTTTGATTTTTCCATTTATTTTGCATTTTAAAATTATTTTTAGAATATGTACGGTGTAATATTCTATTTAGAATATTTCACGTATTTTTCAAAAAAAATTGGATTTTTTTTTATTTTTTTTATTTAATTCAAGTTCCGAAAATAATATTTAAAAAAAGAATTTTTAGATTTTTCCATTTATTTTGCATTTTAAAATTATTTTTTAGAATATGTCAGTGTAATATTCTATTTAGATTATTTCACGTATTTTTCAAAAAAAACGGATTTTATATATTTATTTTTATTTTTTTTAGATAATTCAAGTTCCGAAAATAATATTTAAAAAAAGAATTTTTGGATTTTTCCATTTATTTTGCATTTTAAAATTATTTTTAGATTTGGTGTCACGGTCTCACAAAATTAGAATGATCTCAAATGAACCTGAACATATATATATATATATATATATATATATATATATATATATATATATATATATATATATATATTACCAATAAGTTTACATAAAATATATATATATTATCTGTGACATTTAAAGATAATTTAACAAATTTAATAAATGACAAAAATGAGTATCCAACCAATAGTGTTTTTCTAACAATCCGTGATGAAAGTTGATCACCTCTTTCACAAAAAGAAACATTGAGAGCACGTATTCCATTTCTAGTATTTAAATTCACGTTATTTTTGCTTTTGCTTTGCTTTCTTTTCAATTCTTTTGCCGCCCCCTTCTCTTCTTCTTGTTCCCTCCGTCTATGACACCTTCAACCCGTTATCCTTATTTTAATTCAAATGCTCAGTCAAATCAATATACAACAGTTTCTTCATTTCTCTGTACATTTCTGGAAAACAATTGTTTGTTAATTTAAACCGTTTCTCTGTTTGCTTCTTTTTAATGGAAATCCGGTTTTCATGACTTTGCTTCATCTTCGATACCAGGTACTACATTATCTCCTTGCATCTCTCTTTCTACATTTCGCCTGATTTTGGTTTCTAAGCTACATACATTGATCGATCATCCTGGTTTATTTTGTGAATTTTAGTAATTGCGCTTTAGGTTTTCTCTAATTGATTCTCAATTTGTTGTTCATCGATCACTTTACTGATAATTCATTGAATTAGTGTTATATTTTGATTTGATGTTTCAATTGTAAGATCAAGAGTTAGGAGAAACGGTCGATTTTTTTTTTATCATATTACTATGTTTTAAATTGATAATCATACAATTTATTAAGAAAACAGGCCATTCCATAGGAGGTTGCCTAATTAAAGTGGCGTATTTAGGGGGTGATTGCATTTGAAATGTTTTAAAGTGATTATGCGATTGAAGAATCCGAAGATAACTTGAGTAAAACCATAGGTAATCTTACATTTCGATATTCAGTTTTGGTACATCAACTTTATTAAAAAAATCATTATCACTCTAAAGGCAAGTCCCTGTCATGATATTCCGATGCTTTTGCATATTATTGAGAAGGACTAATTAGGAAGGATGAATGCGAAGGCCAGCTTACTTACTTACCTATTTGATTGGATATAAGGTTGGTGTTGATAGAGAACCTATAACAACAATAGTCATATTCTAGTTGTAATGTTCATTTATTGCAAGTAAAATGTCACCAAACCAATCTACGTTCCCATGTCACTTGTTGTAATCTGAATTTGTATTTGTATAAGAACAGCTTTGAAAGTACTTTTGCTTGTAACATTTTTGAAAACATGTGTTATTTAGACATGATACGTACGTACATGCTCTAAATTGGTCTCATTTACAATTGATTTTGACACTTTTGAGGCATGTTATAATGGTTGCAAACAAGTACTGAAATTCATGCAAATAAAGCAGAGTGGAATATAAGAGAGTGTTGGGGTTCATCAGATGGAGAACTACGAAATACTAGAGCAGATTGGGAAGGGTTCCTTTGCTTCTGCTCTACTTGTGAGGCATAAACGTGAAAAGAAAATGTGAGGCTTCTATGTCTATTGTTTAAATCTTTCAGATATATGGTATTGATCTAGGTCAATTCGATTGATGAAAACTCTACACTTTCAGGTATGTTTTGAAGAAAATCCGACTTGCCAGACAGTCTGATAGAACCCGTAAATCTGCCCTTCTGGAGGTTTCTATTCCTTTCATATATTGAATAAGTAATACAAACATTATTCATATAATAGTATGTTGTCCTAATGGTGCATGTGAGGTTAACCTTTTGGAAAACAGCATCATTTTAAATTTAATCCAAATTATGGGAACTTATCTGGTTCTGTTTTGTGCAGATGGAGCTTATTTCCAAAGTACAAAATCCTTTTATAGTAGAATACAAAGATTCATGGGTAGAAAAGGTATAGGTTCTTGTATTATCAATTGGAGTATGAAACTTCTCAGTCTCATGAAAATTGCAGCATCTTACTACACATGGTTTAAGGAAACTATGCAACTATTTCTCAAATATATATATAAATAGAAGAATCTTGTGAACCTAAATAAATATCATCATTTCCCATGTAATGATCATGAGGATAAATAGGTAATCGTAACATAAAAAAAAAGGCCAAAACACAGATTTTGCAATTTCCATGAGACATAATGGAAAGGGAAGTCTTATAAATTATTTTTTCTGGCCATTATGCCCTCACCCCCATCTAGAATTCTGAAGCTTTCTGTGTTTCAGGGTTGTTATGTGTGTATTATTATAGCTCATTGCGAAGGAGGCGACATGTAAGCTATGTTGTTTATCAATTTATTACTTTATTATAAGATTGTTGTTGATGTTCACAATTATTTGTTCATTTAGGACTGAAGCAATCAAAAGAGCCAATGGAACTCATTTCCCTGAAGAGGTGAACTCAATGTTTGTACACAGTTAGAGTTGCATGAAAAGGGAAATCAAACACATGGTTTAATAATATATTAAACTTTTTCTTCATGTTTATATTTTTTTAAATATGCAGAAACTCTGCAAATGGCTTGTTCAACTCTTAGTGGCCCTTGATTACTTGCACGTTAATCATATCCTCCATAGAGATGTTAAGGTTAATACATTTTTCTGAATTGTTTCTACATATTCAGCTGGATTTATTTGAAAACCAGAATATGATGTAACTTGATAATTCCATTTATATTTCAGTGTTCAAATATATTCTTAACTAGAGATCAAGAAATCCGACTTGGTAATGGTTGACTGTTTTGTACTTTAAAACTATGAAATCCTAAAAATGTTGCACTTCATGGTTTTAATTAGCATTAGTTTGTTTTGTCATGTTCAGGTGATTTTGGTCTTGCTAAAATGTTGACTTCTGATGATCTTGCATCCTCTGTAAGTATATTGCTATAATGGTCTTGTTTTACTAAAGGCCAACTTTTGCTCACATGTGTTTTAATTTAAGGTTGTGGGTACTCCTAGCTACATGTGTCCTGAGCTTCTTGCAGATATACCTTATGGTTCTAAGTCAGATATCTGGTCTTTAGGTAATTTCCATATTTTTTTTATTCAGATTCATTTTAGTTGTTAGGGTCTGTTTGGTTGGATGGAATGAAATGACAAAGGAATGGAATTGACGAGGTATTGGAATAAGCAAGATAATGGAATGAGTCATTACATTCCTATGGAATGAACCATTCCATTCCTTCCTTGATTCCATCCTAACTAGATAATGCACTCGTTACATGCAGGATGTTGTATATATGAAATGATGGCTTTCAAGCCTGCCTTCAAAGCTTTTGTAAGTCTATCTTTTGTTTTAATGAACTTTTACTCCTTAGTCCTTTCTCCCTTCATTCCATGAAATTGCAGTGTTTGACTTTGACTTAGCACTTAGTTTTAAACATAAGTTTGACTAGTAACCAAATGTCTTAAATACCCTGGATTATAACTAATTGTTTGGTTTGAAATCTAATTTCTGAGCAGGATATGCAAGCTTTAATCAACAAAATAAACAAATCTATAGTCGCCCCACTTCCAACCATGTACTCCGGTGCATTGTGAGTTTTTTTTTTTTTTTTTCTTTTTTTAAATATATTTATGAGCCTCTAAAAACTTTAACTTTAAAGGATTTATTTTTCTGACTTTTTATTTATTTTTTTTGTTTCTAGTCGTGGGCTTGTTAAGAGCATGCTGCGGAAAAATCCAGAAACGAGACCAAGTGTATGCAAACTTGTTCCTCTTTTTACCCTTTTATTAGTTTTTTTAGAGCTTAATTCATTTTACACTGCTATAAAATAATTTTAAAGATATTAAACTTAGGGGTTGTTTCTTTTTGATTTAATATGTTTAATGGGTTAAACACTTAATCTGGACAGCTAACTATACACGACTGTTTCTTTTTGAGTTAATTTGGACAAATTGACTTCATGGAAAACCTGGCTTAATGTATTAAGATGCTAACCATTTACCTATTTGCTTTTTTTCCTCCTAAGTCTCAACACATCTCACATGAATATTGTGAAATTTGTTTTTTGGAATGTAAGAATAAAATCATAAAATGATCATCTAATCTTATTCAGTCTATACAAAAAAAACAGACTTTATGTATGCAATAATTTATCCGAACAAACATCATTGCATATTCAGTCAGTTTACTCATATAAAACTTAACAGAAAAAAAAAGGGAAAGAAAAAACCTTAGTCTTGCAATATTTAAATTCATTTGGTTGTGTGAAAAAACATTAAAAACAGTGTATACTTTGGAAATTGAAATTATTTTTTTACACATTTCCAGGCTGCAGATTTGCTCAGACATTCACATCTACAACCATACGTACATAATCTTAATCTAAACTTGAACCCCCCAAGACACCACCATACATATCCAGTCCATTGGACTGATTATACATACGAAAAGAAAACAACATTCATTGAACCTCAACCTCAACCTCAACCTCAACCTAAAATGGTTCACTCTCATAGTCATACAACACAAACCCAATCTTTCAGCAGTGATCGTGCCTTAAATCCTAGTGTATCTGAACATGATTTGTCAACATCATTTACTAGAAACCTATCAACTCGTGGTATCCATGAAAAGAAACCAGTTGTTAAGACACCAAGTGTTACCAAAACCCTAAGATCCACACCTGTAAAAGCTAATGCTACTCCTAGAAGACATTCTTCCTTGCCAAATATAACCAGAGGTGGTTCGGATCATCAATTGGTATGTCCATAATATTAAACTACTTATTAGAAAAGAAATAACAGATGCTATAATAAACAAATAAACAAAAGCAGAGTAGGTTACTGATTTCTTACATTTAACCCCTAATATTTGAACTCTGTGGTTGTTTGATTATCAGCTCCCGGAATCAAGAACTCCAGCCAGAAAACCACCGCGAAGGAAGATATCTGACCCAAAATCCAACACATGTCTTTCTAGTATCGAGTCTCCAGATGTATCGGTCAACGATCCACTGATCAACAAGATGACGGAGATGCCGTTAGGCTCAACGGAAGAACGCCTGATCCTAACCTCATCGGTATGTTCTTCCGGTACTTACATCAACAGCAGGAAGGAATCCGTTACAACCGACCATTGCTCGGTCAAAACGATTGACCAAACCCACACAAAAACCGTAATAACGGGGGATGGTCCGCGTAGGTTTGACACGTCGTCGTATCAGCAACGAGCAGAGGCGTTAGAAGGGTTGTTGGAGTTTAGTGCGCAGTTGATGCAGCAAAAACGTATCGAAGAACTAGCGGTTTTGTTGAAGCCGTTTGGACCGGAGAAGGTGTCTCCGAGAGAAACTGCTATTTGGTTGTCTAAAAGTTTCAAGGAAAGTGGTGGTGGTGTTGTTGCTGGGAATTTTTAGGGTATTTGGAATTTGATTTCAAGAGTGCAATTGCCTTTGTAAGTATCCGTGAACTGCTTGCTCATGATTTGATGATTTGTGAATTGTAATTTGTAAATACGTGAGAGATAGAAGGGGGTTGTTTCAAGTTTGAGATGATCTGTGAGTTCTATCTTCTAAGATGATTTAATTTACGAATCACATAATACTTTTCTTTTTCTTTTGAAAAATTAGTTGTTAAATCTGTGGTTCAGAAATCTGATTACCGGACCAGGAACCATAAAAGATTAAGAAGAATATGATCAAAATTAGAAATAACGTGTTGTTTGCCGGTTGTGAAAATGTATTTGACAAATGAGGGGTTGCGTGTGTAAAATATATACGAAAATTTTAATTATACGGAAAATTTAAATGCTAAGGAGTCAAAGTAAAATGGTGCAAAGTGTAGGAAAATCAGATTGAGGTTTTCTTAAGAAATCATATTAGAATGCTATTCTCGGCTCATCCACATGCATAAAAATAAACATATAAAAATTATTTTTTTTATGAAGTTAATAAATGATAGTTACTAAAAAATATCAAATTATAAATATTACGTGGATAAACATGAAAATTTAGAAAATAAAGACATTGAAAATAATATTTCACAAAATTCAAAAAAAAGAGTCAAAATAATATTTAAAAAAGAAATAGAGGAGTGGAAAATATTATTTTAAAAAGCAGAGGGATAGCAAGTGGCGATGGACATTAATCCCCAAACGAAGCGTTCAGTTGAGCGTTGACATTAATCTCTTGCCCGCCAAAACCTTAACCATAATGGAAGATGGTCAAACCCTGGAACTCTATGATCTCCACTACTCTGATCTTATGGCATTGTCTTCTTCAGATCACCGGTTACCAACAACTTCCGAAAACACCTCATATTTGGAATCAGTGATGAACACGGTCATGAAAAACCTAGGTCCGTCCGGTTCTGGTCTTCTTGCCGTCACCGGAGTCCCCAATGCTTCCGCTCTCCGCCAAACACTGCTTCCAATGGCTCGAAAGCTTGCTCTTCTTAACAATGAAGATCGCAAACGCGTACTCAAGGTAATGCGTTTGATAACGCAAAAATAAGTTGTTGATTCGAGAGATGTTGCTTACCTGTTTGATGAAATGCCTGAACCAAGTGAATTAGCTTCTGAGTTTTGATCTTTTTTAGTTGGATTGATCAGCTAGTTTTGAATATAGAAAGAGAGTTATTGCTTACATATGTTCACAAAGGGGTGTTTGGATGTGCTGCCAGCGATCAGTTATCTAATGTTTATCTGTTTGGATTCTGATTCTGATTTTGACAATTAAATATAAACTACCTGACTCTCAGTCAGATCTAAGCTATATCATTCAAATTCTTGAAGTTTGCAATAAATCACTTTCACTTCTAAATTATATCATTCAATATATCACTTCTGAGATTGCACATCCAAACACCCCCTAAATTGTAACAGAATGATACAATTTCTTTCAAAAAGCTGAGTTATTGGAGGCATATCTGCAGGGTCATGGGTTAGGGAGTGATGTTCCACTGAAGAACATAGATAGAACAGTTTCCCCTTTCGCTATGCAATTAAAATACAATCAAACCCTAGACATGACCAGTGTCTGTAACTTAATTCATTCAGAGACTGCATGTCACAGTTCAGATATTGAGAATCTGAACGAATTCAAAAATCTTGGGAACATATTCAAAGAGCTAGGAAATTGCATGATGGATCTAGGCATTCAAGTAGCAAGGGTGTGTGACAAGTTCATTGGTGGACATGAGCTAGAGCAAAGCTTACTAGAATCATGCTGTGCTAAAGGGCGTCTTATTCACTACCATTCATTTCAAGATAACCTTATTCTACAAGCTTCAAATACCAAACAACCCCAAAACAAGACATTCAAAAAAACCATTAGTAATCACTCTGATTTATGGCAGCAGTGGCATTATGATTATGGTGTGTTCACTGTTTTGACAGCTCCAATGTTTATATTTAATGAATCTTCCCAATCATGTGATGGACAAGAATGCCCTTCCCCTAGTGGACATACGTATTTGCAAATATTTGATCCGAATAAGAACAGTGTTGTAATGGTGAAGGCACCTGTTGGGAGTTTTATTGTTCAAGTAGGGGAATCAGGTGATATATTGTCAAAGGGGAAGCTTCATGCAACTCTTCACTCTGTTTGTAGACCTAAAAATTTGGAAAACATGAGCAGGGAGACATTTGTTGTGTTCTTGCAGCCTTCATGGAACAAGAAACTTTCTGTTTATGATTTTTCAGTGGAACATTTGAGTTTGAATGATGGGTATTCAAGAATATGTAATGAGGATAATCAGTTTCAAAATCCAAGTTTGGATGTTGGAAAATTAGTTCCACCACTTTGTGATCGATTGAAAGATGGAATGACATTTGCAGAGTTCTCAAAAGAAACAACAAAGCAATATTATGGAAGCAGTGGAGTGCAGTCGAAGAATAGATAGAATGGTGGAAAGTTGATTGGCTTTTGCCTAATTAACATGTTGATAACAATTTATTGAATCACTAAAATTAATGAAAGTGGTTTGATTTGATTCTCGTAATCATTGGAAATCATCTATAATGGTGGAAGATGATTGACACAATTAGTTTTGTTAATGTAACTCTGAAAGCTATTTAGTTCAATCCATTACAACATTTTTACACAAAATGGTGTGATTTTTTTGTATAAATCCAAACTAATTACACCAATTTTAACACCTAAATATAGATATACAATAATCCTTATATTTATTAGTATATTTACAAATTGGATCCAATTTTTTTTATTGTTATAGCAACTCTGTAAGTTATATTATTAGACAGATATAATAAAAATAAATTATTCGTATATAATTAGTTTCAAAGCATAGAAATTAAAGTATTACGTTTAATATAAAGAGAAGTATTGAATTTTCAAATAAGTTTGAAATATAAAAAAATTAAATTTGGTATACATACTAAATTAATGCCCGCTTAATTCAGTACTACAATATCAGAAAGGAACAGATAACCAATATGTTATTAAATAAACATAAAATGCATAACATTTAAACATAAAGATTCAACAAAGGAAGGAGGATATTTAATTTATCTTCAACAAAAAACCAAAGTTGAACACCAAATATGGGGCATATAAATAGTATATTACAAAGAAACAAATAATCATTATGTAAGTAAATAAACTAAAAATACATAACATTTAAACTACGGATTCAACTAGAAAAAAAAAAAGTTTTAACACCAAATATGGAGCAAATAAATTGTAAACACCAAAATCCAAAATGATGTGACAAATGGTATTGGATTGGAGAGATTTAACATCAAATTTCATATAAAAAGAGTTTTGATGTTGGGCTCGAGATACACTATGATACACATACAAATAAGTGATATGTGGAAATTTTGAAGTTAAGAATCCAAGATATTACATACTCTCATGATAGGGTGACAATTCATGACACGATATGACGAAAATACATAACACGAAACGAAATTAAGACAAAATTGAATTTTGAATTCGTTTTTGTGTCCAGTGTAAAAAACATGACGTAGTGTCGTGTCGTGTTCGTATTCAAGATTCGACATGAAATTGACACAATATTAACTTGTGTTTGTCGTGTATTTGTGTTTATGTGTTTGTTGTGTTTTGTAAGATTAATTTTGAACAAAATAAACTAATGGTTTTTATTAATTTTATCTTTTTTATGTTTGTTGTGTCGGTTGTTTTTATCGTGTTTTGATTGAGTCGTTTTGGTGTTAGTAAAACAAAACACGGCATAATGTTGTGTTCGTGTCATATAAAAATTGTCGTGTCATTTCGTATTAGCTAAAAAACACATCATGATTGTCCGATTTGTCACCTTATGCTATGATAATATCTAATTCTTTTACAAAATTTTCCTTATTTTATCTTTTTATTTCCATTTCCTCGAGTAGGCTATCGTTTTCTGAAATATCTTCTAAGAGATCACATCTTTTATGAAAATAGTCGTGCTGTGCTGTGCCATTTTAAGCCTTCTATGGGGTCCCATCCCATCTTCTAGTGCTGTATGAAAAAAAGTGTAAACATAGTGGGATTGTTTACAACCATCAAAAATACAATATCATTCAGTTAGTCCAACATTTTTATTTACTGTAAATGGACAGTCGTGTGTTGAGTCTCATGAAATGCAGTTGATTTGATGTATCATATGCTTTAACATCATCAACCAATCCAATGTGAGTACTAATTAAATTGATTCCATGATACGACATAAGTGCTTCTTAGCATATTCACATTTCACCATGGCATTATTTGACTCTTGAGAATGATGTTGATGAAACTTAATTTTGTAGGGGACCAAAGTTATTGCTCGTGACCCCCCATTGAGACTGAGACTTCATAAATTGACATATGGGAATTGGAACATCAATTCAACACTCGTGATTGTCGAGGTAATCTGATCTAATGGAAATCCACCCAAGTTTTGTTGCCCAAAATCAAAAATCAAATTGATTAGGAGATGGGAATGCATGTTTAACATTTAATTTCAGTGAATTTTTGATAAGGATAATTCAAAAAACCTGATAAATTACACTAGATTTATATTAAAAATGGTTTGACTAATCGAATCGAGTCAATTAAGGAGGTCTAATATAGGTTCTATGTCAGGCATATATGCGGTTCTAAAAAATAATTATAGCTCAAGAATAATTCATTGAAAGTTCGACTTGTTTGCAGTCTTATTCAAATGAAATTGAAAAATTATTGGGTGCTCAGGTGTTCTTTAGATTCATGATTTTGCATAATAGTATTTTTGGCCAACCTATGGAGCTACGTTGAAATAAAAATTCACTATTTAATACTTTATGACTTTAAATATTGTCAAGTGTTCATGTTTGTTTCATTCAATTTTTAATGCTTGAAGTGGGTCCTTTTGTTTTTATTCATTGTGCTCAAACATGAAAAAACCAACATTTCTATAAGATAAGAAAATTTTGAAATGACAACTATATCTAAAAATCTAAAAATAACTAATATATTGATGCAATCAAGTCCTCGACGGAAGATATTAAGGATGGATGAATAGAAAACGCTTATAATCTTCTTGTTTCAATTGGATGCTCCAAGACATGTTGATCACAAAGAAGATAACGAGCCATCCGTAATTTGGAGGTGTCTGAGGATTACGCTATGATGCCAAAATTAGGGATGTGTACTTAAGAGAATGTATGAGAATGATATAGAAAGTTTGGAAGTGAACTGCTATTTGTTGATACCTCTTGTGCAGTAGGTATTTGTAGTGTTAGCGAGAAAGACAATATTTGCAACATTATACTATTTCTGTAGTTTGTGGGTGGCTCAGGTTCCCTTGTTGGAATTGGACATGACGCTTTTGGCATTGTGACGTTGCTTTGGGTTTAAGTGTGTCATAACCTGACTCAGCCCTTGATTTGGCTCATGGGGCATAGCACCACGACCCTATTTTTGGTATAAGATGGTTTGGTCGTTGTTCGGTTTCTATAGTTTTAGTCAAACTTTTGAATTGTTGACATGGCTTGTTCTTGTAGTTTTCTAAGTTGCATGCATTGTCTCTGTGACTAACTCTGCGAATTATCATCCGTTAAATGCTTGAGAAATGACAATTATACCATTTTTTTTTCTCAATTATTTCTACGTTGTTGATAATTCATGGACTATTTTTGTAAATTATTGAAAACATGGCAATAAGCTTCATCCCATCGACGAAGATTTTTCACTCTTGCCTTTGGCATGTGTCTTGCACCTCTGGCAGCTCTCTCTTCGCCTCTTTATGATTATGTCGCTCCCACATCTATATCTTTATCGTCTCCGGTAACACTAGAAAGAAATTTTTCTGTATAAAGGCAGAGGCGGTTGCTCTCTCTCTCTCTCTCTCAGGCGAAAATTGTCATCGGTCGTTAACTGCTAAAAGTGGCAAACATCAATAGATTTAATATGTAGTATATCAATCTATGATAAAAATTCATATTAAATTAGATAAGAAAAATCAACCAAAACGTCTGTAATCCATAAGATTACAGGAGCTCCATCGAATGCAGGAGCTCCACAAGCACGAAACTCTTGGAAAAAAAGAATGCGAGCTCTATTGGTCGCCATAACCTCAGCAAAGAACGCTCCCAAGCACTCATCCAAGATCTCCAAAAACCCCTCCTTGACCGAACCAAAGATTACAGGAGTCTTCTCCAAAACACCACGGCTAATCTCATGACGAAATAAATTCATGCGTCAACTCACTAGTCGGCTCAGTACCCTTACCTGAGCCAGAATCAGAACTTAAACCTCCTTCCTGGAAGCCCATCATGAAACCGAAATGCAATCATGCAGAAGATCATAACATAGTCAAGAATCCTCTTCCCAAAGCTTCTTAGATTCTCCAAGACTTTCCTCGATTTGAGTATGGATCCTGTGATTTCAGTAGTACGGGCCTAATACTACCTTCCACGTCTACCCATACTTTCCTCAAGGACCATCTTGAATTCTCTAAGTCACCCACTCCACTGATGCACTAATATTCGCTAAACAGCAACACAACACCCGCCGAATCACTTCCTAGGCTTCCCTCTAGGTTCCCGACCTCACCCTGCCATCAGCTGCTCAAGAACTCCTCATAATGCCAGTCGTCCACTTCATGAATACCGACATATTCACTTAGTAGCTGACTCCCATCATCCAAGAGTTCCACATAGCACAAAGCAAACAACATTTGTGCAGTAACACTCCAATCTATAAAGCTATCATAGCTCATTCACCTTACACACTACCACTGATGCAAGAAATTCCACCCTTACTACCGGCTACCTTATGCATGCAAATTATACACAGAATAGTATCAAATAGACTATCGAATAATAGACTCTACCCCAGAACCACAATCAGACAAGGAACGGGAAATAAGTCCAAATCAATTATTCTAGGGCTATAAGATCCTAACTGTATACAATTTTGAAAGCATACATTTAGCAGTTACTGATACCTATAGATATTCCCATTACAACATAGCATTCAATACTCTCAAGACTACTAAGCATCACACATATCAATCCAATCTATCACTTACTAATCATCTCTAGCATGCAAGTCTACCAGCTCATACAATACACATATAACGGCCTCTTTCCTAACATTCTATCATGCAACAACGGTGCAGATCCTTGGCCCTAACTAGCATGCGATTCACCGATTCATAAATCAAATCATAACAAATAACATGTATGGGTATTTCGGGAAAACTTACTTGAGCTCAGCTAATTGCATGCACCACAACCTTCTCTTATTTTAGAAAAATCTCTTCTTAAAAATACTTTTCTTTTGAAAACTTTAACAAATCCTCAATTTGAGTTCAAACGCACTCAAGAGTATGTTTGAATCCCTCAAACCAAGGCTCTGATACCAACTTGTAACGCCCCCAAAATCATGACATAATTTTTTTTTTCTTTTTGATTAATAAATCGTTAATACATTTCTTTCTCATGAAACCAAGGTAACCAATAGACATTATCAAATCAGAGTAATTCACAGAATGCAGAAAACATGTGGTGTGTGCCCTGCAATCGTCCCGAGCACTTTCATTTGAAAACTGGAGTACTTGAAACATAAACTGAAAATCGTAAGCACAAAGCTTAGCGAGTTCCCCAAAATACCATAAACATACAACCACAAAATATCATGAAACATACATATAATTTCCATTGGCTCCCTCACATGGTCTTTATCCGGAATGTCATGGGCTCCCCCCATGGTCTTTTCTTGGAATGCTATGGGCACCTCCCATGGTCTGATATCCAACTGCATCAGGCTACCCCGAGGTCTTCCATGCAAGTATCATAGAGACAACTAGCATAACACATATCACATTACAACTATCATACCACATAACATATAATGGGTCGTCATTGGTGCCTTCGACCCATGGATATAATGAGGAGACTTACCTCGAACTGTAGAAGCTCACTGAAACAATCCCAAGTTGCTGCCCTAACGGCTTCCTTAACTAGCAATATCAATAATACACCCAATTAATAATTGGGCTCCAATCCATAACCACAACTCTATACTTGGGGTAAAAGGATCATTTTACCCCCAACCTAGCCTTGACCAAGCCCATGATCCAAACTACAATCTGAAAGGCCCAAAGGCCCACTAATCAATGGCCCACTTTTCTAAATTGGTCCCAAACCCCTTTCATGTCCCTACCCCAACCATTCTTTCTAGTCCACACACTTTGTATCTCAATGGCCCATGAACAACTCAACCCCAAAATACCACAAATAACTAGATCCATCAAAGCCCACTAATGGCCCAATTTTACAAATTGGGCCCAACCATATACAAGCCGTATACTAAGCCCATAGTCCCCTTAATTATAAGTCAAATTTCAAAGTCAACGGTCCGAGTTGAGAGTTCTCCCATTAAATGCACAGATCGGGAACATTCACATCAACTCATAGAGTTCTCCTCATGAACTCGTCGAGTTGGCCAGGAATCAAATAGCTTAATGCATTAAGTCGTTTCCGTCGAATCTAGAGGCTTTCATTCTCATATCTCCTCCCAAATGATGACTAAAAGGGTAGAGTTTCCAACTTTACCCTTAAAAACCACTACAATGAACCCAGACCCGAATCCTTGACTTAATAGAGTGAGGCTTAACCCATTAAGCCCTTAAACTCTCAAAACATAGTCCTAAAACACAGATCTAGCATCCCAAGGCTGGATTATCACGTAAAGTTTCCAACTTTACGTTCATGCATGTAAGAAAGGAAATCTAGAGCCCAAAATGGCTTAATAAAGGGCTTAATGCATGGATAGGACTTAGGACTTAGCAAAGCTTGCAACTTTATGCCAAGAGAGGTCATAAAAGGGTCACATCTAGCATAATAATCCCTGAAACTCTTAACCTTTGGACAACCCAATCAAACACCCAAAAATCAAACTAAAACATCCCATAAAGAGATCTAGAAGATAAAAACACAAGGTTTCGACTTTATACCTCAAAATGACTGCAACAAATGGAGAGTTTCTGGATCCAAAGCCTTCCTTCCAAACTAAGCACCTTCATTCTTCAAACTCCTTCCAAAAAGAACACCAAAAACCAACTCTCCAAACTCACTACAAGCTCACACACTCAACCTTGAAGGATAATACACGAAATTAGGGTTTTTTGGAGAAGGAGGCTGGTAAGGAGGCCTGCAAAAGGGAGTTAAGGTTTTTAAATAGGGTACAAAACCTTAAAATTAGGGTTTTGTCAAACAACGACCAACTCGTCGTGTTTTCCTATACCAACTCGACGAGTTGGTCCTTAAAAACACGCACCCCAAAAGCTTTAAACATGTCGAGTTTATGCCATAAACTCAACGAGTTGGCCCCTAAAAAGGGAATTTATTTCCATAATTGACCTTCTAATTCTGGATGTTATAAATGATTTTAAAACAGATAACTATAAACACAATCCTTTTAAAATCTCTCAAACTGAAATAAGAAATGGGTACGTATAAAAGTTATTATTTAGAACGATATGTTAAAGTCAAGTTCATATTTTCATGTATCAGTTTTTTGGTGAAAAAATTGAATTTAGAATAATATGAATATGTATTGACTGAATTTATTTTATATATTTAAAAAAAGTGAAAAGTAAAAATGATATTAATTGGTTGTGATATTTGTTTTAGTAGTTATTGCATGCATCTATAAATATTGGTATTTGATATCTGTAACAAATGATTTCAAAACAGATAATTATAAAAACAATCCTTTTAAAACCGAAATAAAAAATGGGTATAAGAATTATTATTTATCAAACTGAAATAAGAAACGGTTATAAGCGTTATTATTTAGAACGATTTGTTAAAGTCAAGTTTACATTTTCATGTAATTCAAATTTTCGGTAAGAAAATTGAATTTAGAATGATATGAATATGTATTGACTGAATTTATTTTATATATATAAAAAATGAAAAGTAAAAAATTGCAAAAATGACTTTTGCTTATTTGTGGTCTATTTATCTACGAGTGATATAATTGAATTTAATTTAGTAAAATTATAATTATTAACAATATTAAACATTAAATTTAATTTAGTAAAATTATAATTATTAACAATACTAAATAGTTACTGTTTTTGTGTATGTGTGTAATTAAATAAAAGTGTTTAAAAATACTTATTTTATAATACAAGAAATAAAACTACAGGAAATATCAATGAAATTATCAGTACGAGAAACATCAAGATTTTATATTTACTGTATACATTATGATCTAATAAAATAAATTATAAACCTTTGGAAGCTAAAAATACTTTTTTTATTGTATACAGTATGATCTAATAAAACAAAATAAAAATCTTTTGAAGCTAAAAATATTTTTTTTTATTACGGTGAGGAATTGAAGTATGAATATTAAATATTATAAATATTTTTACAGTAGATTAGATATGTCCACAAGGAAAATTAGAAGAATAAGGAATTTCAATTTTAAATTAACCAATATCTCCTCAATTAAAGCTGTATTGGGTATTGTGTTCGTGAATCAAACATCTATGGAGCATTCATTCTCTCATTAAATAGAATAAAAACATTAATTAGATTTAATTCAAAAAAATCATAAAATTAGATATGAAAATTATACTCGATCCGATAGGTAACTTGGTTGATCCATTCCAATTGGAGACGGGTATTTTCTGCAAAAACGGGTACCGGGTATGGAACTGGGGATCCCCATTATGATAAAACTGGGGACGGGGCCGGGGTCGGGTACGCCAATCCCCAACCCGCCCCGCCCCCGCATTGATGACATTATATATATATATATATATATATATATATATATATATATATATATATATATATATATATATAGGGTTAAGTTTAAATGAGAACATTATTTAATGTGAGAACGTGAGAACACTACTTTATGTTACTGTTCTACTATGAATTTTGTATATACAACGATATGGTATTATTATTCAACAAATATACGAACAATCACACATTAATATTCACATTAAAATTTTGTATGTACAACTTTATGATATTATTCATCACCGAATATATGAACAATCACATATTTAACATTCACATTAGAATTTACTAAATTACTACATGTATATATAAATTTTATAGTAGAATATCAATATAAAATTGAATATATTCATATTATAATTACTACAATACTATACATATTAAATTCATAGTAGAATAGTAACACAAATTAGTGTTCTCACGTTCTCACATTAAAGAATGTTCTCATTTGAACTTAACCCTATATATATATATATATATATATATATATATATATATATATATATATATATATATATATATATATATATATATATTAGGGGTGAGCAAAAACCGTACCACAACTAAACTCAACCGCATAAACCGATTAACCGCAACATTAATAAAAACCGATGGTGAGGTTCTCTGTTTTTCAAAAATCGCAAATTTGTCGTGCGGTACGGTTATTAGTTTTCAAAAACCGCACCGCACCACATATATTGTATACATTTTTTTTTATTAATTATTAATATATTAAATATTAAAAATAGGACAAGTTTCATGGATGAAAAAATGATAAAATTGTAGAAGACAAAAATGTTGGTTTTTTTGTATGTTTAACTTTTGAAAATGGTGAAATTTGAGAATTTTCAGACACTTATTGTTAATTACTAGCGGTTTAAAGTTTTTAAGATATTAGTTGTTTGTAATTTAAGTTAATTGTTTTATATATTATTGTTTTTTATTATTACAAGTAATATGTTTAAACTCTTAAAACCGTTTGAACTCTAAAGTGCGATTAAAAACTACACAAAATAACCACACCAAATTCATGCGGTTAATAATCGAAACACATAAAAACAAAACCGCACCGCAAAAATAACCGTCTAACCGCACCGCAAAAATAACCGTCTAACCGCACCGCAAAAATAACTGCACCAAGTGGTTTTGAAAATGGATTAATCGCATTTACAGTTAGTGGTGAGGTTTTTGCCAATAACCACACCGAACCGCACCACGATCACCCCTATATATATATATATATATATATATATATATATATATATATATATATATATATATATATATATATATTGATAATTTATTGATTATGAAATTACCAAATCGTCACTTCTTGTTTTCATTGTTTGTTATATTTTATGATTTATGTAACATAATCTATTATGGCCTCTGTTTTTTTATCACTTTAATAAACTTGATTTCTTTGCGTAAGTTTAGTTTATTTATTTGTTGATACATCAGGGATGGGCCGGGGAAAAACCCAATATTTAAAGGGGAAAGGTTTCAATTCTCCGTATCCATCAGGGATATGGATGAGGATCGGGACGAGGTTAGGTACTTGCGGATGGTGACAGGGATGGTCAACCCTGCCACATACCTGTCCCATTTCCATCCCTACACAAAATGACATGTGGATTTAAAGGGAATCTTCAGAAAAGTCCTAAAATTTTACCTAATTTACGAAAAAGTTCCAAACTAAAATTTGTTTACGAAAAAGCATGAATTACCGGTAAAAATGGCGATTTGACCCCCTTTTTCCCGGTTTACTGGTTTCACTACTTACATATTTCATTAAAGTCTCATTATTTTACCATAATTTACAAATAAGTCACAAACTAAAATTTAGTGATGATTTAGCCATTTTCTCCATATAACCTACATTTTATCAGTTTCATTGATGATTTAAACACATAGTCATTAAATTAGTTGATAAGATGGATACGATAGATTATATAATACTATATTTACTGTAAAATTTTATATATCCATCTAATCGGCTCACTTATAACTATGTATCTAGGTTAGCAATGAAATCAATAAAATGTGAGTTTCCAGGAAAAATGACAGAAAATGAGTTGATGTCTGATGAGATGCATATATTGGGTTACATAAGATTAGTAGACAATTTGAAATTTCTTATAAACGTAAAAAATAAAATAGTTGTTGCTAGTTTATGTAATTATTACAGTTTTTGTTGGATGTATTTTATATTACAAAAAAAATATACAAGATATCAAAATATCAAGTTTTATGGTAAACATAAAATTATATAACTCAACATATCCATGTCATCAGCTCATTTAATGATTAGACGTTCTGGTCATCAATTAAACCGATAAATTGTATGTTACATGGAGAAAATTGTCAAATCATCACTAAATTTTAGTTTGTAATTTATTCGTAAATTAATATAAAATAATGAGACTTTAATAAAACGTGTAAGTAAAAAAACCGGTAAACCGGGAAAATATAGTCAAATCGTTATTTTTACCGGTAATTCATATTTTTTCGTAAACAAATTCTAGTTTAGAACTTTTTCGTAAATTATGATAAAATTTTAAAATTTTTCTGAAGATTTCTTATTTCAAAAAACCACAGATTTACATATAACAAATTCAATAAGAATATACACAAAAGCATGGTTGTTCGATTTGAGCAAAATAATTTTTAATCCTCATTAAATTCCCGTTTGTTTGTTTTTGACATTTCAACCACCAACTGCCCTTATCCTTTGTACGTTTTCAAGCGAATGGCCACATATTCCAAAATATCGATTTGCTATGATTTGCTTAAATATTGGGCATCACCATCACCAACCCATAATATCAAATGTCTCGTATATCACCACCACCTCCACCGTCATCAACAGGTCCACCACCACTATTCATCCATCAGCCATCGATGTCAAAACAATCACCATTATTAACATCAATGTCATTCATCAAACTATGTTTCATATAATTCCTAGATACATACAGACCTCAAAATCTTATAGTATTTTTATACAGTCCGAATAGCTAGAAATGTACAAAAATTTCTTGTAATATTATGTTAAAATCAGTTATAAGCAATCATTTTATAGCAAGCACAAATTGTATTTTTTTTTTATAAAAGTAAAGTCTTTATCAGTTACAACTATTTTCTTAAGGGTACTTGAATTCATATTTGTGTTGTTATTCATAATGATCAAACCTTTCCTGATCATATGCCAGTTTTAGGAGCCATTTGGAAAGCTCTTGGGTTACGGAATCACCTCTTTGATGAGTTTTTCCAATTGATCATTTGTTCGAAATCAATTTTTATGAAACAAGGAAATATGACAACCCTTGTTTCTCTTTACCTTTAAGTTTTTCAACATATTTACATACATATTAACATAGATGCATGCCTACCTACATAAATGTATACATATATACCATTTAAATGATCAGGTCACCATTTTTTAGTGATTAAAATCTTAGATTGTATCTGTCTTATTTAAATGTTATTACGCAACCGATTGTAAAACTTTTTCTAAGTTTTGAATAAGCAAGTAAAGTAAGAAGGGTTTATGCAATAAAAATAAGGATTTTTTTTCTTCATAAAATAGTGAAAATGGTATTCTACTTCTTGATAAATAATGATATTCAGTTGAATTTAAGTTGAAGGAATGAACATGACAATTGAGAGAACATTCAACGAATGAGAGATTCTTCATAAATGAATTCATTATTCCAATTTAATCCATAAAAATAAAATGAAAGAAAACATCATATAATGTCATGTCGTTTTCAAGTGAATTTTCCCGTGAACAAGTGAAAGTACAAAAACCATCCCCAACTTATTTCAAACGAACATGTTTACCCCCTGAAAAAAATTATTTTTTCAGATTGACAAACACTTTATAATTTATATCCAGACCAAATTAACGATCGGGAGTTGCGGACACAGAGAATAAAGGTAACGTACCCTTTTTTTTTTTATCTTCAGATCGTCGGAAGTCATGGTCCACCTTGCTCGCTTTTCTTCTTTTTGTTTTTGGAAAAGAGTGAAAGCTGATAAATATGTTCCTTTTAGTCATCAGATCCAACTGCTCCAGTTAAGAAGACGACGATCATGATGTCAGTGTCACGCCTCTTCTGATCTCAGAATTTTGTTCGTTTTTGGATTTTTCATGGAACAAAAAAGTATTTGCAGTGAGGGAGACAGGATCAGAGTAGGTGAAGAATGTCGGGGCGATCGGAATGATTGGTCGGCCGGTGATATTGCCAATACGAGTAGCTGCCTCTGCCACCGCGAGAATCTCATTATCCGTCGTCGTCCCCGATCGGTGATGCATCGTTTTCATCCACAAAAGAGATACAGTGTTTTGCAGACGATATGTTGTTGCCATACATGCTTCAGAAATTTGTACCCACTGCATTAAGCTACTTGTACAATTGGAAAGCACTGCTGTTACGTTGTAAAATAGGCGGAGTAAAAGTGAGACTGTAACGACTTTTAATCAGTTAAAACTTGAAAGGGGTTTGATTGATTAGTCGATACTTTTGATGTGTTTTGTTAACATTTAGAACAATTATTAATGTATAAAAAATACGGTTATAAAAAGTTTAATTAATTAAACTATCCACCCCATTGTACATTCATTCGTTATAGGTTAGACGACGTTAATTAATCGAATAAGGATTTATAAACATTTGAAAAATGTATCAAGCATTTTCGGCACGTTAGACTACCCACCCCACTGTATATTTATTATAGGTCTGGCGACGTTAATTAATCGAATAAAGATTTTAAACATTTGAAGTATGTATCTAGCATTTTCAGTATGTTAGACTACTCACCCCACTGGACATTCATTATAGCTGATCGAATAAAGATTTTAATCATTTGAAAAACGTACCTAGCATTTTCGACATGTTAGACTACCCAACCCACTATACATTCATTATAGATGAGGTGACGTTAATTAATCGAATGAAGATTTTAAATATTTGAAGTATGTATTTAGCATTTTCAACATGTTAGACTACTCATCCCACTGTATATTCATTATAAGTTAGGCGACGTTAATTAATCGTATAAAGATTTTAAACATTTGTAAAACGTATCTAACATTTCCGGCATGTTAGACTACCTACCCCACTATTATAGGTTAGACGACGTTAATCGAATAAATAGAAATTTAAATGTTTACCTCAACCCTAACAAGTTCTCGTATACATCCCTCAAGGAGGGTTGTATGTTCATCTTGCAACTCCACATAACCGTATAAGAAACTCAATTGCTTCTTTAGTTTGGCCACATGAGCGACCAGCTTTCTAATGATTTCATCATGTGGTGGAGGTGTTGGTGCTTCTGTATGTGGGGGTTTCTATGGTGGTGGTGTTTTTACTATAGATCTAGTGAATGTCATACTTATTATATTATATTTGCTTGTATAATGGTGAATGATATGATAACAATGTTTGTGTAATGTATATGTTCATTGGCACAACAGATTATTAACATTCCAACGGTTGCATAAGTCTTTTGGATTCCTCATAAAGTACAATTTAAAAACAGGAATAATAAATAAATGGATTATTTTGTTATTCATCAATAGTTGAATGGTTTAATTAAAACTTATAAAAGAGAAGAACTTAATTTGCAAATACACATATTTAATTATGATTGTATAATTATCGATCTAATTATAGATAATTATGTCATTAGTTAAAATGTTTGATTGGTTGGCATGTTGAGCATCAAAGCTCGCCTTATTTAAGACGATTGCTTGGTGTGCAAATTTGGCATAAAGGTTTGCCTATATTTGTGAAAGCTTTAGCCTCCATAAAGAGGGGTTGGTTGTTCCCTAAAAAATCACAAAAAACTAGTAAGAAAAATAAGATGTCCTTGCTTTGAAGATGATTTGTTGTGGCGTGTGAACTGATAATGATATTCTAATTTTGATCCTATAGCATTGGTTCTTTGATCATCAAAAAAGTTAAACCATATAAATCCACTTTTAGTTTAGTTTTATTGCTTGATTTTATGAACATATATCCAATGGTTTGATTATGCTTTTTGTCGGATTGCTTTTGTTTCTTGTTTTGTTTTGTAAAATTCAAAAAAGGATCATGATCCAAAAATTTGTATATATGGAGATAGAGGTGTTGGTATCCCCTCAATCCAGGACAAGATGTACGTCCACCAGTTTGTTATCCAAAATTTGAAAATAGTTTCTCGAGCCATTGGATTGCATGGACGAGGGTTAGAAAGATGTAATTGATTTAATGACATAGACATAGAGAAAATGTGTAATTTTTAATTGACATTTGCTTTTATATATTTTTACAATTATATAAAGGGTTAACTAATATCTTCATTTATAATTAGTTGGGTCAGGAGTCTATCGAGATTTTACAGTCTATTTGAATTAGACTGTAACATTTCGATAAGCTCATGACCCAACTAATATATATATATATATATATATATATATATATATATATATATATATATATATATATATATGGTAAAGTGAATATACCTAACAACCTTATATAAGCTTAGGTACCTAACCTCATCAAACTACGTCAATTTGCATTAAATTTTCATTGCAATCATCCAAGGTTCTTAAACTTCATCCCTAAACTTGATTTACTTCAAAAAAAAAAATGAAAATTCATCATTATATTTCTCCTACATTCTTTCATTTGTAGCAGTAGGATATGAAGCTCATCAGGTGGTATTCGATAGAAAGACGTGATGTAAAAAAAGATATTGGTGAAAGTCCAAAGATTTTAGAAGTAATCAAGTTATGGGGTTGAAGTTTATGAACCTTAGGCAATTACAATGTAAATATATGATACAAACCGATGTACTATTATAGAGTTAGGTACCTAAGCTTATATAAGGTTGTTAGGTATATTCACTTTACCTATATATATATATTAAAAAAGTTAAGAGTTAGGAACAGTAAAATTCATATGTTTTGTCATGTTTGCCCCTTTTATTTATTTCTTCTGCGTAATTGGTTCTTTTAATATAACTTTTTTAATTTTCTAATCTCAGTGTTGCTGGTTTTGATAATTTGGAAGTGGGTGTATGGGTGTATGTGTCTGTTGGACACGTACCGCCTCTGCCCTCCAATGGCTTTTTTTCGTTCATAATCGTTTATAGATGCAACGTGTTCATCACCGCCTCTATCGGTCAATATCTATCTTCCATTTGTTCCTCCACCTCTTCACCGTTTCTTTGTATCGATTTTTCATCTCTTTTGTCATGTGGTTACTCCAGACGCTCTCCACCCATGGACCTCGGTTCTTCTTCACTGACTTCGGACGCCTCAAAATGCACACAGTATTGCCTTCGATTTCTTTCTTTCTGTCATATGTCGTCATTATGACTTCTCTCATGCCGATTGTCAATGGACTAGGTCCCAAATTTCCATCATTTGTTATTTTTGTTTCTCAATTTCACCACCACTCACTCGATGCTTCGTCGGTGTTGATTGTTGAAGGAGGGATTGGGGGTTAGCTAGGTCGACGAGTTTGGAAGTGTCGGATGATTCTTTCAGAGTATAAGAAGGATTTCAAAGCTAGAATGTGCCTTTCATACGACAAACTTGATTGGAACCCTAATTTCACCTCTTACTTTGTAACGACGTAAATTTTTAAAACAAATTTTCATTTTTCAAACAACATAATTATCATTTAAACATTCTTAAATCTCATGTTCAACATTTGTCATCAAATAAAACATGTCCCAAGATCACAAATAAAACCCCCAGTCTGTGTGTACGGATCATGTCGGCGCCTTCCCGCGATCGTCACTAGTACCTGAAACACATAACACATAACACTATAAACATAAATGCTTAGTGAGTTCCCCAAAATACCACATACAACACATATTAGCCACTCTAGGCTATAACTCTGTATGACCCTCTTGTCAAAGTGTCTCAATGGGACCCTCCAGTCCCATAACTCTGTGGACCCTCTGGTCCTAGCTCTGTGGACCTTTCGGCCCTAACTCTGTAAACTCTGATTCACATATAGCACATAATCACATAGATATCACATCATATAATAGCATACAACATACTATGTCACGTAGCTCTAATTACCACTCTAAGTAAAGTATAGTGAGAAGACTCACCTCGGGTAACTCGGTAAATCTCGAACTCGAAATACGGGTCTAGCCTCCGCCTAATCACATAAAATAATTACTCTAATCAATACGACTCTTAAAGGCTAGGCTATTCCCTCTCTAAGTTCTCTCAGGAGGGTAAAAGACCATTTTACCCCTCCAATGGCTCAATAGTCCAAACATTGACTAGACCCTAAAAGTCAACGAAAGTCAACGGTCGACTTTGACCAGACTCGTCGAGTGCACATAGGTGACTCGGCGAGTCCAAGCGTGTCCTCTGGGTCTAGCTAAACCTCACTCGACTCGTCGAGCGAACCTTTCACTCGACGGGTCACCACCGGTCATGAATCGCGGGGCAACCCGACTCGACTCATCGAGTCCCCTTCTGGACTCGGCAAGTTCCTTCCATGGCAACACTCAAACCACCTTCTGAGGTCAGATCTGCTTCACCAACTAGTAGATCTAAACTTCTAGCACTCAAAAGTCACGTAAAGGTTCGAACTTTAGGCCTATGCATCACACTATCATCTCTATATGCCAAAATAACCCTTAATATGATAACCTAGGCCCCAAAACTCATAAAGGATTGCATAAAGCTGAAGAATAGGGACTCTCTAGACCTCTCAAGCTCCGGATCTGATAACATTGTCACAAGGGGACATCACTCACACTAGATCTCTTACCAAAGTGAAGAGAGGAAACCCTAGATTCATGAAATCTATTTCTCAAATGAAGATAGACATGAATCCTTACCTCTCACAGCAGCTCTGGACGAAATGATGGAAGATTTGAGTCCCACAAGTCAGCCTAGCACGAAATCCTTCCTTCCCTTTGCTAAAACACACCCAAGAATGATGAATTAGCCCTCCTCTAGCACTACAAGCTTTCTCTCTGCTCTCTAGGGTTTCTCAGGGGTGTAGTGGCCGCAAATGAAGGCCATAAAGGCCCTTAAATAGGGCACATGCCCCAAGATTTTGGGTTTCTGCCGTCAGCACAGACTCGTCTAGTCACCTAGCCGACTCGTCGAGTCCATTCATTAATCCAGTCAGCGAATCACGATCCTACTCGACGAGTCTAGGCGTCAACTCGACGAGTCCCTCTCTCTAACTCAAAATAAAAGGTTAAAATGAAATACCTGGGAATCCGGATGTTACATACTTATTTAATTCTCATATACGAGCAATCGAAATCAATCGTTGGGTTAAGCCAAAGATAAAAGATCAAGCCAATGTATGATTTCCAACATCATCTCGGCCTACATTGTTCTTTATGCGAACGAAATCGCCTCATCTGACCTCCACTGCACCGGAATCAACCATTGGTACACTATGCGACTTCATCAATTGATTTCAACCATAGATAAAGCGGATGCCCATATCCAACTTCTCTATCTGAGACGTGTTACATTGAAGTTCTTCTCTAACTTAACCCCTCTATCGCCATCATCTATAATCGGAAAAGGGTATGAGAATAAAAATGATACCACCGTGAAACCGATACCACATAAATAGGTACTGAAATCGACGCTTCCAATACAATATTTGAAATTGATGACTCAGTTCGTTTCAATAAGCAAATAGAAATGTTTGATGACCTATGTTTTTGGATTTTAGGGATTGCTTTTACCAGCAACATCGAAGGCTAAGTTCAAGGGACTCTTGGTTGACTTAAGCTAAAAAAACAAACTCATCGGCTTCAAGTAATCAGGTATGTTGTTTTCCATCCCCACCGGCTTCTGTTTTTTTCTTGTATAATGAACTATTGGTGCTCTCCTTTCTCTCTTTGTATTTCTCTCTTTATTCCGATTAAGGAGTTCTAAAAACCCTTCGATGAAGTAGTTCTAAAAACACAGTTTGAAGGGTTAGTTGGTGATTGTCGGTGAATGAAAGTAAATAAGGTTCACTATATTTGATCATGCTTAATTAGTATCGTTAATATCTGAGGTTCATTATATTTTATTTTGTGACGTTCGTGTGTTTGGGAGGTGTTTGAACTACATGATTTATTGATTGTCCACTTAATGCTTGATTAAACTTAGTTATTTATTCAAACTAAGTTGATAGTAGTTGATTCTCTATTTAATTTTGATTATGAAAGTAAGTTTTATTCAGACTGAGTTGAGAGTGCGGTCTACATGAATATTTTCAAGAATTTATTTTTTTTAATGTTTCATATGTATTTCTTTTATGAAAAATCAGTGAAAATTTGCTTATGCAGCTTCCTGATGATGCAAATAGCGATAAGGGGGAAGATAGTAGAAGTATTGATGTTGTTTTCACCAAATTATAATGACATGGTACTCCTAAAGGTACCCTCAGGAGTGTGCAATTGCTTGTTCGCAAAATTCCTTCCTTCATCACATCTCTCTGCAGGGGAATCTCCACTCACTGCTTCCCCTAATATCCTCCCTTTACCACATCATGGGGGTTTTTTGTCGGCTCTGAGGCTGAGGAAAACCGCTGACCAAAACCTAGCGTTCGCACCCCTCAATCTCTCTTCACTTCTTTCTCTTCTTAAAATTTTGATATAGAGTGATTTGTAGATGGTAGCATGTATACATAGAGTATGATTCTTTTGAATTTTGATTGTACTGAGCTTTATTTGACATGTAGGGAAAGACACTTGGCGTGTGGGAGTTTAGAACATGCAAAGGATATGTGTTACCATTAGAGGTAAACGAGGACCTTCAAACATGGCCAAAACAATGTAATCGCAATACATAATGGGTACGCACCAAGAAATAGTAACCTACTTTGGATTCTGTGACATCCCCTAATTTCTTGGCCAGAAAAGACCGATTTAATTTATGCTTTTTAAAATAAAATCAGAGAAATCTTTTTAAGAGATGTTGCGGAATTGGTCCCCAAACAACATATGATAAAAGTTTATCAAAATCCTTCATTAAGAAGGTATATATTTTCCATATATATCAAAACCTTGGGATGTCATGTTCCGATACAGATCAAAAGCATAAACAAGACATTATAAGCCTTTCAACAGTTATTTACAACTACTGGCCTATAATCCAAAAATCTCTCGTCGTCCTCCGACTATGCTCGGGGTCCACTACCTGTAACATAAAAACTGAGTGGGTCAGGCTTGGGAGCCTGGTGAGCATATAGGGTTTTCAACCCACAATAATAATAAACTTACTAAGTTCATCAATCAACAATAATCCTGATTACCCGTTCCCGTTATCCTTACTTTATGTCCCTAAACACTTTTCACAAGGGACCTAGCCTAAAGAATATCATCGGGATGGACACTACTGCTAAGGGGTTTCCTCAACCATACATGTCCTAAAGGCAACCATGAGGGGGATGGAGTATAGCGAATGAACACTCTCAGTTCATTAACACCTACAGGTTGCGGACCTGCTAATGTTTCCCACTGGATTGTCTAGAAAGTCTGTGGTCGTCATCCAAACTCTGCTAGATGACTGGATCTCAAAACTCATCGAGGCCTCTCCTCAATTTTATTTTATCACACATCACTATCTACCCATGTTCTACCCAACATATTTGTAGATAAAAATACTTATACAGTTTAAAACTTGTATAAAACGTCAACTCAACAGTCACCTCAAATAAACAATTAATATATTTAAACATAGCACGTATTATAAGGTAAATACTTCATATCTATGTGTAAAATGAAAGTGACTATACACTCACTTGATTTGGTGATAATCGGGCAACAATTCGTTTCCTAAAACGATCGTTTCTAATAAAACCGAGAGTTTTATTAAGAAATCGGGCTTTGTAAAAGTCGGGCTTCGAAACCGAAAAGATAATTTTTCCGGGCTTCTCGGGCACTTCGTGGAGTATTCCGGGCTTTACAATCGATACCGGGGGGCAGGGCTTTGTGGGATGTTAAGATGAAGAAAATATGGGTTTAGGGGTTAAATATGGCAATTTCTTAAAAATATCCGAGAAGGCTCACAGCCTTCTATTTATAGGGAAGGGCTTCTGATCGGACGACTGAGAAGGTGCCATGCTTCGCAGATCCGAGGGTTCGCAGGGAAGGCTCGCATGAGGGCTGTGCATGGCTCGCACATGGGTCGCACCTGCGAGGGGCTCGTTGTCGCCTTCTGATTGGACCGCGGTCTAGTCTGAGGCTTCGAACGTGGCTCCTTCTGCGAGGCTCGAACACGAGGGGTGGAACACGCGTCGGACCTCTAGTGGACCGGACTTCGGATGCGAGGGCAGGCGACACGTCTCGCCAGGTGGCTTCGGTGACTCAGCAGAATTCGGATACGTGCCACATGCGAGGCGAGGGTGACGTGGCACTTCCGGGTGAAGCTTATCTATGCGAAATTTCTCGAATTTTGTGTCAAAATCTTCTAAAATTCATAACTTTCGCATACGAGCTCCGTTTTTGACGTTCTTTATATGCACGCGTAGCTAAAAATACGCTCTACAACTTCCTTTTAGACTTCGTCGGCTAATCTTGACTTTAAATTTTATATTATTATTTTTAACAGACCGGGACAGGAAATCTGTTAAAAATTCATAACTTCTTCATCCGACGTCCGTTTTCGTCAGACTTTTTACCGTTGTGCTCCTAATGACGAGACCTTCAATTCTCATTTAGGTTATGTCGGCTAAAAATCGCTCGATCTAAAATTCGAGTTTTTAGTTGTCTATTGCTAAGCTAAAACTTCGAAAAATCATAACTTCCTCATACGAAGTCAGATTTGGGCGTTCTTTTTATCGAACTTCTCGGTTTAACGAATACTATGACTTTCGTTTAGATTACTAAGGCTAAAAAGTATTTTATCGAAAACTCACTTTTTACGACATTCAGCATAGTGCCGGTTTTGTCGCGAAACTTCGACAGGTCATAACTTCTTTGTTATAACTCGGATTTCGGCATTATTAATATCCCCGAAATCCTTGTTTCGACCACTACAACTTTATGTAAAGATATCGAGCTTATCTCACAATTTAATTTTGACGCTTATTTTTATTCTTAATTAATTAAACCCTACAATTAAGCATAAAACACATAATTCACATAATTCCTTTTCATTTCTTCTAAATGAGTTACAAAGGTTAACCTAAACCATTATGTCAATATTAATGCCTAGCCTATGAACACGAGCGTTACAAATTCATTTCTTACTATCACACCTTAAAGGATGATTTAAGATTATAGGATATGTTTATGTTATTTACCTTTACGTTTACTACTTGACTAAAAACTTAATGTTTATTTTTCTAAGTTTCATAATAGTAAATGACTAATTTGTCCTTAGATATATTCTGGAAAAAAATCAGTACAAATCCATTTAGCATCTCAAGGGGTGGTCGGGTGGATCAAAGTTTCAGATAGAATTTCCCACACCAAAGGAGATAGGCGGAGGCCTTAATGAGTTTGTAATTGGGCAAGAACATATGAAAAAGGTGTGTGTTTTACTAATTATTATGGAGCGTTAGTTTCCAATGTTTGCAGTAGAGCTGTATAAAAAAGAAATGATCTATCTTTTTGATTTCTTTATCGTTATGTAGCTTCAATTTGTAACGTTTATGCAATATAGACAATCTTACATGTGATTTCAGTTGCTCTTTATAATCATTACAAGAGAATTTATCATGCCTCTATGCATACAAATCAAAAAACTAAAAACGAAGATGTTGATCATATTGGATTGGATAAGAGCAATGTTCCGTTAATAGGTCCAACTGGCTCAGGTTTTCACTTATTTTTTATTCTTTTTTTGTTTATTATATTAAAAAAAATTGTTTTGATTTTCATGTCATCAATTTGACTAAAAGGATGGGGAAGAAATTACTTGCAAAGACCTTAGCTCCCTTAGTGAATGTGCCTTTTCTTATTGTTGATGTTATTACATTGACACATGCATGTTTGATATAAGTTGTACCTTACATCAGATTCTAAGTTTATGTATGTATGTATGCATTGGTTTCTTGATATTCCATTATGTTTATTTTGGTTGACTGGTTTCAGGCTGCTACTTTAATTTGTATTACAAAATTAAACTTTGGAAAACCTATTATTGTACTTCAAAAATTCATCCAATTATCTTAGAACCATATTCATTTGAAAAAACCATCAAAAATGGGGTCAAGTGGTAGCAATGTTTTTAATGCTTTGTGTGTTTGACAGATCTAACTTTCATGATTTGCAGTGTTCAAAGGCATACATTGAAAATGAGACAACTACCTATGAGAAAGGTAAATTGCATCTGATCAGACTTAGTCAAATCAAAATTCACCCCTTCATTGTATACTTGAAAACTGTTTGTAAAACTAAACTATATTTTAACTATTTGTTAGTAAAAGTGATTAAAGTACGTTGCCATTCTTGCATTTTGATTATATATACGATTACTTCTGTCTCGTCGTGAAGCGCGGAATATCCTCCTAGTTTGTTATAAAAGTATTTAGGCTATGTGTTATGTGTGACATATTAGGTGATAGCTAAAAAATTAGTTGTTAAATAAAAAGTAGTTATAAATAAAGATATTAGTTAACCCTTTATATAATTGTAAAAATATATAAAAGCAAATGTCAATTAAAAAATATATAAAGAAAAATTCCTAGTAATTTTTCTTTGACTTTTTATTATTAATTTGTTCTATTTGTTTTGAGTCAAAAAAAGGAAACTTGCCTTGCCATGAATTGTATTGCAATCGAAGTTTTGCCTTGATTATTTATCTTTTAACCTAAGTCTTACGATGATATTAGTTATCCCACTTTAGGATGTTGGGTATAGGGCATTATGTTATTATATATTATCACATCCAAAGTATTCACCTCATCATCATACTCATACGTTTGGTGTTATAACACCCAAGTTGGAGATTGACATTACCAAATAACATGTGATAAACTAATAACACATACCATTTTCTATTTTTAAATTTTTTTTGATGTTTTTAATTTATATTTTTCTAATTTGTGTTATTTTTTTAATTTATCATAATTTTTTTTTAAAAAAACATATAAATTAAATAAAACATAATTAAATTAAATACTCAATTATACAAACATTTTAAAAAATAAAAACCACATTACAACAGAAAAAAAAACATTGACCGAAAACATAATAAATTTAAAAATATAAAACCGATAAACTATTCTTGCGTGGGTGGTGGTTGTGTGGTATTTTGTTGCATTGTACCAAATGTGTTGAAAATGTTTTGTGGAAGGGTTATAGGGAATTGTGGTAGGGGGTGAGGTGGGATTGAAAAAGTTGTCTTGAGTGTTGAGGATGTTCGTGTACAACTCGTATTGAGCAAAACCGAGAGGCGGAGATGTATTTGTCTTTGGAGGAGGAGTGTTGGGGGTTTGATCCGTAGTGATGAAATAAAAAAACTGTTTGATGATTTGAAATAAGACGAGAGAAATAATTTGGATTGTAGGTAAAAAAAATAAATTTAGATGTGTATATATAGGTGTAAAAATTAGAGTTAAAGTTGAAAAAATAAATTTTTTGACCGTTTTTAAACAGTCCAAAATATTACCGTTTGTAAATTGTTTGACTACGAAAAGGAATCGGATATTGTTGAAATGGTTCAAATCAAAAGATGAGTAACACTTCGTTTTGCAATCAAGTTTTAGAGTCATGCTCTAGTTACTACACATCGTCTCTTGAAACTTATTTCATACTAAGTAGGTTTATAACACCTCATGAAATGTGGAGTAATAATGTTTTCTTACTCTAGCACATTTGGAATTGGAAGTTGTGATGTTTTTGTTAAAACAAGGATGAACTAATGCAAATTCCAGAAAGTGTTTCTTGTCGAGAAACCACACTAACTTTTGAATATTTGTTTTGCTCGTCAAGGAATGTTCCTTGAGATAGAAACTTATATGTCAAGAAGTCAGTAGGAGTCTTAATGATCTTCAAGAGTTTCAGGAATCAATCAAGAATAAACCTTTTAGTTATTAGCACACGACCTGAGGTTGATAACCCATCATGTTATGTTGATACATTCTTGTTTCTGTGCACCTTCCAATTGGGTTAGCAGTGCTTATGAGTTCTATGGTTCTCATTTGACTACAAAAGGCAGCGCACCATGATCAGTGAAAGTGCATTGGTCAATATGGGTGAAATGCTTAACAACATGGAAGCACTGGTAGGCCCTTGTGCTACCAGATGGTAAGAAATTAAGAATAAGAAAAGTTCATTCCATGAGAGCTAAATTTGAATTTGGTTTGCCATAAACCTTGTCTTATGATTGTAGGTTGAAAAATGATAATAAATTCACATGGATGGGAACGCATACATAATAAAATCTAGGTGGCAAAAGGTTTCGCTCTAATTCATGAGAATAGTTATGAGGAAACACTTTTGCTAGTAGGTTTTTAAAGATCTGATAAATATCATAATGGTTAGTAGTTGTGATAACTGCATTCTCAAATTTGCAATATGATTACGGCATCCCTTTTCATAGTTCGAATTGTGAGAAATGACAAGGAATTGTTTGAACTTTCAGGACATATGTTCTGAAAGGGTTTAAACACACACTCACACATATACCATGTAATGAAAGGTGTAAAAGCTTGAGAAGTCTAGTTGAAGACTTATCGAAGCATCACGTATCAGAAATCTGCACTTTAGTAAGAAAGTCAAGAGTATTGATTTCTAGAAGTTCAGTTAATTTCTAGGTACATGTCAAAGCTAGTGGGAGCATAATTGTTATGCGAGTGAGAGCATAAGTGTTATGCTAGTGTGAGCATAATTGTTATGCTAAGTGTTGCAAGTTGACAATACTATTTGTAGGAAACAAAGTTTGCAAATTTGCAAGTTACAAAGTTTGAAAATTGTTTCGCTATAAAAAGGCTTAAGGAAGAGGGAAATCATACTTCGTTTCGAATCGAAAAGTTTAGATTGTATAGTTTAATAGAACTTAGTCATGGATATATGAATATCATGTTGAAATGATTCAACATAGGAAATTCGATATACGGAAAATATCATAGCAAGAGACTGATCAGATATCAGATCTTTATGTAAGACATTATGAATCGATTCCCATATGCTTTGTATATAGGATTGATTACATATGCTATAATATTCACGTGTTCTGATTTTTCCAAATGCATTGGGCATTGAGAGGGTAAAGGACTAGCAGTTTGTGTGACTAGAGTTAAATGACTGTTAAGAACATTCTGAGGTTATACCAAAGGATTGGTTTCTTGTAGACAGTTAGAAATATAGTATTCGTTGGAAGGACCATATTGACATGTTTTAGATTGAGATGGTTCTTGATCCGAATTGATTGCCATATGGGAATACATAAATATTTCCATAGTAAGAGTTGATTATTAAAATCTACACGTGAGTTGGAAACTTTAATGCTAGGAAGGTGTTCAAGGAGTGTATCTTGAATTTGAGACTTCATACCATGGAATTGCTTTTAGTAATAAAGTACCAATGGAACATTCTATAATATCGTTGGCTAAGTCTTTGTGACTTTGAAGCTTCGAAATCTCATAAGGAGAATGCATGAAAGGTTGGGATTCTAACACATTTTACGTAGTGACAAGAATTTGGAATTATGAATTGATCATCATTGGAATATTGTCCATTCGATATGTTCGTAAAGGAAGGACCATAGAGAGACATAGCATGCATGTTCATAACATTGCATGATTGATGTTTAATTCAAGTATTTAATTGGTTACTTGAAACATTATACAATGAATAAAGTCTAAATTAATACGGTGATTAAGTAATATGAGTTTTATTTATATTGAATAGTTTTGAGACCATATTTAATTAGGTTATTATTGTGTTTCACTTTGCCTGTTTTACTTCCTGAATACTTTGATTATTCAAACATCCACAGTCGATCGTACTTTTGGAAGTAAGTAGCGAATTAAGATTGTCATGAATTGGATTGTAGATTGTCTATGGAGATTAGACATAGTAATACTTTTGTTGTAATGTTCATAAGTACTTAGAAAATGGGGATTTTGAGTACTGGATAAACCCATGCTCAGAGAATTACTTCATGGATTTTATCACGAGTAATTATGAGACGATAATATCTTATATTCTTGAAACGGAGATATATGAGTTGTTGTTTACAAGTCGGTTGTGCATCAATAATGTGTAAACGCATCAGTAACTTGATGTTATAAAACGTCTTATATGCATGATTTGATGAGTAAATAGTGCAAGCATATATGTCAGAGTTTATTCGTTCCTTTTGCCCTGACGGGAAAAATCGATATCTTTGGGTCCCTCGATGATTTGATGATGACATCTAAAGTGCTTAGCCAAGCCTGGACTGAATTGATGTGTTTAATTGGTAGTCTGATTTCAATCATCATAAATCAGATATCGGGAAACAAAACTTGGACAATGATATTGATTATAATTCATATCTCATGTCTGTACGATATCTTGTATAATGGAGGAATATTTGATCACTTAACTTAGGACACGTAACTGACTAGGTCAGAGTTCGACAGTGACTTTTGAGAGCTACAATTTGCTAATCAGTTTTAGAAGTTACACCGGAAACTATAGTTATTAGACTTATCCAAGTGGGAGACCGTTGAATTAGTTGTCTAAGCCCATAACTATAATTGATATACACTTAAATTGATAGTAGCACAGTTCTTTTGGGTTGCTCTCAAGACTAGCAACTAGACATGAAGATTTTGGAGAGAGAGGTTGATTTATTATTTGATTAATAAATTGAAAAAATAATTTGTTAATATATTATGAGAATAATATATTAATTTGAAATAGTAATATTTAATTAATATCTAACCAGAAATTAATTGGAATTAATTTTGGGATTAAAGGAATTAATTAAAAGTGAAGGGGCTGAAGTGCAATTGTTTAATATTTGAGCAAGAGGCAATCTAGAACCCTTCATTAGACATGGACGGGTTCTTCATGCCTAAGGGATTCTAGAATGATCCCTTGTGGATAAACAGGAAAGTGGATGATTACCTTGTTTAAGATAATCTTGGATTAGAGCTTATCTAGGGTTTCCTGACTGCACTATATATATATATATATATATATATATATATATATATATATATATATATATATATATAGACTAAACCCTAAGATTTTTGGCCACTCTCTTTCTTTTGAAGGGATAACTGAATTTTAGAGCCTCTCGCTTCCTTCTCAATCATCTTTCATTACTAGTGTTGGGTGTGATCCATCAGAGGTGTGAGATTTGTGATGCTTGCTCTTAAGGCTTCAACAACACAAGGATTTTCATTTTATTACTATATAACAATTTAGGTATGATTCTTCTAACCTTATTTGTATCTTTATGAAAATATGCTAGTGTTCTAGTTTTTCTATTTTGTCGTTCAAAGTTGTATATTCAATTAGAGAAAACGTAAATCAAGTATTAGGGTTGCATGCACACATAAGAATTATATGTTTGGCATAATACCCATCATATATGGCCAAGGCGACAATGCCATAGACATGATTTATCCAAAGAAGTTTAATTAATATTTAAGATTAAGTTATTGTTTCTACTTATACCAATAACAGATTCATATATGTCATTGCAAGGACTTGTTTTAAAATAAATAGCATTATTTTTGTAAACCAAAATATAGGCATCATTATTAGCAAATGCAAAAGTAAAAGTAAAACCATCCATCCACAATGCATAGGATGAAATAATGTTTCTTGCCATATAAGGTGAATAACAACAATCTTTTAAAACAACTGAAAAACTAGAAGGTAATGAAAGCTTTTAATATCCAAGCTTGGTAATAGCCACTCTACTCTTGTTCCCCATGATCAAGTCAAGCTCTCTATCTCTTAGTTTCCTACTTCGACTTCATTCCTACACATCAGAACAAATGTGGGTTCCACATCCCGTGTTAAGCATCCAATCATTAGAAGTAGAAGCCGAATGTAATTCAATTGTAAACATACATGAAACAACAACACCCTTGGAGTTGTTCTTCTTAAGATCCTCCAGATACTTAGGGCATTTACGTTTCCAATGACCATTCTATTGGCAGAAGTAGAAAAGGGCTTCCTCAGGTTCATTCACTAGTGGTATGTTAGAAACGTCCTTTTTAGGGTTGGAATTGGGAGCACCCACCTTTCCTTTCCATTTTCCCTTAAAATTGGGATGATAGGACCTATTTCTCTTGACACCACCTTACCTAATAGCCAATACATGAGTGGTTGAACTTGTGTTCCTTGGTGGAACAATGCTTTCTTCAACTGTCTTGAGCATCCCATGTAACTCCATGATACTCTTCTCCAAACCATTCATATAGTAGCTCATAGTGAATTGCTTGTTTGCACTAGTTAAAGAGTTAAGAATAAAATCAATAGCCAATTCTTGAGTAAATGGGAAGCAAATATGTTCGAGTCTATAAAAGCACCCTTTCAATTTTAACACATGGGCACTTACAGAACCATTCTACTGTTGCTTGCAACTTAGACTAGATTGCATCACCTTGAATCTCTCTGTTCATGCTTGCTATTGAAACATGTATTTGAGTTGCCCATTTATGTCGTATGCCCCAAGGTTCTTACAACTCTTTTGGAGTTCAGAAGTCATGGTTACCAACATTACACATGAGATTTCAATCGAGTGATAGCGATGCTTCTCATGTTTGGCTTCTTCTTCTTCAGTAGCATCGCCAGGAAGATCCTCTTCAAGATATTCATCCAAGACATACTCCTTCTTTTCATACCTCAAAGTGATCCTTAGGTTATGAATTTTATCTAGGTAGTTTGGACCAGTAAGCTTATCTCGCGAGAGGAGTTGAAGTAGAGAGAAATTTGATGAAGTGGTTGGTTCAGGAGGAGGAGGAAGGGAAGCACCTTAGCTATTGGTCATCTATTAAGAAAAGAAACACAATTAGTTTGATCAAGAATCTTTTTATTATAATTACCCGATAACAAATATTAACCAAAAGGCTAGGACTCATATTTGACTTCACAAAATAAAGTGAATTAGCCGAAAATTACGAAATAAAGTTATTTAGGTGTACAAACTATTGTCGATCTCAATCTATATGGGATTTATTGACTTCTGGCAATAGCATGTTTAATCTCTTCTAATTCTCATTTATCATTCATGACTAGAATAACCGAGGATCATAAATCCAAATGGTGAATCGACCATGCGGAGTTACAATAAGATTCGACTCAAGTAACGTTTGACAATCGCGATCACCATATATCATTCTTTGACTATGTTCTTCTTTTGATGAGCCGATAAACCCGTGGAAATCACGCTTCTAAAATTATTTAAATTTTCATAGTAAAAAATCAAAAATATTAATCATTTATTTTAAATAAATTGTTAATTTAGAGATAATTTTTTAGTCATATAAAACTATAATCGTTTATTTAAATAAACACGTGATCTTATAATCTGTATTAATGTTATTTTAATTTTTATTATAATGTTATTAATTTAATTTAATTAGAGTGGAAAATTTTAAAATTTAAAATTTGAAATGGAGAATCAATAGATTGACAAGTAGCATGATATTAATTAGTTGACCTAAAGAGTGACACATGACGCAAGAAGAATAAACTTATTCTTTTATTAGAATAGCAAGATATATATATATATATATATATATATATATATATATATATATATATAATAGGATTTTGTTTTATTACTTATATAGTTAATACTTTTAACTTTCACACAATTTTCCTATCAAACCCTTTCGGTAACTTCACTTCAAACGTCAAGAAGGCGGTGAGGATGGCGAGCAATGAATGTCTCTTAAAAGCCGGCCTTATTAGGAATCAAAAAGACCTACCTTAAACCTCCCTTATAATAATAAAGTGGATGAGCCTCATCGTGATAAGTCTGAAAAACGCACATCAGGATAAAAAACCTATGAGAACGCAATGTTTATTTTAATGTTATACATATAAATACTATTTTACAATATATATATATATATATATATATATATATATATATATATATATATATATAACATAAATGAGGTTTATGTATCTTTTAATTCGAAGTCAACAATTAAATTATAAAAGTTCTAATATTTTGTCATTTAATTAATCTTATAATCAAATCAAATGTAACTTTGTCTTTTAGTATAAAGGCTAGTTTGTATGTGATTAAATTGAAAAGGATGATCAACCAAAGATAAAAATGATTTTAGAAGAATCTAGAACTCCATGTTACACGATGTGGGAAAAAGGTGTGTCACATTGTGGCACATAGGAAACGTACGATTTAATTAAAATTATTATTTTAAGTTCTCAACTGCAAACAACGACGTGGCCAAGAGGTGACCACGACATGGCGACGAAGACAGTCGTGATCCATGTAGATACCACAACGTGGTGGAAGATCAACCATGTTTTGGCGAAGAGGCCGGTTGACTAAAACATCGATGTACAAATTCTATTTTAATCAAGGCAAATTTATAGACTTCTCGAACGATTTAAAACAGAAACGCTACACATACAAATGCTAACTTACTCAAAGAACAAATTCTAAGTGCAGTAGACTTGAGTTGACCACGCTCTGATACCATTGATAAGTTTTGAGCATCATTAGATCAAACAAATAGCAGTAGAAACGATAAACAAATATGATCTAAACTTGAAATCTAAAGGATCTAAACTCACCAATCTATGCAAGTTAGTATAACTTTATAGAAAACATATATTTTATTTCTTAGTTAGTTTCTTCTTTTGTCGAGCCAATAGATTGAACTAGAGAACCCAAAAAAGAGTTCCTCTTTTGTGATCGTACCCAATATGCAAACAAGAAGCAAATCCAAGTAATCCTCGAACTTCAGGCTCAAACAAAATCGAAATCTTGATTCTGTTCATCGACCACGACGTGAAGATCAGGCTGTCATGACGTGAGAACGACGGTTCAAGATTCTTTAGGGTTTTGAGGATTCCGAACTTTGGTAGCTTAGATGTATATTTCTAAAGTGTCAAAACCGGATTTAGAGCCCTCTATTTATAAGGATATGCTTTGAAACCGTAGAGATAAATACCAAATATAATAGTAATTATCTATGGTATTCAAATAATTCTTGAATATTCCTATTCTATTTATTTACTATTAATTAATCAACAAAAAAGTCCCTCAAATAAATATATTTTTAGATCTGTTTCATTTTATTCTTGCCTGTAACCCAAAAGGATATTGTTATTTATAGTAATACCAATAGACTTTGTTATGGCTCTGAGCACTAATCTCAATCATTAAGTGCATGCAAAAGGTCGTTAGGTATATTAGGAACTCCACTTAACGGATACAAAGGTTTAAAGAATGCATGAAAGAACTAAATGTTGAATCCAAGAAGTTTTTGTGCAATGATAGCTCAACTCGATGGAACTCTACATACAAGTTATTTAAGATTGTGGTAGAGTTAGAAAAGGTTTTTGAAATGTTTTAAAGCTAAAGGTAATTATATATTCCATTCTATTGTTATATATATATATATATATATATATATATATATATATATATATATATATATATATATTATGCAAACTTTGAACTGATATACCGTATTCGTTATTTGTCCGATTTGTCTGATTTTTTTCCAGCATGTAGTTCACACTTTAGCCTACTGTTTACACTATTCATATGCTATTTTTTGTTTTATATTCAATAAGATACAAACCTCTAAACAGGGGATGTTGAAGTTGTGCTTTCTGATTCAGCATGTTTGCAGATTTTTATGCCAACTTTGAACTATCATAGCTTTTTCATTATTTGTACGATTTGCCTAATTTTTCTTAGCATGCAGTTCATAATTTAACCTACTTTTTACACTATTTATATGTTTTTTTGGTTGTACGATTTGCCTAATTTTTCTTAGCATGCAGTTCATAATTTAACCTACTTTTTACACTATTTATATGTTTTTTTGGTTGTATATTTGATGAGATACATTCTTCTAAATAGGAGGTATTGAAGTTGTGTTTTTTTGAACTAACATTACTTTATTGTAATAGATCCTACATATGTTCGAGATGTTGTGTCCCCCATAGAAGAAGATTTCAAAATTTGTAGAGTTATGGTTGGATTTCTCGAGAAATTCAAGGTGAAAACCGACATAATATCGACGTCAACAAAACCAATGACACATCGTTTTTTACAAAAATATGCGATGTGTACAAACACGTAACAGATAGGGTGGCAAGTCCCCAATTTTGTTTGACCGGGAAGGATATCATTGAGAAATACGATAAGTATTGGGGTGACCTTGAAAATTAAACGAAATTTTGTACTTTGCGGTCGTATTAGATCCACAGTTGAAGTTTATGTTTCTTTAACAAGCCTTTGAGAAGTGGATTAAGTTGAAGAATACCGAAAAAACTCTCATCTTCAACTCGGAAGTCACTTTGAAGGCTAAAGCCTTAATACAAGATATTGAAAAAAGATTTGAGAATTTTTTTATTTTCTACAAAGCAAAGTTCGACAATACCGAGTCTTCTTGAAGTCAAATATGTGCTCATGAAGATGTAGTTATGCTTGATGACGTGAATGAATTCATGAGAGGTACAAACGGATTACCCATCAACATCAATTGAAATAGAGTGAACATGATACCTAAACGAGTGGTCGCCTAAATACAATAACGATTTTGATCTTCTACTCTGGTGGAAAAAAATGCATCTCTTGACTCTATTCTATCTTGTATGATGGAAATTATAACCTTATTTATTTTATATTTTTTTTATAATTATATTTTAACACTTTGTTTGTTTGTGTTAATAGATATTTTTGGACTACAAATTTCTACCATGACGCCCGAGACGGCTTTTAGTACAAGCGAACATATATTAGATCCATATAGAAGAAATTGGTTCGTAAAAGTAGTAGAGACTTTGATTTGCACCCAAGATTAGATAAGGAAATCAAAAAACAAATTGTAGACAACATTGATGAAGTTTTAAAAGATGATGATGTCGTAAAAGAGTTAATTTGTATTTGGTCATTGTTATTTTGGAAAAAACTTAAGATTTATATTTTAATTTAGATGTTTACTATTTACTGTTTAATGTTTAAAAATAAATTATGAATTTTTGGAATATGAATTATCAATGTTTAATAAATGATGTTCGACTTTATTGAAATCGTTCATGTTTTAAACAAACAATATAATATTTTTTTTCTTGAACTAGATATAGTATTTCCTTATAGTTTATGATTGAGTTTTTTGGTTTAATTTGGTTATTCAGGTCATTTCGGTTGAAAAGAGTAGTTATATGGGTTTTTCGGTTTCTTTGGGTTATTCGGATCATTTAAGTTCAAAAGCATAGTGTACGTATTTTTTCGGTCCTTTCGAGTTAATAACCGAACCGAAACCCGTATTACTCGAACCGAACCGGTCCCACATTAGTATGATCAGTCCGGATTTCGGTTCCAACTTTTCTTCCAATTCCGAGTTTCGAGTTATTCAGGTACGGTACGGTCAAGGTCGGTTTCGGCCCGAATTAAATCTCTAAGAACACTAACAATATTATGGGTGTATCGGAGTTTGAACTTTCAATCTCTTGTGTGTAATTTCGTGCCTTAATTGCCAGACTTCCATAATAAACATTGACGAAGCTTATATAGGGCCGGGGGGCTGTGGCCCCCTCATTTTTTTTATTATTATTTTTTTAATAATTAGTCCATAAGTATATAAAAGATTATATGTTATGCCCAAAACTATAAAATTTGACTTTGGCCCTCGTGTTCTTCAATTTTTATACGTATTCTATTTTCGGCCCCTAAATCAAAACTTCAAGCTCCGTCACTAATAAAAAAGGATATGAAATTAATTCACGTTGCTCAATTCGATTATAATTTTACTTCTGTTTTAAAATTCATAGACGATTAGTATATTTTAAAAATTATTGTTCCAGTATAGTATTAAGATAATAATATAAATTTCCATAACACAATTTTAGATGTTGTAAACACTTTGGACCAACATCAACTCCTACAAGCCATTTGACAGTTTTTTTTTTGTACTAATGTAATCAATTAAATATAAAAGCACCTTATCCAGCTGATAAAAAGATCAAAATTATCGAATCCATCAAGTTCTATAGGGAATCTAGTATTGTAAGAAGGTGATGATTTGGGTACAAGAAGTTGATTAAGAAAATGATGAGGGTGATTAAATATAATCAAAAGCGGCCGCTCCGCCTCCGAGGGTAGGGCTTTTTAGTCACCCTTTTTAAACGGATAAATAAAAATAAAATCTAAATTCTTTATCTTTTTGTAATTTTTTTTAGAGAAATATACTACAATATGGATAAGAAATTAAGAACTTATCTAACTCATACCATACATTAATTTAGTAGTTCTTGTTAAAGTGGTTTCTTAAGAAAAAAAAATCCATTGTAATAAATTAGTTCTTTTTTTTTTTTTTGCACTAAAAGTTTAAAACACAAATCTGGGTATACAGTTAATTGAAAAGATTATTATATCATTTCAGTGCTGTAAAATATGGTTGGATATAGTCTAATAATACATATATTAAAATGCATTTGGACCATGTAACTAGTTTCTTGACAAACATATATTTTCACCTTATAACTCTGTTGTATTCTTCCCAACGATAAGAATTTCGTAACTTTCAAAATATATGCAATTTTTTTGACAAAATTATCATATAGAAATAACTTTTTATTGTTTTTAATTGTTTTAGATTATATAATTATTAATAGAAGTTTCAACAATAATGATGAGAATCTTTGTCTTGATAATAATATGACCCTATAATAAGCAATTACTTTCCAAAAGAGTATTATTCTCTTTAACTCTAAATAATAATAAAAATGATCCTTAAATAGATACTCAAAATACCTTTTCTATTAAGTGAATAAAGTGAACAATCATAAAAAAAAATATTAAAAAAAAGGTGGATGAAAAAAAACATCTATATAGCGAAAGGGTATTCAATATTCATTATCAAAAGGATGTAAGAGTAAATATTTCACAAAATCAAGATCTCATTATTGACATGTACAACTTTATTATATGTAATAATATAATAATAATTATTTTATAAGAAACACTATTGAAAACTAATGCAAAATTATCTTGCATTAATCGATTTATTTTAGTTTACAATATGTTTATATTAATATACTAAAATTTCATTAAATAAACATTAAATATTACAAATATTATCATTTAGATAAATAAATAAATAAATTTATTAAAACAAATATTAGAAGGCAATATAATTTTTATTATTGATACTGTTAAACCGTATGGGTCCTTCCCAATGATGATTATGGAACGAGACCTAAACTTTAGATTTGAGTGTCCAATAACACTAATGTGCCACTTTAAAATATCAACGTAATCATTGAATCAAACTATGATAAGGAACTTACTTTTTTTTTTTTTTTTTTTTTAAATTCTTGTTTGTGATAATGTAATTCTAAAAAGTGTAATTAAACGTGTTTCAAGATTTACCATAAACTTAAATAAAATTCATATCTTTGTATTACAAAATAGGTTTGCAACGAACATATATAATATTTGTAATATTTATAGTTAATTGATCATTTAATTCTTATGTCGGTGATTTTAATGTTATTAACATATTTTAGTGTAGTTATTATTACTAAAGAGACAGATTGAGTTCGGTTTACTATTTGAGACTGAATGTGCATGATACACACTCGAAATGATAAATATAGATTCGGGAATACGAGAGTCGAATGACAACGCCTCTATGTATAGGGTTCCAAGAGGCAGATCCCCTAACCATAGTTTTTCTCTTACTTACTACTATTAACTAGGGATGAGCGTGGGACGGAATCGGTACCGACCCGTATCGTTCCTGATTTTCTGAAAACCAAATTTGGTCGAAAGTCAATCCTGAGTATCGAACCGAATTAACATCATCGGTACCGGTATCGGGAATGGCACCGGTACCAGCGGTACCGATTCCTGAATTTCATGTATTTGGAGTACCGAGTATCGTCTCACATTTTTACATTCGGTACGGTTCGGTACCGGTACCGGTACGAGATCGGAATTTGGGACAAACTACTCATCCCTACTATTAACCACCATTTTGCCCTATAATCACTTCTGAAAAACACCAACTTCCAAGTATAAAATGGAAGATGGTATTTGTAACATCCCGAAAAATAAGAAGTATTGTTCAAGGGCTAAAGTGTAAATTAAGGAGGGGACTCGACGAGTAGGTATTCCGACTCGTCGAGTTGGAGCGGGATTTGGTCGCTGGTTAAGTAACCAACTCGCCGAGTCAGTAGCTGGGACTCGACGAGTTGATGCTGAAAGGAGAAAACCCTAATCCCGAGGGTTGTGCCCTATATAAAGAACATATCATTCCTTCTTCAGCCTCCTTACCACCCTTGAGAGCCTGAAAACCCTAGAAATCGAGTGGAACTCCATTGATAGTGAATTTGGAGCTTTGGGAAAGGAAATCTTGAAAAGGGAACTTGAAGACTAAGGGATTGCAGCAAGGGAGTGGTATAGATTCGAGGTCTACTTCAGTGGGAGCTTGCATTGGAGGTAATAGATCTGTTCTTGAGCTTTTGTGCATCTAGATATATCAATTGTAGGGTTTTGGGGGCATAAATGAGGTCCATCTCGAGTTTGGTGTAAGATCTGAGGTTGCTATCTCAGATCTAGGCTTGTAATGACCCAAGGAGCCATAAAGTCTATATTCAAGAGATGTAGGTGAAGTTCTTTTGTCCCAAACTTTAGCCCAAGAGTGTATTATGCTTAGATCTCTTAGGATTCACGTAAAGTTTGCCACTTTACGTGATGGATGGGTTGTAGGGGAGTGGATCTATGGTTTGGAGCCCCTGCATGGTTTGGAAAGCCACTGTATGGATTAAGAACTAGAGGTACTCGGCGAGTCACATGGGTGAACTCGGCGAGTTGGATGAAGATAGACAGGAACTTGATGAGTTAGAAGAACAACTCGGCGAGTATGTTGAATTTTGCCTTGGACTCGGCGAGTCTGTTCTTGGACTCGGCGAGTCTGGTCTTGGAGTCTTAACCTTTTTGGTTGAACTGTGAATCGGTGAGTCGAGGGACGACTCGGTGAGCTGAGCGAGAAAGGACTCAGAGTTTGTTAGACTCGGCGAGTCTTGGGGCGACTCGGTGAGTTGAGTCGTGATCTGGGAGTTCTGAGTATAGGGACTCGACGAGTCAGCGGGTTGACTCGACGAGTAGAGTCAGTCCGGAAGGTTGACTTTGATCAATAGTTGACCAGTTGACCTCTGGGGGTATTTTGGTAAATATTGGTACTTATTGAGCTCAGTCTTTTGGTATTAATCAGTGGTGGAGTTCGTATCGGAGGTTGGAGCAGCGTGATCTTATATTTTCAGTCATCAGTGGCGAGGTGAGTTATCCTCACTATATCAACAGGGTCTAAGGCACCAAGGTCGGCCCTTTATCGGATTGTAATCCGGGTATCGTTGTTATGTTATTGCTTTGCTATGTTTGCATCCTGGTAGTTTGGATGGTATATGTTAAAGACCTGGTTAAGGTCGGTATCCTAGTATATAGGATGATGCTATGCTAGTGACCGGTTAGGTCGGTATCCTGGTTAGGATGATGTTATGTTATGTGATCTGCTACATCGGTTTGATTGGATATGTATTGTTATATGATTGTATGTTTATGTGCACATGGTTGTTGGACTGGGGTTGGGTTGAGGCGGGTCCTACTTTTTGCTGTAGGCCAACATACCCAGGGCGGACCGGTTATCCCGAAGTCCCAGCGAGCAGTCCGGATAGGCTGTAGGCCCCACGAGGGCGGACCAGACATGCCGAGGCTCGGAGAGTGGACCAGGCCGATTGAAGGCCCGGTGCGGGCGGACCAGTCATACTGCAGACTCAGAGAGTGGACCAGGTGGGTTGAAGTCCCAGTGCGGGCGGACCAACCACACTGCAGACTCGTTGGATATGGCTAGACTCGGAGGGTGGACCAGGTGGACTGAAGGCCCGATGCGGCAGACCAGTCACACAGTAGACCCGAAGTGCATGGCTGTTCTGTTCGGTTATGATATGTTATGCGTGGTATATGTGGTTGGTATTTTGGGGGTATCTCACTAAGCTTTCGGTAGGGGTGTAAACGATCTGAGCCGAGCCCGAGCCTGACCAAGCTCGAGCTCGGCTCGTGAACAATTTAGTGGGCTCGCGAGCCTAATCGAGCCTAAACGAGCGTCCATGTAAATATATATATATATATATATATATATATATATATATATATATATGTGTGTGTGTGTGTGTGTGTGTGTGTGTTTATGTGTGTATGAATGTATGTGTGTGTGTGTATATATATATATATATATATAGGCTCGTTTAGGCTCGCGAGCCCACTAACTGAAGCTCGGCTCGAGCTCGTTTAATAAACGAGCCTCATATTTAGGCTCGAGCTCGGCTCAGGCTCGTTTAATTCGATCTCGTGTCGAGTTTTTAACGAGTCGATCCCGAGTAGCTCACGAGTAGCTCGGCTCACTTACACCCCTAGCTTTCGGGCTTATAGTTGTGGTTTAATGTTTTTCAGGTACTTCAGGAGATCGTGGCAAGGCTAAGGCGTGATCGTACCGCTCCTCATGTTCTTGTTTTATGATATGGTTGTGGGAATACTCTGATAATAAATGTATTGAAAACCTTTTTGTAATAACTTAATGAAACTGGGTGGTTTTTGAAAAGTTTAAATTGGCTTGGATTTTTAAAGCGTTACAAGTTGGTATCAGAGCCTTGGTTTGAGTGAATTGGAGGAACATTCGTGTGAATCCAGTCTCAAATCAAGGAGAGTTTTCAGAAAGAGAATTTAAAATGGTTTTCAAAATGAGTAAAGGAGGACACGGAGGTACGATCAGCCGGAGCTAGTAAGTAACCCCAAAATACCATACAAGATCATTGTTTTGAGATATGATAGAATAGCATGCTAGTACTAGGCTAGGGATCTTCAGGAATTGCATGATAGAGTTGCTTGATTTATGATGCCTGCTAGCCTAAGGTTTCTTTCTGTTTGAGATTTCCAGTGTTCCTCTAGGAGTGAGGGTTGAGTGCTTGTTATGCCTGTTCTTCACTAGGGTGTTGTGGTGATACTTGATATAAATATGGGCAGGTGTGGAAGGTAGTATGGTCCCGTACTACTGAAAGAACAGGACCCATAAGCATATCAAGGAAGTCACAACCCCTAGGTCTGGGTTGAGAGTCGGTTCCCGGGTTAGTGGGAGGTATTTGATGTTTTGCGGTATTTTCAGTATGGTGGTTACGAGGTATGCTGGGAGCAGATCCGGATCAGGATCGGGAGTAGGAGAGGGTAGTCAGGGTGGGTTAGTACTGCCCGAGGTTATTGGTCAGATGATCATAGACGAGTTGGATGCTAGGATTCGTGAGATCCTGCATGATGAGGTTGCTACGATGTTCCGGGCTGAGTTGTCGGAACTGTTTGGGTCGATCAAGACTGCTATGGTTGAGTATTTTGATGTGCGTTATGCAGCTCTTACAGAGACAGTTGTCGCGGTAGCTACAACGGCTATAGAAGCGGTAGAGGGAGGAGCCGGTAGAGGTTTCCAGTATCGGGACTTCGATAATACGAAGCCCCTACCTTCGATGGACTTCAGGACCCGATTGTTGCTATGAGATGGTTTTCAGACATGGAGGGGTGTTTCTTCACGTGTTCATGCCCTGCTGATCAGAGGGTGAGGTGTGCTCTGAACCTTTTGAGGCTCGGGGCGAAGGATTGGTGGAGGTTGACCATGGGATCGTATTCTGATGCGCAGCGAGCTGTGGTTTCTTGGGATCAGTTCATAGAGATGTTCAGTACTCGCTATGTTCCGCGAGTTGAGAGGGAGAGATTAGCTCAGGAGTTCCTGGAGCTGAAGCAGGATTCAGAGTCGGTGACGGAGATCACCAGGATGTTCACTGAGAGGGCGATATTTTGTCCTGAGTTTGCTTCGGAGCAGGCTCAGATGTCCCGATATTTGAGTATGCTCAAGTGGGATATCAGGCAGTTTGTGTCTACGCAGAGGTGCGAGACCTTGTTAGAGTTGCAGGAGGCCGCCGGGCAGCGTGAGTTGGAGATTGAGTTGCAGTTGCGAGAGCAGAGGCAGGCTCCGGTGCAGTCACAGCCAGCGCCGAAACTGTCCAAGACCGTTGATTCTGGATTGGGAGATCATAGCAGCCGCACTTGTGGGAAGTGTAGGAAGGGTCACACCGGGGTTTGTAGGTCCGATGGTGCATGTAACAGCCCGGAATTCCAGATATTGCTATAATTATGATTTTGGGTGTTTTAAGAGGGGACTCGGCGAGTTGGAACTCATACTCGCCGAGTAGGATCACAGATCTGGTCACGGGTTCGCGACTGGACTCGACGAGTCCGGATATGGACTCGGCGATTCCACGCTGTTTAGCGAAACCCTAACCATCCAGGTTTGGGGACATATATAAGGGGCCTTATGGCCGTCATTGTTCACCCTAGTCCTGTGAGTGAAGCCCTAATTCGATTGAGAGCATCTGGAGCAAGGTAGAAGACCATTGTTGATTTTGGAAGTGTTGTTTTGCAAGGAAGAGGAGGCTTGGTTAAGGGAACAACAAGAGAAGCCATATTCTGAGGATTGGGGACACAGAGAGCACGTTATTCAGGTAATATTTCGAGTTGCATTCTTCTATGTTGATGTGTTTATGGATTTAGGGTTTATTGAACCCTTTTGTGGCTAGATTGAGTGTTACCTTAGTCCCCCAAGCGGTTGGAACCCTGTATTGGGACCTTTGGAAGTCCAGAATGTCCCATGCCTGAGTATTTCGGGAATCAATGGAGGTTTTGGATTGGAATCCTTATACCTTAGGTCAAAATGTAATTATGAGTCATGGGGTGTATTATGAGCACCGAAATGAGGACCTTACGTGATGAATCAGTCTAGGAAGGCCAGACCTATGAATGGTCGGAGCAGTTCTGACCTTAGAAAGCAGTTTGAGCGGTTGCATGGCATGGACTCGCCGATTCCGATGAACAGACTCGGCGAGTAGCTTGAAGATTAACTGGGACTCGTCGAGTTGTTCTTCAGACTCGGCGAGTTGAGTCGGGGTGGCCCCGCGATTCGTCCAGGAGGAACTCGTCGAGTCAAGGGGGATACTCGACGTGTAGAAAGGGAATCTTAGAGAATCGGTGAGTCAAGGGCGAGTGGACTCAGAGTTGTTGAACTCGGCGAGTCTTGGGGTGACTCGGCGAGTTAGATCGCGGATTGAGTGAAGTTCTGAGTATGGGGACTCGGCGAGTCATAGGGTTGACTCGGCGAGTAGGGTCAGTTAGGGGTTGACTTTGACCTTGTCTTTGACCAAGGATTGACCAGTGGTTCCAGGGGTATTTTGGTAATTGTTGTTTATTGTTTGAGTTCAGTGCATTGGTGGCTGTCCAGAGGTGGAGATCGTATCAGTGATCGGAGCAGCTTGAGCTATCTGTTCAGTCGGCAGTCTCGAGGTGAGTTATCCTCACTATATCGCTAGGGTTTATGGCACCAAGGCCTACCCTTTTATCGGATGGAAATCCGGGTAGTTGTCATTACATGTTATGGGCCGGAAGGCATTGCTATGTGGACCGGAAGGTCATGGCCTGGAAAGGCGTATGTATGCATTTAGTATGTTGACTGATTCGTAGGGTAATGTTATGCTAGTGGCCGGCTAGACCTGTATCTTGTTTAGAGTAATGCTATGATATGTGATCTGTTGATCGATTGTTGTCTGTGAACTGCTATATGATTATGTGTTATGATTGCTAGATCTGGGGTGTGACCCGATATGTAGGGTCGTTCTATGATTTGTTATGTTATGTATGCATTTTATGCTATGGGCCGGAAGGCAATATGTTATGGGCCGGAAGGCAATATGTTATGGGCCGGAAGGAAATATGTTGTGTTGTGGACCGGAAGGTCGGCGTGTGTAGGACGGAAGGTTTACCCAGCAGGGACGGAAGTCCCCTGAGACACATGGACCGGAAGGTCGTGGCCTGGAAGGGCGTATATGTGGTTGGTATTTTGGGGGTATCTCACTAAGCTTTCGGGCTTACAGTTGTGGTTTTATGTTTCAGGTTCTCAAGAGTCTGTGGCAAGGCAAAGGCATGATCGTACCGTTCCTCGCGTTGATGTTTATGATATGAACCTGGGAAAATACTCTGTTAAATAATGTATTGAAAACCTTTTGTAACAACGTTATTAAAATGAGTGGTTTTTGAAAAGTTTTAATTGTTTTGAAATTTTGGACGTTACAAGTTGGTATCAGAGCCTTGGTTTGAGTGAATTGGGGGAAACATTCGTGTGACTCCAGTCTCAAATCGAGGAGGATTTTAAAAAGAGAAATTAAAATGGTTTTCAAATTTAGTAAAAGGAGGACGCGGAGGTACGATCAGCCGGAGCCAGTAAGTAACCCCAAGATACCATACATGATATTTGTTTTATTGAGCTTGATAGAACAGCATGCTAAAGTTAGGCTAGGGATCTTCAGAAATTCATGATAATGTTGCCTGATTTGTGATGCCTGTAGCCTAGGGTCCCTTATGGGATATTCGCAGTGTTCCTCTAGTGGTGAGGGTTGATAGTTGTTATGCATGTTCTCTAGGGTATTGTGGTAGTACTTCATACAAATATGGGTAGGTGTGGAAGGTAGTATGGGCCCGTACTACTGAAAGCACAGGACCCATACGCGTATCAGGAAAACCATGATCTCTAGGGTAGGGTTGCGAGAGTTGGATCCCAGGATTGTGGGAAGTGTCTGAGATTGGTATGGTGTCTTCGGTATGGAGATTTCAAGGCATGATGATAGTGGATCCGGATCAGGATTGGGAGCTGGAGAGCGAGTTCCGGGTGGATCTGTGCTGTCGGAGGTTATCGATCAGACGAGCACGAGCGAGCGGGATGCGAGGATTCGCGAGATCCTGCGTGATGGGGTTGCTGCATTGTTCCGGGCTGAGTTGCCGGAATTGTTTGGGTCGATCAAGACCGCCATGATTGAGTATTTTGATGAGCGATATGTGGCTCTCGCAGAGACGGCTGCCGCGGTGGCTACAGCGGCTGTAGCAGCGGCAAGGGGAGGAGCTAGTCGGAGTTTTCAGTATCGGGACTTCTATTATACGAAGCCTCCCACATTCGATGGAGTTCAGGACTCGATTCTCGCCATGAGATGGTTATCAGACGTGGAGGGGTGTTTCTTCACGAGTTTATGCCCTGCTGATCAGAGGGTGAGGGGTGCTCTGGACCTATTGGGGCTCGGGGCGAAGGATTGGTGGAGATTGACCACGGAGTCATATTCCGATGCGCAGAGGGCTGCGGTTTCACGGGATCAGTTCAGAGAGATGTTCAGTACTCGCTATGTTCCGCGAGATGAGAGGGAGAGATTGGCTCAGGAGTTCCTTGAGCTGAAGCAGGATTCGGAGTCGGTGACTGAGATCACCAGGATGTTTATTGAGAGGGCGATGTTTTGCCCTGAGTTCGCTTCGGAGCAGGCTCAGATGTCCCGATATCTGAGCATGCTCAAGGGGGATATCAGACAGTTCGTGTCTGCGCAGAGGTGCGAGACCTTGTCGGTGTTGCAGGAGGCCGCCATGCGGCGTGAGTTAGAGGTTGAGTTGCAGTTGCGCGAGCTGAGGCAGGCTCCGATGCAGTCGCAGCCAGCGCCGAAACGGTCCAGTACCGTTGATGTTAGAGTGGGGGATCGAGGCGGCCACACTTGTGGGAAGTGTGGGAGGGATCACACCGGAGTTGCTGGTCCGGTGGTGCATGCCACAAGTGCGGAAAAGGAGGGGCACTATGCGCGGGATTGTCGGCAGTCAGTGCCGATTCGGGATTTGAGGATTTGTTATCATTGTCGGCAGGTTGGACATTTGAGGGTCAACTGTCCACAGCTTTCTGCAGGACCGGTGCAGGCTCTAGCACCGACCGCCTTGAGGAGTTCAGGAGGGGGACAGGATGGAGCGGAGCCCCAAGGTCTCAGGGTCGTGCTTATCAGCCTGCGGCAGAGGGAGTCGGAGCAGTGCCGGAGGCAGCTGCGGGTATGATGCTTTCTCGATGTCTTGATTATATTGCGTTGATTGTGGCGTATTGTTTGTGCCGGTATCTTGTGTGGATTTCGATGCGGTATTCGTTGTTTCGCGGGTTTGGCATGGTTATGGATTGGTGCTTCAGGTTTTCGCTTTGGCATTCGTTGTTCCCTGATGGTTTGGGTATGGTTATAGTTTGTTGTTTTGGTGCCGGTATCCTTGTGCGGTTTTCGATGCGGTATTCATCCTTTTGCATGTTGTGGGTTTGGGTATGAGTTATTGTTTGGGAATTCCATTGGTTATCATTCGTGAGGGTTGATAGTGGAGATGCGGCACTGGGTTGAATGTCGGGTAGCATCTGCAGTCGTGGAGTGGATAATCGAAAGAGCGGATTCTTTTGAGCGGATTGATCAGGGAAGAGATGTGTTTTGCTGAGGGTTGCTTATGGTTTTGGGAAGCGGTCAGTGTGTAAGTGTTCTCTTTGTGCGAGGTTGTTCTGGAAGGTCGTTAATGGCGATCGGTGGCTGTTAGTCAGTGCTTTAAGTGGGGGAGAATTGGAGAATTCTCCGGGAGATCGATGAGTATGTGAGGGTGCTTAGTCGTTGGGATTCAGCAGTGTTCTGTCAGCTCAGAGTATAGGCCGACGAGAGCGAGTGTCGGGTATGCGGGGCGGGGTACAGACCTAGGGCAATTGATTGTGGAGGCCTGGGAGCAGGCCGGGATCAAGTTTGAGTAAGTAACCGGGGTTATGTGATCAGAGTATTTGTATGCTTGAGGTACGTGATGGGTTGTACTGCATTAATCCCACGGGATTTATGTTGTGCATGTTTCTAGAGTTGGAACCGGAAGGTTCCCAGAGTTAGAACCTGAGGGTTCACAGAGTTTAGGTGTACGGACCCACAGAGATATAGCCTCGAGTGGCTAGTGTGTGTTATGAGAGTCGGTCCAGTCATGCTGGGGACTCTGATGGTATTGTTGGATCAGTTTGAGATTTCGGATTGTGTATGTTGCAGTGTGATTACATTGGAAGGTCTGGCCCCGGGTTAGTGATTTTGTTTAGTTGAGGTAGTGATTTTGTAGAGTGGAGAGAGTGCATGGGCTTGAGAGCCCCTGCAATGAGAGCCAGAGTATGTGAATAGCGGTTACGCAAAAAGGGTGGTGTCGCTTGGGGCGAGCACCGTGGCACTGGTTGGAGTGGCATTATGGCCAAGAGGGTTCCTTGGAAAAGGAAAAGAGAAAGGTGCGTAACTCCGAAGGGGAGTGCAAGTTCACGAAAGTGAAAGCTGCAGAGCAGAGTTATGGTTAGAGTATTTCGAGTATGGTTTTGAGCATCGTGTGCGCGGCAGTGAAGTAGGAACCCATCCGGTTTGGGATGTCTGTTGAGGCTCAGAAGGGATGCAGGGGGAGAGAGAATCTTGAATTCTCAGTGTGATTCTGATCAGGGTATAGGGTGGATATTAGCAGTTCATCCTGGGAGATGTTCGAGGATATCATCAGTGTATCAGATCTTCCAACCTGCGGGTGTTGGGGGCTAGTTCAGCAGGTGTATGTGATTGCAAGAGGAGAACTCGTGAGAGTTTCTCTGAGAGTGAGAATGGGTCTCTCAGTCGGTCCGGAATGGACAAAGTGGGCTTTGGATCGGGGATTCGGTGGTTCATGGTTTCCTAACCCTTATGGGTCGAGTGATTGTTGAGATTTAGAGCAGAATTGCATCTTGGGTAATTCTCAGTTACAGAGAGTGATGGGCAGTACAGAGATCGTGCTTCAGTCGACAGAGCAGATTCAGCAGATTAGACAGAGGTTATTGACCGCCCAGAGCCGACGGGAAAGTTATGCAGACAGACGCCGGTCCGAGCTTGAGTTTCAGGTCGGCGACTTCGTACTCCTGAAGGTCTCTCCTTGGAAAGGAGTGATTCGATTCAGGAAGAGGGGCAAGTTGGGGCCCCGGTATATTGGGCCTTTTCATGTGGTTGCGAGGGTAGGCTGAGTGGCCTACCGCTTGGAGTTGCCAACGGATTTGAGACAAATCCACGACATTTTTTTTCATGTGTCGCAATTGAGAAAGTATATAGCTGATGAGTCGGCAGTGGTCCCATTAGAAGACATTCAGGTGGATGCGAGCCTGAATTATGCCGAGAGACCAGTGGTCATCAGAGATCGGAAGATCGAGGTTCTGAGGAATAAGGAGATACCTCTGGTGTTAGTTCAGTGGCAGCACCGGAAGGGGTCGGAAATGATCTGGGAGCCGGAGCGTGAGATGTGGGAGCAGCATCCGGAGCTATTTTCAGAGTGAGACTTCGAGGGCGAAGTCTAGTCCTAGTGGGGGAGAGTTGTAACAGCCCGAAATTCCAGATATTGCTATAATTATGATTTTGGGTGTTTTAAGAGGGGACTCGGCGAGTTGGAACTCAGACTCGCCGAGTAGGATCGCAGATCTGGTCGCGGGTTCGCGACTGGACTCGACGAGTCCGGATATGGACTCGGCGAGTCCATGCTGTTTAGCGAAACCCTAACCGTCCAGGTTTGGGGACATATATAAGGGGCCTTATGGCCGTCATTGTTCACCCTAGTCCTGTGAGTGAAGCCCTAATTCGATTGAGAGCATCTGGAGCAAGGTAGAAGACCATTGTTGATTTTGGAAGTGTTGTTTTGCAAGGAAGAGGAGGCTTGGTTAAGGGAACAACAAGAGAAGCCATATTCTGAGGATTAGGGACACAGAGAGCACGTTATTCAGGTAATATTTCGAGTTGCATTCTTCTATGTTGATGTGTTTATGGATTTAGGGTTTATTGAACCCTTTTGTGGCTAGATTGAGTGTTACCTTAGTCCCCCAAGCGGTTGGAACCCTGTATTGGGACCTTTGGAAGTCCAGAATGTCCCATGCCTGAGTATTTCGGGAATCAATGGAGGTTTTGGATTGGAATCCTTATACCTTAGGTCAAAATGTAATTATGAGTCATGGGGTGTATTATGAGCACCGAAATGAGGACCTTACGTGATGAATCAGTCTAGGAAGGCCAGACCTATGAATGGTCGGAGCAGTTCTGACCTTAGAAAGCAGTTTGAGCGGTTGCATGGCATGGACTCGCCGATTCCGATGAACAGACTCGGCGAGTAGCTTGAAGATTAACTGGGACTCGTCGAGTTGTTCTTCAGACTCGGCGAGTTGAGTCGGGGTGGCCCCGCGATTCGTCCAGGAGGAACTCGTCGAGTCAAGGGGGATACTCGACGTGTAGAAAGGGAATCTTAGAGAATCGGTGAGTCAAGGGCGAGTGGACTCAGAGTTGTTGAACTCGGCGAGTCTTGGGGTGACTCGGCGAGTTAGATCGCGGATTGAGTGAAGTTCTGAGTATGGGGACTCGGCGAGTCATAGGGTTGACTCGGCGAGTAGGGTCAGTTAGGGGTTGACTTTGACCTTGTCTTTGACCAAGGATTGACCAGTGGTTCCAGGGGTATTTTGGTAATTGTTGTTTATTGTTTGAGTTCAGTGCATTGGTGGCTGTCCAGAGGTGGAGATCGTATCAGTGATCGGAGCAGCTTGAGCTATCTGTTCAGTCGGCAGTCTCGAGGTGAGTTATCCTCACTATATCGCTAGGGTTTATGGCACCAAGGCCTACCCTTTTATCGGATGGAAATCCGGGTAGTTGTCATTACATGTTATGGGCCGGAAGGCATTGCTATGTGGACCGGAAGGTCATGGCCTGGAAAGGCGTATGTATGCATTTAGTATGTTGACTGATTCGTAGGGTAATGTTATGCTAGTGGCCGGCTAGACCTGTATCTTGTTTAGAGTAATGCTATGATATGTGATCTGTTGATCGATTGTTGTCTGTGAACTGCTATATGATTATGTGTTATGATTGCTAGATCTGGGGTGTGACCCGATATGTAGGGTCGTTCTATGATTTGTTATGTTATGTATGCATTTTATGCTATGGGCCGGAAGGCAATATGTTATGGGCCGGAAGGCAATATGTTGTGTTGTGGACCGGAAGGTCGGCGTGGGTAGGACCGGAAGGTTTACCCAGCAGGGACGGAAGTCCCCTGAGACACATGGACCGGAAGGTCGTGGCCTGGAAGGGCGTATATGTGGTTGGTATTTTGGGGGTATCTCACTAAGCTTTCGGGCTTATAGTTGTGGTTTTATGTTTCAGGTTCTCAAGAGTCTGTGGCAAGGCAAAGGCGTGATCGTACCGTTCCTCGCGTTGATGTTTATGATATGAACCTGGGAAAATACTCTGTTAAATAATGTATTGAAAACCTTTTGTAACAACGTTATTAAAATGAGTGGTTTTTGAAAAGTTTTAATTGTTTTGAAATTTTGGACGTTACAGTGCATGTCGCAAGTGCGGAAAGGAGGGGCATTATGCGAGGGATTGTCAGCAGACAGCCCCGGTTCAGGATTTGAGGATATGCTATCACTGCCATCAGGTTGGACACTTGAGGGTCAACTGTCCACAACTTGCTGCAGGACCGGTGCAGGCTCCAGCACCGGCCACTTTGAGGATTACAGGTGGAGGTCAGGGTGGAGCAGAGCCCCCGAGGGCTCAGGGGCGTGCTTTTCAGCTTATAGCAGAGGAGGTCAGGGCAGAGACGGATGCAACTGCGGGTACGTTTCCTTCTAGATATCTTGTTATCTTATGGTTGTTATAGAGTATTATATCTGCTAGTCTTGTTCGCATAATTTATGGTATTATATGGGGGTCGGTAGTTAGGGGTTGAAATCAGTTAGCATCCAAGGGATTAATGGTCAGATTTTGGTTGATTGATCTTTTTGTTGGGTATAGCAATTGTGATTTGAGAAGTGTTTAGCGATGAGTCGAACTCCCTTAGAGTTCGAGATGTGCGATGTCGGAGAAGTGATTTTGTGGAGGTTGCTCGTTTTGATTCAGTTCAAGTAAAAGAGAATTCGTTGAGTAAGAATGTTTAAGTGATGTCGGTTGGGTCACCAATGGTTGGTAGTCAGTGCTCTAAGTGGGGAGAATTGGAAAATTCTCAGGAGGATTGACAAGTATTTGAGGTTGATTAGTTGTTTGGAAGTCAGCGGTGTTTCAGTCAGCCAAGAGTATGGGCTGGTATGAGTAAGTGGCAGACTAGTAGGGAAAGGGAGCAGACCATGGATTTAGGGTAGATAGTGTTTGATGTTAGGCCTGGGTTTAGGCCATGGAAAGGATTCCAGGATCGGAACAAGAGTTCGGAACCCCTAAGGGGCTAGAACAGTATGATCGAGAAGGATTCCCTGGAAGGGTAGTTGGAATGATGTATGATAGTTGAGCAGACCGAGAAGACTGAAGGCCGGAAGGCGTACCAGTCCGATCGAAGGCTTAGGAGGACGGTCCAGACAGGCTGAAGGCCCAGGAGGGTGGTCCATACATGTTGAAGGTTCCGAGAGTGGTCCAAATAAGCTGAAGGCCTGGAGGGGCGGTCCAACCATGCTGAAGACTCTGTACGTGTTAGTGGATCAGTATGAGGAGAATGAGGAAATGCGTCGCCAGGGAATGATGACTGATATGGTCTGGCCCCAAGTGTTGATCAAGTTATTCGAAAGCAGTGCATGGACTCGAGAGTCCTTGCGAGCAGATTCAGGTCATGTGCGATGCACGGAGTAGCGGTTACTCTATAAGGGATAGTGTAGAGTGGGGTGTGTACACCGTGGCACTTGTCTGAAGTGGCAAGGTTGGCAAGTAGATTTCCTTGGATAAGGAAAGGGAAAGATATGTAACTCCGGGAGGGAGTGTTGATTCACGGAAGTGGAAGCAGTAGTGAGAATGGATGATTGAGAGTATTTCAATTATGGTTGTGGAAGCATTGTGATAATACCAGTGGTATGGAAGCACATCCGGATTGGGTGTCTGTTGAGGTTGCGGAAGAATTTCCGGTGGTATAGAACCTGAGGAGTTCGGAATGGAAGCGAGGATGGAGCCTTGGATTTTCAGTATGGTTATGATCAGGAGGTTATGTATGTAGCGGTAATTCATCCTGGGGATGTTTGGAGGTATCGTCAGCGTGTCGGGTTTTTCCAGCCCGAGGATGTTAGAGCAGGTTCAGCAAGTGATTATGTGATTTAGAACGATGGAAGTACCATCGGGTGATCATTGGCTAATAAGGGTTGTTAGCAGAGAAAGAAGCCGGTGGCCGGCTTGAAGCAGTTGTCTTGACTCTGTGAGAAAGAGTTGGTCTTTATAGGGGTTTGATGGTAGTGTTTGGAAGAACTTGAGTTGATTGAGAAATCGGAGTCTACAGTGCTAGGGTTTGTTCTGAAGTGTATGCAGCAGTAGGCTTCGAGGACGAAGCCTGATTTAAGTGGGGGAGAGTTGTAACATCCCGAAAATTCAGAAGTATTGTTCAAGGGCTAAAGTGTAAATTAAGGAGGGGACTCGACGAGTAGGTATTCCGACACGCCGAGTCGGAGCGGGATTTGGTCGCTGGTTAAGTGACCAACTCGCCGAGTCAGTAGCTAGGACTCGACGAGTTGATGCTGAAAGGAGAAAACCCTAATCCCGGGGGTTGTGCCCTATATAAAGAACATATCATTCCTTCTTCAGCCTCCTTACCACCCTTGAGAGCCTGAAAACCCTAGAAATCGAGTGGAACTCCATTGATAGTGAATTTGGAGCTTTGGGAAAGGAAATCTTGAAAAGGGAGCTTGAAGACTAAGGGATTACATCAAGGGAGTGGTATAGATTCGAGGTCTACTTCAGTGGGAGCTTGCATTGGAGGTAATAGATTTGTTCTTGAGCTTTTGTGCATCTAGATATATCAATTGTGGGGTTTTGGGGGCATAAATGAGGTCCATCTCGAGTTTGGTGTAAGATCTGAGGTTGCTACCTCAGATCTAGGCTTGTAATGACCCAAGGAGCCATAAAGTCTATATTCAAGAGATGTAGGTGAAGTTCTTTTGTCCCAAACCTTAGCCCAAGAGTGTATTATGCTTAGATCTCTTAGGATTCACGTAAAGTTTGCCACTTTACGTGATGGATGGGTTGTAGGGGAGTGAATCTATGGTTTGGAGCCCCTGTATGGCTTGGAAAGCCACTGTATGGATTAAGAACTAGAGGTACTCGGCGAGTCACATGGATGAACTCGGCGAGTTGGATGAAGATAGACAGGAACTCGACGAGTTTAAAGACAACTCGGCGAGTATGTTGAATGTTGCCTTGGACTCGACGAGTCTGTTCTTGGACTTGGCGAGTCTGGTCTTGGAGTCTTAACTTTTTTGGTTGAGCTGTGAATCGGTGAGTCGAGGGACGACTCGGTGAGCTGAGCGAGAAAGGACTCAGAGTTTGTTGGACTCGGTGAGTTGAGTCGTGGTCTGGGAGTTCTGAGTATAGGGACTCGACGAGTCAGCGGGTTGACTCGGCGAGTAGAGTCAGTCTGGAAGGTTGACTTTGACCAAGAGTTGACCAGTTGACCTCCGGGGGTATTTTGGTAAATATTGGTACTTATTGAGCTCAGTCTTTTGGTATTAATCAGTGGTGGAGTTCGTGTCGGAGGTTGGAGCAGCGTGATCTTATATTTTCAGTTATCTGTGGCGAGGTGAGTTATCCTCACTATATCAACAGGGTCTAAGGCACCAAGGCCGACCCTTTATCGGATTGTAATCCGGGTATCGTTGTTATGTTATTGCTTTGCTATGTTTGCATCCTGGTAGTTAGGATGGTATATGTTAGAGACCTGGTTAAGGTCGGTATCCTAGTATATAGGATGATGCTATGCTAGTGACCGGTTAGGTCGGTATCCTGGTTAGGATGATGTTATGTTATGTGATCTGCTACATCGGTTTGATTGGATACGTATTGTTATATGATTGTATGTTTATGTGCACATGGTTGTTGGACTGGGGTTGGGTTGAGGCGGGTCCTACTTTTTGCTGTAGGCCAACATACCCAGGGCGGACCGGTTATCCTGAAGTCCCAGCGAGCAGTCTGGATAGGCTGTAGGCCCCACGAGGGCGGACCAGACATGCCGAGGCTCGGAGAGTGGACCAGGCCGACTGAAGGCCCGGTGCGGGTGGACCAGTCATACTGTAGACTCAGAGAGTGGACCAGGTGGGTTGAAGTCCCAGTGCGGGCGGACCAACCACACTGCAGACTCGATGGATATGGCTAGACTCGGAGGGTGGACCAGGTGGACTGAAGGCCTGATGCGGCAGACCAGTCACACAGTAGACCCGAAGTGCATGGCTGTTCTGTTCGGTTATGATATGTTATGCGTGGTATATGTGGTTGGTATTTTGGGGGTATCTCACTAAGCTTCCGGGCTTACAGTTGTGGTTCAATGTTTTTCAGGTACTTCAGGAGACCGTGGCAAGGCGAAGGCGTGATCGTACCGCTCCTCATGTTCTTGTTTTATGATATTGTTCTAGGAATACTTTAATAATAAATGTATTGAAAACCTTTTTGTAATAACTTAATAAAACTGGGTGGTTTTTGAAAAGTTTAAATTGGCTTGGATTTTTAGAGCGTTACAGTATTTGCATGCAAATGTTACCAAGTTTATAATTAGAATTCATATTCTTCTCTTTGCATGCAAAGTGTCTATCTTAAAACACAATACAACATGTACATTCTGACATTTTGTGTTTCATATTTGAAAGAAATCTGAATTTCAAATTGATTATTCTTGGATTATCCAAATTAGATTTCGTGATACCCTAATAGGGTCGAAATCACAGATTTTGAAAAAAATATATACAAAACAATATCCTAACACTATCCAAGTTATTATTAATATCCTTAGACCCAAAATCTACCAACTTATTTACCAAAGTCTGAATACCTATAGTGCAATGATGTCAAGAGTTGAAAAATATGTCTCTCGTCCAAAGAGTTGAGGATGTTGGTGGTTTTAATGACATCGATACATCTTTGTAGTTGAGATTCTATTTGGGACATGCTTACTTTCTCTCCAAACCTGTCCATTGGGAGGATAATCAGGAGAAAAAAAATACCAATAATAATATTTTCTCTTCTTTCCATTTCCTTCCAATAAAAAATGGAAAATCATTATTTTTTTCTCCTTTGTTTCAACTTTATTTCACTCCTCTCCTTAAAAATGGTTTGCATATACATGGATAATGATAAATACATATTTTAAGAAAATCCAACTTGTCATAGAAAAAAAAAGGCTCTGGAGCTGTAACTATGCACATCTTAAAAATGATATTGTCTAACCCTTTAAAGCAAAACCTCGTGAGAACCCTCACACCCGCTGCCACTCATACATGTATGATCATGAATCTCAAGGGAAATGAGAGTTATGTGTTGTTTATTAGTTGGATGGCTAATAGTTGTTATCTTTCTGTAGAGATCAACTTTAAGTGGCGGCTCTTGAAACCCAAAGTGAAATGTCGTTCTAAAACACAATATGGTTGTAACTGTTGATATGAGTTATTCTAATTAGATCCATGATTTATTGAAGAGTAAACTTTTATAATATTGTTTTTGTTTTCATTCTTTGGTTTAATCTGCGAATTGTTTATATATCATCGCCAACACTAGTCATCTTTTAGGATATCCATGTATGATCGAGATCAAAAGTTTTTGTTGTCAGTGTTAGTGGTTAGTGGCATAACTGATTTGGGGATTAAATTTGTGTCTTCGTCTTGCTGCTTTGGCACACTTCTGTTGTATTGATCAATTTTGGACATAATAACATATAGTGTTATTGTCACTCTAGCCCAACAAAGTTACGTATAATGGTTTAAATGGTCCCTCGTGGTTATTCTTTGCGTTTTAAGGGCTCAAACTTGTTAACGACCGATTGAGAAAGTCATCTTACCCATTTTAGCAGGTTAACCTACCTCGTCACTTGCCATGTATACGTATGAGTTAACCCACTGAGTCAATACCGAATTGAGTCAATGACACATAAGCTGGCACATGCAGATTAGTAACTATCGCCTTTAATGTCCACCAACACCCCAACAACCTTACACTGTCGATTCGATTGAGTCACATGCATAAGTCTCGAATTATAAGGGGACATACACATGTGGGGTTTGAAGTAAAACAAATCTGAAACTCGTTTACCCTTTTCGGGCAAACAATCTTGTGGAAGAACCCTTAAAAAGCAACAATGTCGACTCCACCACCTTCACCCGACTCTTTAAATTATGCTGAAGACATCAACTAGAATGTGCTCCAATCAATCTTCTGTGATTGTGGTCCGAAGATTACATAAAACCAAACTAAAATGAAAAGGTTGAAGGAGCAGCTAGGACAAAAGTATATCGTTTGCAGGATCAACCACATCAGTCTCCAGCACAAGCTGGATGACCATGATCAGAAGTTTAAATTCGTTGGTGTTGCTCTGGGTGGCATGATGTTGGGGATGCTCTTGTTGCTGGTTGTTGTGCTCCATTTCCTTTTTAAGCTTTGGTGATGGGTTGATCTGCAGCTAAGGTGGTTAATGGTTAAGAAGGTTATTAGTATGTAGTGTTCGTGTGTTTTAATTTTTTTCTTGTATTTCTGTTTATTTTGGCGAAATATGTAAAAGTCCTGTCTTAATGACATGCATTTTTGTAAGTGAAATCGAATGATTAATGAAAGACCTATCAAAATGATAGGCGTTTTGTAAAGTTGTCTGATGTTCTTTGCTTATTGTTTTTGATCTGAATTAGTTCACTTTGATAGAACGGATTCGTTGAAAGTGCAATAGTGGGGGTAATATAGTCTTTTTTATGTATCGCTCCTTCATATATACCTTCTTGCATTCATTCTAGAACATTGTTTTCTTCTTCAAATACTCTCCACTGTGAAGGTACATAATGAAGAACATGGAATGTGGATGTGGAGCTGAGGCTATAATAAGAACATCTCGTACTACCAGTAACCCAGGAAGGCCCTTTTATGCATGCCTGAAAAAAGGTAATTTACCATTTATTCAAATTTTGGTGTTAACCCTACTTTTTTTAAGATGTCTTAATTGAAGCAAATAGTTGGAATCAGGATGCTCGTTCAGGTTTTATAGCTTAGGTTGATGAAATGGAGTGCAACAATGAAGGTTTTATCATAAATGGGTTGTATAAGTCCAACAAAAAGCTTCAACCTGAGGTCTTTAAGTTGAAGGTTTACCTAGTATGTAGTTGGGTATTTTTTTCTGTTTAATCATGTACAAGTTGTAATGAAGGTCAGTTGGACCACTTGTTTGTTATGTATCTTGTAATGCACTTTGATGTCTTTTGAAACTTGTAATGTACTTTATTTCCTTTAAGTTGTTATGTAATCTGTAATGTACTTTGTTTAATTGAAGTGGTTATATTTGGGGTTTGATGTGTTTTGTATGTACGAAATATGAACAATCAAATTAAACAAAGTTAACACTTAAATCCAACCAAACACAACAAAGTTAAAACATAACAACTTGTCCAATTCCAAACTTAATAACCTACTACATCCCAATACCAAACTTAACACTTAAATCCAACCAAACACAACCAAGTTAAAAGATAACAACTACAACAAAATAAGATCCTAATCATTAAGCTCCAATGGGTTTGCACTTGTTTCTCATTTCCCATCTTTGCCCTTCACCCTCTTAGCAAGTTTCATCTTTATGATTCTCTGTGATTTCTTTCTTTTAGATATCCTTCCAGCAGCAACAACTGTTACTCCTTGACCTTTTTTCCATTCGTGCACTGATTTTGCTCCTTGACCATTTTGCCCTTCATTGACACCTCCTGCTCCTGCTCCTTCACCTTTATCTTTTCCATTGACCCCTCCTGCTGCTTCACCTTTTCCATTGACACATGTTTTCCTTTTTTAACATTTAGTTTGGGCCTCCTACCAACTTTAGGTTTTTGCACTTGAGGTCTTTCAGCTTGAGGACATGTGACCTTGTTATGCCCCACATTTTTACAAACACTACATGATATTTTTTTCCCTGCCTTAGACACAGTGTGCCTTGGTAGCTTCTCTGATGCATCTCTTCTTCTGTTAACCTTTAGTCTACCTGGAATTCTTCTATTCATTGGTGGAAGAGGTGGTATGAAGTGAGTAGGTGGCCACATGTTGCTACCATTCATCCCCTGAATTAGATACTTATAGGTGTTCTTGTAGACTGCTCCATAGAACATTGTATCAACATAACCACCAACATCTCTATTGAGGAATGATATAGTTGCAACTGAATGCACACATCCATACCCATTAAGTTGCCACACTCTACAAGTGCAAGTCTTCTTGTCCAGGTCAACAACATAGGACTCAGCCATGTTTCTTGTTTCAAATTGGTTTAGACCACTTGGTAAAACCTGCCAATACCTAAGTGTAGACATAACATAAGTAATTATATTAATTTATGAGTTTAGAGATTAGAAAGTACCTTTGTGCTTTTTTTAATTGATTTAGAAGGAGTGTAATTGTTGGGCAAGGAAATCAGGCCATGAACTACCTTTAATCTTTAAATTGTATATTCTCTCCATAACATACAATTTAATTTCCTCTAACATGGTGATGATTGGCTTTTTCCTAGCATCTCTTATCACACTGTTGAAGCTCTCAGATAACCCATTCTCCACTGCATCACACATCTTTCCCTTTTGAAAAAAAATGTTCTGCTCCAAGATTTGGGGTTGGTGTCCATAAGATAAGCAAAGGCTGCAGGGTTAAGCACTTCAATCTCCTTCATGACCGCATTGAATAAAGGCTCAGTGGATGCCTTGCTTGCCTTTCAAAACATGTTTTCATAATGCACACCACTGGATCTTTTTTCTAAAGTTGGCAACAATATGCCTTGCACACTGCCTATGTTCAGCAAGCAATAACTCTGTACGTAACTTTATTGGGCTACAGTGACAATAACCCTAACATATAATACAACTAGCTAAAAGTACCTTATTCACTTTTTCTTTCAAAGATATAACGAAGACAAAATTGTTCTGATTGGTCGAGTCGTTCCAGCTCGCCTGAGGTCTCATTCTTTCATGAGCAATGGGAGACTTATATTCATCCAAAGAGATATCTTTGATAATTGGCAAATCCAAAAATAATATTGTCATAACTTTTTCGAACGGAAATATGATAATATCTATTTTAAATGAAATAACAGTTGTTATTTTAGTTAATAAAAACACGAGGAATTACACGTCGACATTTCTTCCAAAGTGCATTGAATTTGTTGGCCCATTGCATTAACCAATGAAAACGAATTGCGGAAAGGGAATGCTCGGTTTTCAAACGGGAGAAAATGTTGACCAAAAAAAAATAAAAAAAACCAATAACATTTGATCCGACCCGATTGCATCCAACCCGCTTCTTTAAGCGCCTTCTATATAAATTCCTAAAAGAGTAAAAGGGTAAGAGCGCAAAAACGCCCAAAATCAAATATTAACAAAAAAACCCCTCATCATCAACCTTTGTCTTTTGCTTAAAAAATGGATACTATTTGGCAGGAACAGAATCATGGTGGCGGCGGTTTTCAGCTGCCGGAGAGTCCAAGGAGGCCGATGGAGTTCTTGTCGAGATCATGGAGTGCTGCTGCTCTCCAGGTCTCTAAAACTCTACACTCTCCGCTATCTCCATTGATTCCAAAATCTGGTATTAATACTGATAATACCGGTGCAAACTCTGTTGCCGCCGCGGCGGAAAACAACAACCGTTTCTCCGGTGTCGAGGCAGCGGAGGAGTCGGCCTCAGCCGCAGCCGCATTACTGTCTGGAAACACGTTCTCGTTTGCGTCCTCCGCCACTTCTCAGCTAGTGCTTGAACGCATCATGTCTCAGTCCGTGAGTTCTCTCTTACTGTATTTCAAACGTTTAGAAATCAAACAGAGTGCTCTTATCTTGTGGTTTAAGGAGGAAATGTGTAATCAACTAGTAAACAATATAAGACATCATTTTCTGATTATGATTTCAAAAAATCATAGCGATTAATTTTTCTAACGCTATTTGTGCTTATGATTTCATTATTATTTTCGTCTGTACATCAAAGAAAAATGTTGCTCTACTGAAATATAAATGCAACTGGACATATATGATTTCCTTGCAGTTCCTCTAAAAAACCAGTAGGAGGTGTCTAATATTAGTTTATTTTCGAAAAATGTTTATATTTTGGCGATTTTAATTGTTACTTTTACGTTTAAATTGTAGACAGAATGATTATAAAGCTGGTTTACTAAGAAACATTGGTATATTTTGTGTAGCTACAGTATTTTTAAGGAATTGTTGAGTAATTAATATTGATGGGGTATGTGGGGATAACAGGATATATCGCCATTAGCATCAGGGAGGCTGTCACACAGCAGTGGACCTTTAAATGCGACGTTGACGGAGGAAACCGATAGTCCTCCGATCTCCCCTTCCGATGACTACGACGATGTCGTCAAGGTAAATAACTCCTCCAATCTTTTCTATTTATGAAATTTAGGGCACCAAAAAAATGTTTAAACTTAAAAATAGTGTGTAGTGTGTACGAGTATGAGTGACGACTGAGGAATTGTGTTTTCATCTGTTGGGTTACTATTTCTCAATTTAACCCTTGTCTCTCTCGGTTTTTGCTTTTTGACTTGAAAATCCAAAAATTGTTTGGAATTTGTTTTGTTAAATAGTGTAATATGGAAGACAAGACAATTATTGTGATCTGATGGTTTCTTTCCAATCTGAACAAAAATCAGAGAGTGAGGCAGCGGATGACGTGAGCCCCCCTTCCCTCTGTAACTCTAGGTCTAGGGACCTCCGATGCCGGCTATTACTTCAAACTTTAACTTTATCGTTACTCGACAACCCTTTTGCCCATCTTTTCTTTTTACCTTCATGTTAACGGAAGTTACAGTTTATTTATACGTCTTGGATAATCTTTCTGATAAGCATATACAATAGTAACAAAAAAAAGGATTAATTATTTATGTGAGATACTCAGATGTTGATGTTCTGGATTAATTTGCCTTTTTTGTCGTTAAATTAAGTAAATTAAGACAAAAACAAGAACAATGGAAGCATCTAAGATCTGGGGATTAGCAATATAGTGATCTCTCTCACTGTTTTTTTTTATGTAAAAGATACATAGTAGAATACTTCACTTTAAATAAGCAAAGAAAAGAATATGCCTACTTTTTCTTTCTCAAGGCTGTATTCGTATAAGCTTTAATGCTTGGGGTACATGTGTATGTAAACTGTAAAGTACTAAAGCGCTAAAGCATTAACGCAAAGAGGAAACTTAAGCCTTTTTTTGCTCTTTTTCACAGTGTACAATTTATAATGCATGACTTGCAATTCATGTTGGATCCAAGAAAAAAGGACTGAAAACTTATCACAATCATTAATCGGTTCTTTCCTTTTTAGTAAAGGTAAATACTAAATAGTGTTAAAGAGAGTAGAAATACTGAAGTAGAATGGATAATAACAAGAGTTAAAGTTGTACATGGATTTAATTTTTTTCTACTTTGGAAAAGACAATAACATCTTTTAATGAACGATGAAAGACATCAAAAATGAAATATAAGAAGATTTGCGAATCTTGTTTAATAAAGGCCCGAAAAGACACCAGTAGTAGCCAACTGTGAGGGTCAAGTTTAGACTACCCTTCGTGTTTTTGGTGTTGGCTTTAAATTCTTTTTATAGGTTTTTATCGTTTTAATGATAAATAAATGCAAGTGCCTTTTTCCTATTTGGTGAAATCTTATTTAATTTAGCTGATGTAGTCACGGATATGTCCAAAAGTAAATTTTCTCAAATGATGTAATTACAGATATGCCCAAGAGTAAATTTTCAAATGTGAATGGTGTTTTTGATTATTTGTGTTGAGATTAAATTGAAAAACACTTCAAGATATTCTGTATAATATGTTTTTAAGTTTTTTTAAGTAAAATTTTAACAGCTGATTTATAACAAATTAATTATAATTTTACTATTCTATGTAAGATTTACATAAAACTAAAACTGTAAAAAACGATAACTTTTGTTTAGCGTCAAATGGTTAAAAAGATGTTACATGGAAAGATAAAATAGCACAAGGGTGCATTTCTTTGGTACCATTGTATAATATCTAAATTACTATTTAACAAAATAAAAAAAAGTATGTATCGTAGGTACAAATCAATGTCAATGACTACTAAAAGTCTAAAATGGTAATTTACCTTGCCTTTGGTGAAAAAGTATATATAGCAATCTATTTGACATAGAAATTGTATTTGGGGAAAAAGTACGGTTTTACCAGCTTGAAGTACAAGTCTTCATATAAATCTTTGATTGTCTGGGTTTTTGGTAATTTTACAGCTGGTAAAAAATGGGGTGAAACATTATTCTTTTTCATGCTTCTTTTATCAACAAGAATTTATTGTTCCCAAATGATTCCGCAAATAAATAAATAGATAGTCAACAATGTACAATTTTTTTATCCGATGTACGAGTTTTATAAAAGTAATTTTATGGATATGGTAAAATTTACAATAGAAAATAACCCTCTGAAATCTACGACCTACTTTTTTTAACCTATGTCACCCTCTAGCTTTGTTCTTACAGACTGTGGGTTATCTATCACAGTTGTCTTCTTGTCCTCTGTTTTCTCAACAGTTCTTTAAGTCACTCATGGGGTCACTCGCCAATCGCCATTCCAAACTACAGTACAAAATGAGTTTCGAATGTCAAATCTAATTTAATACTTCCCTTTTCCATATATAATACTAATAAACACAACTGTTCATAATACAAATTAAAATAATATAAACAGGTTTAAAAAATAAAATAATTATTTCTAAACATCAATCTCATTGCAGTATCTTCGAGCAAACAACTCGTTACAACCCCTGTTTGCCAACGCACGTAGCGGTGGTTACACAGGCGGCAGCAGCACCCCTGCCGGAAAAACAGTTGGAAGGTGGTTAAAAGAGCGGCGAGAGAAGAAAAAGGAAGAGACCAGAGCTCACAACGCGCAACTTCACGCAGCGGTTTCTGTTGCCGGCGTGGCGGCAGCTGTGGCCACCATCGCAGCCGCCACCGCCGCAGCTTCAGCCTCCAGAAAAGACGAACAAATGGCGAAAACCGACATGGCTGTGGCCTCTGCCGCCACCTTGGTTGCCGCCCAATGCGTGGAGGCCGCTGAAGCCATGGGAGCTGAACGTGAACATCTTATCGCGGCTGTTAATTCCGCTGTTAATGTGAAGTCCCATGGTGATATATTAACCCTCACCGCCGCAGCTGCCACAGGTAAACAAACAATACTCTGACACTGATACTGTTTAGATGACAGTAGCAGTGTCAGTTTAATACATGTCAAACACAGTACAACCTGTCATTGTGAGTTTTAGTTGTACTCTACAAACCACTAAGGAATTGAAAACTTGTGTATTTGTAGCTTTGCGTGGTGCGGCGACTTTGAAGGCGCGTGCATTGAAGGAAGTATGGAATATAGCAGCGGTTATACCGGTTGATAGAGGAGTGAAAGAAAGCAAAAGCCATGGAAAGAGTAGTGGATACTGTGAAGAGCTTCTTCCGGAAGAAAACTTTCTTGGCATTTGTAACCAAGAGCTTCTTGCTCGTGGTAGCGAGCTTCTTAAACGCACACGTAATGGTAATAATTGAAAACCTTGTCTTTACTTGTGAAATTTTAAATAAATAATTAATGTTTGAACGATTAATGTAGGTGATCTTCATTGGAAAATTGTATCTGTTTATATCCATCGAACGGGTGAAGTAATGCTAAAGATGAAGAGCAAACACGTTGGCTCTACGATCACGAAAAAGAAGAAAAGTAAGTGATTTTAATTTTTCTGGATAAATGATATTTTTGAATTATGAGAGTACATTAGTTGGTAAATAGAGGAAAAAAATAAACTGTGGTTTCAAAACTTTTTTCCTGTGAGAGACAAATGCAAAAAGTAACAACCTACTTTCAACATTGGGATGGAAAGGTAAAATGATTATTTAGTTTCATTCACACAGTTTTATACTGTATTTATATAATCTAGAAAAGAAAAAGATTTTTATGTACATAAATATCGAGTTTACACCTAAGAATTAATAGGGAATAAAAAAGACACAAGAAACATAATAAGATGATGTGATGTGTGAAACTTGTAGATGTTGTTTTGGAGGTTTGCAAAAACATGCCAGCGTGGCCAGGGAGGCACCTATTTGAAGGCAGTGAGCAACGGCGCTACTTTGGGCTGAGGACAACCATTCGTGGAGTAGTGGAGTTTGAGTGCAGGAACCAAAGAGAATACGACATGTGGACTCAGGGTGTGTCTCGTCTTTTGTCAATTGTGGCTGAAAAGAAGCTCTCTCGAAGGCCATAAGGTTTAAGCCTTTAAGGTTAGTTAGGGACACTGTCCTCCTACTCCTACTACTACTTAGTTTTGCTGTTTTGTACGACGACAAACATTGTAAAGGTCTGTGTGTGTAGTATGGCTAATAGCTGGCAGGTTTAGGGAGTTTATAATTATAGTTATAGGCTTATTTGATAGGGGTGTGTAATGAATTTAATGATATACGTTTGGTTGGTGTTGGTAGTTGATAGTTATCGATACATTTTCATAAACCAAACATACATTGGCCTTGGGCCCTTGGCTAGATATAATATTACAATATTCTATTCCTCTATTTTATCTTGTCATTTTATTAAATCAAAATATTCTCTTGTCAATTTTATTTGTTTATACAAAACAAAACCAAACATAGACCAAATCAGCATTCATTCATATATTCAACTTAAAATTTCTTCCTTTCTATGACATGGGAAAAAAGAATATTCCCCGTTGTGTTCTCACAAACCACAAAGTCCAACTACTTCCTAACCTTACAACTTACAACAACAAACTAATTCATCAACAATATTCAAATGTTACAACAATAATGAAGCAAAGTCTTTTTCAACAAGTTCATACCAAATGTTTGTGTGTATGTGTTTATCTATCAACGGTTCTGAGTATAGTGAGCAAGGAAATGAAAAGATTGATGATATCAAGGTACAAAGCCACAGCAGCCCAGATGTATTCGTCATATGAGTATCGTTTAATCAAATTATCGGTGTCATACACAATGTAACCACAAAAGACTATAGCAGAAACACCAGCATATATCATCACTCCAATCTTTCCCATAGGGAAAAATATCTGCATGGATAGACTAGTAATTTAGTAAATTGGTCAACTAGAACCCAAAACATGTAATGTAACACCATTTGTGGGGGAGGGATACAGACCTGAATGATGGAGAATACGATAAGCACCATAAGAGCACCAAATAAGAAAGGACCCAAGAAATTGAAGTCGGATCCTCTCTTTGCCGCCCAAAATGTGAATAAAGTCAGACTCACAACCACCACAGCTGTTAGAATCACTGCTTCCAGAATCACCTTCCCTGCAATTGTTTCACATGATTTTGAGTGTATGTGTATCTACTACAACATATAAACTGGTAAAAAGAAATTCAAGTGTTTGATTTCAACTCACCGCTAGTGAAAGCACATGACAAGCCAATACCAAAAGCAAGGGCGATGGTGAAGATCCCTAGCAGCACATAATTCACAGGATGCCGCTGATAATAGCAAGACAAAGGGCACAGAACTACACAACATAACAACGCAAAACTATTCAATCGATTACTAAAATAATCAAATGAAAACAAAAAGTGAAGTACTTTGCTTTGAACTTACTTATGAATGGAGTAATTATGATAAGAATGTAACAAGCGAATCCGCCTCTCGTGGTAGTGAGGAAAATGACGATCGGATGATAAGAGACGACAATAGCACCAACAACAGCTGTAAGAAGTAGTTGTATGGCGACAATCGTGTATATCTTGCGGATGAAAGACCACCGGAGATCTGGTGACTCCACCATCGTCGGATACAGCGGTTCACTGGACCCCGACTCCACGTCGGTTTCGGTTTTTCCGAACGTTCGGTTCCACATCTTGAACAACTGCGTATCAAATTTCTGTAATTTGATTCAAAAATCACCAAAATGAAATGAGCAGTTCCCTTCCGGATTCGAATGTACTGAAATAAAGATGAAGAAGACAGGAAGGGGTAGGTACGATTTGCGAAGAAGGACAAGCTAGAAGTTTCTGGCGGCTCTAATGGCCGCCTCCAGTTGTATGACGCAATTAAAATTCAAATATATAAGATTAAATTACCAATTTGGTCCTTATATATATATATATATATATATATATATATATATATATATATATATATATATATATATATATATATATATAACCCGTGGAAACCACGTTGACAAAATTAATTAAATTTTCATGATGAAAACTCAAAATTATTATTTAGTTATTTTAAATAAATTATTAATTAAAAAGAATTTTTTTAGTTATATAAAATTATAATCGTTAATTTGAATAAATATGTGAAATTATATCATCTTATAATTTTTTTTAATTTTATTTTAATTTTTATTCTAATGTTATTAATTTAATTTAATTAGAGTGAGAAATTTAAAATTTGAAATTTGAAATTGAGAATCAATAGGTTGACAAGTGGTATGTATTAATTAGAAGGTTTAATAGGATGCTACTTGGCAAAAAAAGAATAAAATATGTATTAATTAGGAGGCCTAATAGGATGACACATGTCAAAAGAAGATTAAACTATTCTTTTATTAGAATATATATATATATATATATATATATATATATATATATATATATATATATATATATATATATATATATATACTAGTTTTTTAACCCGTGAGAACCACGGTTATAAAATTAATTAAATTTTCATATTAAAAAATCAAAGTTATTAATCACTTACTTTAAAAAAAAATTGTATTTAAAAGATATTTTTTTAGTTATCTCAAATTATAATAATTGATTTAAATAAATACGTGAAGTTATATTATCTTATAATTTGTATCAATTTTATTTTATTTGTTAATCTAATGTTATTAATTTAATACAATTAAAGTGAAAATTTTTAAATTTTGAATTAAAATTTAATGTAATTAAGGTGGGAAATTTAAATTTTAAAATGGATAATTAATATGTTGACAAGTGACATTATATGAGACATATAATATTAATGAGGAGTTATAATATAATGACACTTGTCAATAAGAGAATAAACTTATTCATTTATTTATATATATATATATATATATATATATATATATATATATATATATATATATATATACTAGTTTATAACCCGTGGGAACCACAGTTATACAATTATTTAAACTTTTAAAATAAAACTAAAAATTATTAATCAATTATTTTAAATAAATTACTAGTTGAGATATTTTTTTAGTTATATAAATTTTAATCATTGATTTAAATAAATATGTGAAATTATATCACTTTATAATGTGTATTAAGTTTATTTTAATTTTTATTCTAATGTTATTAATTTAATATAATTAGATTGAGAAATTTAAAATTTGAAATTTGAAATGGAGAATTAATAGGTTTTCAAATGTCATGTATTAATTAGGAGATATAATATGATGAAACATGACAAAATGAGAATAAAATATGCATTAATTAGGAGGCTTAATAAGATGACACATGTCAAAAGGAGAATAAAACTATTCTTTTATTAGATAGGTATATATATATATATATATATATATATATATATATATATATATATATATATATATATATATATATATATATATATATATAACGACAGAAATATATTAAAACGAACTAACAAAATGCTAGAGAAAACTAAATGTTACAAGAAAGGAAATCCAACATAACGTATCAAATTTAGCTCTATGTTTGATCCAATTATAAGAAGCAAGTTGAATCTCATCCGCCATCGTCATAGGATTGCACTTCCGATTTTTGTAGAGAAGATTGTTTCTAGAAATCCACAAAAACCACAACACCGAGTATGATCAAGCCAAAACTAACTTGTACTACTTCTTGTGCATGCCCATGGAGTTAATTGTGGAGATAAGAGAAGAGAAATCATGAGGAATGCCAATTTGCAAACCAACCCATGAACAAAACCATTTACACACCTCAATAGCATACTCACAAGTGAAAAAAAAAAACAGGACAAACTTCTTCATCCTCCTTTTGACAGAACCTGCATAAGGATGAGTCTAAAAAGACACTTCTTATAACAAGATTGCAAGCCACCGAAATTCTGTGTAGCATAAGTGTCCACACAAAGCAATTAACATTCAAGGGAATCCAACTAACCCATATAAAGTTAGTAGCATCACCATCAAAACATGAATCTGCCATACATTGTCTTAAAGAATTCACTGAAAAAAATGCCATTTTCGGTTCCATTCCACCTCCACGAATCATTATCAATAGTTAAGGAAACCTCCCTCATTTTCCTGTTTAACTCCACCAAAGATACCGACTCTCTACCTCTTTTAATATCTCTTTTCCAGCACCAGAAACTCCCTTTTCCTCCCCCTGTAGTGATGCTTGGCAGGCCATCCATCACCTTGCAGTTTTTATCTAATTCTAACTTATATAAATCTGGAAAAATATCCTTGACAACAACCCTATACATCCACTTATCTTTCCAAAAATAGGTGTCGTTTCCTCCCTATTTTTTCAAAGAGTAGATCCAAGTCAATATTCCAATCCTCCAAATCATTATATAAATTTGTAATATTTGACCACGTGCCCGAAAGACAAGATCTTGCAATAGATTCACCGTCAATACCACTAATATTATGCCAAGCCTTTATACATTTTAACGAAAGATTTTTACCTTCCTTTTTAAGCCTCCATGTCCATTTAGCTAAGAGGGATAGGTTTAAAGATCTAAGGCACCCAATACCTAGACCTCCTTTTCTCTTGGGCATGACCACCGTATTCCAAGCCATGCAATGGATCTTTTTACTATCACCTTTCCCATTCAAAAGGAAATTTCTCCTAATACCCTCCAAACAATCAATAATCTTTTTTGGGGTTTTAAAAAGCAAAAAATAGTAAGGGGGGGGGGACTACTTAAGACGGAACTAACAAGAGTGAGATGGCCTCCAAAAGATAAATTAGTAGCTTTCCAAGAAGATAACTTTGATTTAAACTTCTCAACTATAGGATTCCAAGATCTAGCTAACTTCATGTTAGATCTGATGGGAAGTCTAAGATAAGTAAAAGGAAATCTATCAGGCTCACAACACAAAATACTAGTAACGCGCTCAATCTTCACATATTCCACCCCCATACCAATAACGTTACTTTTATGGAGTTTTACTCTCAAGCCGAAAGCTAAAAGAAGCACCTTAAAATTCCATTAAGATTAATCAAATTCATCTCGGGCCATTCTCCAATAAAAGTAACATCATCCACATAAACAAGATGAGATAAAGAAGTATCACTATTAGGAAGAGGAATACCTTGGAAAAGATGTTGATCACAAGCCTTCCTTAAAGTGATACTAAGACCTTCCATGGTAAGAATGAAAAGAAAAGGAGCTAAATAATCGCCTTACCTAACTCCCCTCTTAATGTCAAACTCCTTCGTGGTGGAACCGTTTATAAGAATAGAAGCTTGTGACAACCCAAAATCTTTTTTTAAGTCAAAATTATTTCAATAAAAGTCAGACTTGTTTCTGCTATCACCTTATTGTGTTTAGGGTCAATTTGAGAGTCTTTAAGTCTAGTGCACTTAAGAGTTGGATGTTGAGAATTGTTAGCTTGGGATTAGAGGAATGCAATCGAAACAGAAAACTCTTCAAAGGGTGTTCACGGCCGCAAACTAGGTTCACGGTCTTGAACCCATGTTGGGCCGTGAACCCCTCTCCATATATATATATATATATATATATATATATATATATATATATATCCTTCATTTTTCCTCATTTCTTCCCTCCTTGGCCAAAAAGTCCTCAAGATTCTCTCTAGACTCATCCAACAAAAGCTCTTTTCCCACCCCACAAGAGTAAGTGATTCTCCCTTTTCACTTGTTATTCATCTTATTCATGTAAAGTGCTTCATATTCATCCATTGATTCATCACTTTCATCACCATCTTTATGATCTTGAAGAGTTCACGACCGTGAACCCTTTATAGGGTCGTGAACCCTTCATAGATGGGCCATAAATCCTTCATGTGTTCATGGTCCGTGAACACATCTTAGGCTGTAAACCCATGGTGGTTGGCCGTAAACTCCTTCTTGTCCCTCATTCTTGATTCTAACACTTCATTGTAAGTGTTTCCTACATCCTAAGGGTGTTTCCTATGCTTGTTAGTGGTTTTAGACACTAATTGTAGGCCTATACATGTTAATATGTGCTTAATAGGACCGTACTGTGCTCGGGATTTCACTTAGCGTGCCAAGCATCCTATCTTTATCATTCATCCAAGTCACTCACAATCAGGTGAGTTCATACCCCTATACCTTTACTGCTTTTAATGTTTTTAGGGGGGATACAAGCCAAACATCATTAATCTTGATAAATTATACAAAAAGAATTTCAATACACTTAGAACTGATACAATTGATACAACTATATGTTTTCCATGCTTTTATAAAATATTTAGATATTTTATCCCTTTTGTATTATGTAGAGCATAAGGGAAGTTTTCAACATAATCGTAGTTTTCAATGTAAAACATGACTTGAATACATTAACGAACATATGAACTATAATATGTATAGTTTATGGAACAATCATCTTATTAATATACAAAACATAGATTCATTGCGATCAACACATATAAGCTATATAGAGTATAGTTTATGAAACATATAGATAGTAAGTAAATTCAATTGATTCATTTTATTCTACACCTAATCATTAGTATAGCATTTTATGAGTGAGCATTCTCCGCGTACTTACTTAAGTACTAACAAAAGTCCTGAGATTATAACAAGAGTCTCCTTGCGGGAGAACGTGATTTTGTGTATAGATCTATACGGGATTGACAATCCCGCACCATAATTGTTAGCTACAGTTAGGCCGATAGGCGTGGGTGACAAAGTCATTTCGATTCCCACACCTAAAGAACGTCGTTCAGGCAATTCAATGGTCAAGTATGGTTATAACAACTCATAAAGTTGGTACTAAGAATATACGATTAATTTATGAATGGTAATAACTTCAATTAGTTTTATTTTAAATAATAGAACTATTATACATACTAGAGTTTTCCAAAGTTTCTCCAAACTTACTATGTATACTGGTGATAGCCAGGGTTTTCATGAAAAATGGGATTTCCCATACAAAACAATAATATACAACACATCTAGTGGTAACTATGTTTATGAACTAATACATTATGAGATACAGTAACAAACACACTCATGTTAGAAAATATTGGACTTTCTTGGACACATACAAATATTTTCATTGATTCATTAACATATTTTCCTTACAAAAACATGCTTATGGACTCACCAACTTATTGATAACACTCTTTCAAAAATGCTTGTATTCTCAGGAAATCAGTAGACAGGTACTTCCCCCAGATTTTGAGAAGACAGAGCATATAGTCACGTCTTTATTTTGTTGCTTCTGATGTGTGTGTGTATGTGTATATATATATATATATATATATATATATATATATATATATATATATATAGAGTAAATTACTGAAATCATCCCCGTGGTTTGGTCAAAATTGCACGTTTGGTCCCTAACTTTTTTTTTGCACTCGGATCATCCCTATGGTTTGATTTTGTTGCGTTTTTCGTCCTTGTGGTTTGATTTTGTTGCATTTTTCGTCCCTTACATACATAAAGTTAGGGACCAAACATGCTATTTTTACCTAACCATAGGGACGAAAAACGCAACAAAATCAAACCACAGGGACGATCCGAGTGCAAAAAAAAGTTAGGGACCAAACATGTAATTTTGACCAAACCACAGGGACGATTTCAGTAATTTACTCATATATATATATATATATATATATATATATATATATATATATATATATATATATATATATTCAATGTAATGGTTGTGTTTACTTTGATTACTATGATGCAATTGTAGTGATACTACATATGACGTCATCCATCCCCGAACGTTTCCGCCGTTTCGGTTTGGGGGTGTGATAAAGCTCTTCCGGATGAGAGACAACCCATACTCCATTGTAACATACACGTTAATAACCCTGTATAATTATCGTGTTTTGTTAGTTTAAAAATGAATATTATTAAATATTATATGCTTTTGAGCATTGAGTTCTAACTAGATAGTTTTATGAGATTGAAGTAAAACTATGTTTAGAATCATTCGAAAAGTGATGGGAAGTCTTATGAGATTCCAATCAAAATTCAACTATTGAAATTCATGAAAATATAAAATTAGAAATAATTAAAAATGATGTTATTGAAATTTGTAGATTATCTCGTTAGAAACATTTAGGCGACAACCTCATCAAAATCCGAGTTATAATGAAGAAGTTATGACCAATCGAAGATCCGTGACAAAACCGGCAAAACACTATTTAGCGTAAAAAGTGAGTTTCAATAAACTACCTTTTAGCTTTAGCGATCTAAATGAAAGTCATAGTATTCATTAAACCGAGAATTTCATAAAAAGAACGTCCAAATCTGACTTCGTATGAGTAATTTATGATTTTTCTAAGTTTCAATATAGTAGTATACAGCTAAAAACTCGAAATGAAGGTCGAGTGGTTTTTAGCCGACACAACCTAAACGAGAATCGAAGGTCTCGTCAATAGTTGTACAACGGTAAAAGACAGACAAAAATGGACGTTGGATGAAGAAGTTATGAATTTTTAACGAACTTTTCATGTCCCGGTCCATTAACAATATAATATTAAAAATAAAGTCAAAATTAGCCTACGGAGTCTAAACGAAAGTTGTAGAGCATAATTTCACCTACACGTGGATATAAAGAACGTAAAAAACGGAGTTCGTATGCAAAAGTTATGGAATTTTGAAGTTTGTGGCATAAATTACGAGGCTGGCCGGAGAAGTACACCCAACGTACTTCGTACGTACGCCCAACGTACTACGAAGACACGTATCAGCCACCAGGCACCTTCGCATGACGACGCGTGTCCTAACTCAGCCACGTCCGAGGCTCGGGTTCCGAACCATTGCCACGTCTCGTACGCCCAGCATACCAAAGTTAAACTCAACGTAGGACACTGCCACACAGTACACCCAACGTACCGAGGAGTTACGCCCAACGTAATCTGGGGCTTCACATAGTTTAAATAGGGGTGCGAGGCTGCCAAATTAAGTTTACAAAAATCTTACATATTTGCACCTTATACTTTCCTTATTTCTACCATAACACCCCCCCTCGAAGGCTAGAAAACATCCCCGACACCCGAAGCAAGTCCCGACGCCCCCGAAGACCTGAGAAATAATATTTTCAAGTAGAAACTCTTCCCGCGCAAGGTCCAGTTTTCAACAAAAACCCTCGGTTTCGTCAAAGAAAGTCATATTTAGAGGCGAAGTGCTGCCCAAATTATCATTTTATCAATCAATTATTTCACGGTGAGTTCAATATAGGGACAATTGTATGTTATGTGTTATATATTCAATGTACTTTCCTGTGTTATACCAGGTTTATGCCTTTGGCCATGTAGAGCATGATTCGTATAACTTCTGGTATTGGCTTTGTGCCTTTGGCCATGTAGAGCATGACTCGTATAACTTCTGGTATTGGCATAGGGCTATGTAGGGCTGAAAGCCTGTCTATTCTAGCAAAAATGATAATCCGAATTTGTATATTCTATGCCATTTTGGCTGAAGCTTTATTGATGTATATCAAGTTGAAATTATTATGTCTCATTGATTGTAAATCATTGAATCAGATTGTTGGTTGATATGGAAAGCCTGTCATATGATACACATATGTCTTTGTTGTTTTTTGTCCCTCGTTGCTTCTGTCATATTGAAATGTATATGGCATAGCGTTATATTGTAACTGTTATTGAACTCACTAAGCGTCACCCGCTTATCCCTCTCAATGTTGAAACTATTGCAGGTGATAAGCATCCAATATAGTCATGTACTAGTAGAAGATGTAGAATAGATAATATTATAGCTTTTGTATTTAGTGTTTAATTTCCTGGGAAGTTATGTAATATATATATATATATATATATATATATATATATATATATATAATTTTGTAAAAATCTTAATAGTCGGTTTGTATCCAGTCTTTTGTAATTAACCTATCAATATAAAATATTGTTTTATGAATATGCATGTAGCATGTTTTAGAGTATTATGATGTAGTTTTATCGAAAGGGGTTCTCTCATCCATCCTCTCCACTTGTTGCTAAACCCCATTTGCTCCATGACCGAGTCCAAGAAACCCCAATTCAAGGAATCAAAAGGCTTATCAAAATCAACTTTAAAGATCAAAACCTACTTCTTAACCTTTTTGGCCCAATAATATAATTTGTTGATGATAAGAGGCCCATTGAGAATACTTCTACCTTCAATAAAGGCCGGTTGATCCAATCCTACAAGCTTCTTAATAACTTTGTTAAGACTTAAAGCTAGAATATTAGAGATAATCTTGTACATGCAACCAATAAGGTTGATCGACCTATATTCCTTCAAAAAGAGTGGATCTTTAATTTTTGGAACGAGTGTAATGAACTAGGAATTGCATCCTCTAATAAACCTTCCTGTATCCTCAAATCCCTTGACGAAGTTGAGGACATCAATCTTTATCGTCTCCCAAAATTCCTTTATAAATTTGAATGTGAATTCATCCGGCCCTGAGGCCTTGTCGTTACCGCAACTCCACACGACTTCCTTAACTTACGAAAGAGCAAAGGAGTTACCAAGAAACTCCTTTTCACAATTATCAAAGCTTTTTGAACATGTCACTCACTAATTTGGATCTGCAGGAAACTTCTCACTAAATTTATCCAAAAAAAACTTCTAAACCTCCTCCTTGATTGTAACCGGGTTAGTGGACCAACTATCATCAATTATCAGACCATTTATTTTCTTTTTCTTTTTCTTACAATTAATCACCCCATGAAAAAATTTGCTATTCTCATCTCCTTCTATGTCCTACTTTAATTTTTCCTTCTGCTTTAAGTACAAAGTCTTAGATGTGTTCGTCTCCAACACTCTTGATTTCCAAACCTTTCTTAGCGATCTCTCAGGAGAAGAGAGACATCTAGTTTCAACAATACTTTCCAATTCAACAATGTTTTTAACGAGTGCCGAATACTCATCAAAAACTATCGTTTTTCTCTGAGTTCTCCACTCCTTGATGTCTTTCTTTAGCTTCTACAATTTTTCATCAATTTAAAATCTGGTCTAAGGTCGCTAAGTAATTGAGCCCACGAATTCAGAATCAGATCTCGAACCCCTTGATCATCAACCATGAATTAAAAAATCTAAAAGGTATACGTCCATAGTAAAAAAAACTCACTAACCAAGATAATCGTACTATGATCTGAAGAGAGTCTTGGTAAAGCAGTAACTGTGGCCATCTCCCATCTAGTAAGGACAACATTACAGGCTAGGAACCTGTCAATTTTACTCAGACTCCTCCCATCTCACTCATCCTTGTAAACCACCCTCCCTCCATGCTAAAATCAATAAGTCCCACTTCACTGATGAAGCTACTGAAAGCCTCCATACTTGAATAACAAACTTTTTCAGAGAATATATCCTCTATCCTTCTAACTTCGTTGAAATCACCCATTAACAACCACACACCCTCCTTACAGTTTTTAGAGGATAATAATTTTGACCATAACATTCTTGTCCCCCCATGCTTGTTTATGTATCATGTTTGTTCATTACCTTGCATGTAATACACAACATGATAATATTATATAAAGGCTAGTTGTATATCACCAAAAACACTTGAAAAACTTTTCACTCTTTCACCAAAAGAACTGTGGCTTCCCTTCCCTTCTCCCTCTTTCTCACTTGAAGTTAGTTCTTGGGTTTTTAAAGTTTATCTTTTGCGTCTTCCTTTTACACTTATTAGTTAAGTGCTCAAGGATTAAAGACAAAAAGAACATATAAGAGAAAACTATCATTTGAAGTATCATATACTTGTTGGTGGACTTCTCTAGCAAAGATCAAGCTTCTTGATCTTTATATCTTCATCAACACCCTAAAAGCCAAAGGGGTCCAAAGAAAACAAAGGTTATTTCTAAAACATCATATGTTTGTTTTAATATCATTCGAACCTCTTTAAATGGATCATTGATGGTTTGGTTTTGTTATTTACTCGAAATTTTTAAAGCTTCTATTGCCTGTTTTTATGAAGAACTCTCTATTTGATGTATCAAAACCCATCTGTGGTATCAGAGTCATCTTTTAAATGTTATAATGATTTTTATGTTATAATAATCTTTGTTTTTTTGGAAAACAAGCATGGATTTCTCTTTGGCTAAAGAAATGTCCATATTTGTTTTCTTTGGCAACTTGTTAAAAGTGTTTATTTTTTATATAACCATTTTCCATGTATTTTGGTTATATAAAATTTGCCTTAGAAAAAACAAAGTGTTGCTTTTATTTATATGTTTGTTCTGTATAAACAAGCCATTATGACATTTGTGGTTAGTATTTATTTATTCATATGTTAATGTAATAGATAAATATGTATTATTTCATTTGTTCATTTTTATATGTAATAAATTAGTTTTTAGACTACTTTTATTTTATTTTTATAAGAATGTAACAAGATGGAGCATGAAGTTCTTATGAAGACATGGGGCCTTTTGAATAACTTGAAGTGTCCTAATAAGTCCTTTAGGAAATGACTTAATATTTGTTGCGATGGCTCACAATAAATATTACTTTAAAATGACTTTGTTTATACACCTTAAATGCATGCTTATGATGATTATTTTTGTTGTTATAAAATATTGTACGTATGAAAATTTGTTTGCCATGCTTAAATTTTTTTCACAAAACTAACTTCAAACTTGGGGTTTAGAGTTTTATATAAAAGTTTCAACATAAGATGTCCAAATTGAGTTTTTTCGATAAAAAGTTTTTTTTTTTGAATTTTTAAACTCTAAAGTAGCCAAACTTTTAAAGATATAATAGGTTTACAATTTTTTTTAAACTTAATCTAAACTCCATAACTCAATAATAAAATGTTGTTTTATTAACAAAGTTAGAAACCGGTTTCAATCCGTATAAAGTCGAATTAAAATTGAATATAAGTTTTAACCGGTAAATTTTTTTTTTATGAAATAAATTCAAGTTTATGATTTTTGGAACACTTTAAATATACCATGAAATATTCATGATGCATAATGTTTTAAAATGCTAGAATAATAAAACATTGATAAAAACCCTTATTTACAAAACTTCAAATCTATGCAATCCATTTAAAAATCACTTGGAATTTTTGTGCAAGTCATGTGGATTTTAGGGTCACCTTATTCATTTGAGTTGTCAAAAATAGTCAAGGTGTTTTAGTATTTGCTTATGGGATAAAGGTCACCTAACCATTTGTGAAATATAACTCACATGTTTTTTAAATGGATGATTTGATCAATTTCTTATGTGATAAAGGTCACCTAAGCATAAGAGTTTTGAGGCATAGATGAGATGAACATGCCATTTAAAAACAAAGTAATGTTTTTGGATCCCATAAATCTAAGAATTACATAAGAGTTGTAATTGGTTATCGTAACCTACCGGTCAACAAAATCACTTGAGTAATGGGTCACCTCCTCAAGTTATTTTGGATGATGTGGATCTTAGCTTTTTTCAAACTTTAATTTGAAGGGTAATTATCTTTGAAAAAAATTTATATCGAAGATATTGAAATGAATCTTATCATTTTGTAGATGCTAGCCTAACTGAAACCACCTCATCACTCACCATTCGATCCATCATCGAAAAGGAAAAACTAAGTGGACCCAACTTTCTTGATTTGTTTAGACAACTGAGAATTGTTCTCAAGCTTGAGAAAAAGGACTATGTCCTTGATGAACCTATCCCAGAAGAGCTCCCAGCTAATGCTCCGAAAGCATCAAAAGATGCTCGGGTGAAACATGTTAATGATTTAACCGAAGTGGCTTGCATCATGCTTGCAACTATGACTCTTGAACTTCAAAAAACTTTTGAGTTTCATGAAGCTTTTGAAATGATTGAACAAATGAGAGTCATGTTTAAAGTTCAGGCTAAGCAAGAGAAGTTTGAGACCTTGAATTCTTTCATTGGTTTCAAGATGGCCGAGGGATCTTTTGTGAGTGCACATGTACTCAAAATGAAAGCTTATGTTGAGCAACTTGCCTGCCTCGGATTCCCATTTGGGGATGAGCTAGCGACGATGTGATCCTAGCCTCATTGCCTAAGTCATTCAACCAATTTGTGATGAACTTCACTATGAATGACTGGGAAAGGAGCATTAATGAGCTTCATAACATGCTCAAAAATGTTGAGGCAAATATCAAGAAATCTAGGAACAATCAAGTGTTTATGATCCGTGAGGGTCAAATCTCCAAAAAGAGAACCGGTAATAATATCGGTAAGGGGAAAGACAAAGATGCTGTAACACTCGTGTTTCTAGCGTAGGCATTTATATTGAGTTGATAGTCTAGATTAACCTTTGTAACTCATTTTGAAGAAATGAAAAGGAATTATGTGAATATTATGTGAATTATGTGTTTTATGCTTAATTATTAGGGCTTAATTAATTAAGAATAAAATAAGCGTCAAAATTAAAGTGTGAGATAAGCCCTATATCTTTACATAAAGTTGTAGTGGTTGAAACAAGGATTTCGGGGATATAAAGAATACCAAAATCCGAGTTATAACGAAGAAGTTATGACCTGTCGAAGTTTCGCGACAAAACCGGCACGGTGCTGAATGTCGTAAAAAGAGAGTTTTCGATAAACTACTTTTTAGCCTTATTAATCCAATCGAAAGTCGTAGTATTCGTTAAACCAAGAAGTTCGATAAAAAGAACGCCCAAATCTGACTTCGTATGAGGAAGTTATGATTTTTCGTAGTTTCAGCTTAGCAATAGACAACTAAAAACTCGAATTTTAGATCGAGTGATTTTTAGCTGACACAACCTAAACGAGAATTGAAGGTCTCGTCATTAGGAGCAAAACGGTAAAAAGTCTGACGAAAACAGACGTCGGATGTATAAGTTATGAATTTTTAACGGATTTCTTGTCCCGGTCTGTTAAAAATAATAATATAAAATTTAAAGTCAAAATTAGCCGACGAAGTTTAAACGGAAGTTGTAGAGCGTAATTCTAGCTACGCGTGCATATAAAGAACGTCAAAAATGGAGCTCGTATGCGAATGTTATGGATTTTAGAAGTTTTGGCGCGAAAATCGAGAAAATTCGCATAGACACACTTTGCCACGTCACCCTCGCTTAGAATGTGACACGTGTCCTGCTGAGTCACCAAGCTATTGAGTCACCGAAGCTGCTGAGTCATGCGAAGCCACGTGTCGGATCCTGATTCGACCGAGGAGGAGGCCTAATCCGAAGCAGCCAGCTCCCCAGCCGAAGCTTCGCCCTGCTGCCGCGTGTTCCTAGCCTCGCATAGCCTAGCTCCGAACCTCGCATGTGCGCCTGTAGACTCCGGTCCACTTAGAAGCTGCCAGCAAGCCCTCGCAGGTGCGAGCCATGCGCAGCCCTCGTGCGAGCCTTCCCTGCGAACCCTCGGATCTGCGAAGCGTGGCACCTTCTCAACCGTCTGATCAGAAGCTCTCCCCTATAAATAGAAGGCTGCGAGCCTTCTCGGATATTTTTAAGAAATTTCCATATTTAACCCCTAAACCCATATTTTCTTCATCTTAACATTCCGCGACGCCCCGGTATCGATTGTAAAGCCCGGAATACTCCACGAAGTGCCCGAGAAGCCCGGAAAATTTATTTTTTCGGTTTCGAAGCCCAACTTTTGCAAAGCCCGGTTTCTTAATAAAACTCCCGATTTTATTAGAAACGATCATTTTAGGAAACGAATTGCTGCTCGATTATCATCAAATCACGTGAGTGTATAGTCACTTTCATTTTACACATAGATATGAAGTATTTACCTTATAATACGTGCTATGTGTAAATATATTAATTGTTTATTCGAGGTGATTGTTGTGTTGATGTTTTATACAAGTTTTAAACTGTATAAGTATTTTTATCTACAAATATGTTGGGTAGAACATGGGTAGATAGCGATGTGTGATAAAATAAAATTGATGAGAGGCCTCGATGTGTTTTGAGATCCAGTCATCTAGCGGAGTTTGGATGATGACCACAGACTTTCTAGACAGTCCAGTGGGAAACATTAGCAGGTCCACAACCTGTAGGTGTTAATGAACTGAGAGTGTTCATTCGATGTACTACATCCCCCTCATGGTTGCCTTTAGGACATGTATGGCTGAGGAAACCCCTTAGCAGTCATGTCCATCCCGATGATATTCTTTAAGCTAGGTCCCTTGTGACAAGTGTTTAGGGACATAAAGTGAGGATAACGGGAACGGGTAATTAGGGTTATTGTTGATTGATGAACTTAGTAAGTTTATTATTATTGTGGGTTGAAAACCCTATATGCTCACCAGGCTCCCAAGCCTGACCCAGTTAGCTTTTTATGTTACAAGTAGTGGACCCCGAGCATAGTCGGAGGACGACGAGAGATTTTTGGATTATAGGCCAGTAGTTGTAAATAACTGTTGAAAGGCTTATAATGTCTTGTTTATGCTTTTGATCTGTATCAGAACATGACATCCCAAGGTTTTGATATATATATGGAAAACATATACCTTCTTAATGAAGGGTTTTGATAAACTTTTATCATATTTTGTTTGGGGACCAATTCCGCAACATCTTTTGAAAAAAATTTCTCTGATTTTATTTTAAAAAGCATAAATTAAATCGGTCTTTTCTGGCCGAGAAATTAGGGGATGTCACAGTTGGTATCAGAGCATTAGTTTAAGCGAACTAAGAAATTGTGGAATTTCTAAACTTAAACTTAGAATGCTAAGTGATGATTGTGAGATGAGTGTCTACCATATTTTAGACACGAGCACTAGTTTATTTTAGGAAAGATGCCTAAAATGCCTTTATGTGCTAAATGCTATGTGTTTGCCATGTGTGCCATTATTTGTTCGGATCTATGGTCTATTGCCGACCGGATCTGGAAACCTTATGTGTGTAGGATTCTAAGCGTATGATTACGAGATTAGAACTAACATGTAAACGTTTCGGAGTGATAAGGAAATTGACATGTCTAACAAGGATAAAGACCTAAATTTGCCTTATTCGTTATATAGATTGTAATGGCCAGAACTCGTAGTGGAACTGCAAATGCAAACGGAAACAGGGATCAACAGCCTCAACCTCAAGTAGTTGAGCAAGTACCTGTTGGAGGAGCTGCACCTGAGCCAATGGCGATGGATGGGGTACAAGCAATGATGCAAATGATGTTAGATCGCCAAATGGAGGAGACAAGGCGATTACTACAACAACATAGGGAAGAGACTATGATGCCTGTTGAACAGCCCGTATTGAATGAAGGGCAATCAGTAGGATGGAACTACAGTGGGACTCTTGTTGAAGCCAACCCACCGATAGTTAGACAAAACAACCAAGATGGAGGAGTTGATGGACGCGGATGCAAATACAAAGATTTCATGGCATCTAAATCGTCGTGTCTATCTGGGAGTCCGACACCGGTGGAAGTCATGAATTGGATCTCTGAAATGGAGACGATGTTTGAAAGTGTCGAGTGCAGCAACAAACAAAAGACCGCACTTGCGATTCCTCTGTTAAAGTCTGGTGTGTTGAGCTGGTGGAAGTTACTAGCTGATTCGATGCCCAAGGGTGAAGCTAGTAAGATGTCTTGGGAAGAATTTGTGGTACAACTGAAATTGCAGTACTGCTCTGACCAGGATCTTCTGGAAATCAACAATGAGTTCCAGAATTTAATGAAAGGAAAGATGAGCGTTACTGAATACTCTGCTAGTTTTATGGAAAAGATGAAGCTAGTTCCTCATCTAGTTCTAACTGAACTCTCTAAGGTCAACAAGTTTTCCCTCGGATTACCAGCGGACTTTGGTCCGATGGTTAAGCAAGCAACCACTTTGAAAGCCGCCGTCTGGGCTGCTAAGAATGTTGAGGTTCAGATCAAAGAGAAGGGTTTGGAGAGGGCAGAAGTTGGTGAAAAGAGAAAATTTGAAGGAACTTTGGGTTCCAACAAGAAAAGCAAATTTTATAAGTCCAAGAAGTTTGGAGGAGGAGGAGGTGAAGTGAAATGGTGTGAGAAGTGCAAGAAAAAGCACTCTGGGAGATGCAGTGAGGAGGTGACTTGATTCAAATGTGGAAAGACTGGGCATTATGCCAACGTGTGTCCGTCCGACAAGAGGGTATGTTTTGAGTGCCATGAAGTAGGGCATGTTATTAAAGACTGTCCAAAGAGGAAGGATGCCGCAAAGCCCAATCTACCACCAAAGCCGAAGGCGAGAGCCTTTCAGATGACACTTGAAGCTGCAAAAGAAGAAGTCGATGTCGCTTCAGGTACTTTTCTCGGAAACGAATTGCCTGCCCAAATTTTGTTTGATTCTGGAGCCAATTACTCCTTTATATCGCATGAATTTGGTAGAAAGCTAGCTTTGCCTGTAGATAGGCTAGTTAATGCCTTATTAGTCGAGATTGCTAGTGGCAAGTTTGTACCTGTTAGCCATCGTATGAAAAACATCCTCATTGACTTGGATGGGAATAAGTTCCACGAGGAATTATTGCCTATCGAGTTAAATGGATTCGACATAGTTTTAGGAATGGATTGGCTTAGCGCCAACAATGCATAAATATTATGTAGAAAGAAGATAGTAAAAGTAAAACCGCCAGGGAAAGAGTCGTTTATGGTGTATGGAGACAAACGCAGAGTAAACTCTGGAATCATTTCCTTAATGAAAGCCAGAAAGTGTTTGGCCAAGGGATGTACATCATATCTAGCGTTCGTGTTCGATGCTAAGATGGAAAAAAAGGAGGTGCAGAATATTCCGGTGGTGTGTGATTATCCAGAAGTCTTTCCCGAAGATCTTCTCGGATTGCCCCCTGATCGACAAGTAGAATTTCGTATCGACTTGTTACTAGGAACGACGCCGATAGCAAAAGCACCATATCAATTAGCACCAACAGAGATGAAAGAACTTATGACACAACTTCAGGAGTTATTGGAAAAAAAAATTATTCGACCTAGTTCATCACCCTGGGGAGCCCCTGTGTTATTTGTAAAGAAGAAAGACGGAAGCATGAGAATGTGCATCGATTACAGAGAGCTAAACAAAGTGACGATAAAGAACAAGTACCCGTTGCCAAGGATCGATGACTTGTTCGACCAGTTGCAGGTTCGAGCTATTTCTCGAAGATCGATCTTAGGTCGGGATACAATCAACTAAAGGTGAGAGAGCAGGATATCGAAAAGACTGCGTTTAGAACAAGATATGGACACTATGAATTTTTGGTTATGTCGTTCGGACTAACCAATGCCCCAACTGCTTTCATGGATTTGATGAATAGGGTTTTTAAACCATTCCTAGATAAATCCGTGATAGTATTCATAGACGACATCTTGATTTATTCGAAGAGCAAGCAGAAGCATGAAAAGCATCTGCGTGAAGTGCTAGAAGTCCTGTAAAAGGAGAAGTTGTATGCAAATTTTTCCAAATGTGAATTTTGGATTCAAGAAGTCCAATTTTTAGGTCATGTGGTTAACCAAGAAGGAATAATGGTTGACCCAGCAAAGATTGAAGCTGTAATGAAGTGGGAACAACCAAAAAGTCCTACGGAGATTCAAAGCTTTTTAGGATTAGCTGGATATTACTGAAGGATTTGTTAGGTTTTGAGCAATCTAACACTTCCTAAGTGTGCATGCAACCCTAATAAACCTTGGATCTATGTTTGTCTAAATACATGCAAAATAATAATTTTCCAAGGTTCATAGCCTATCTAACATGGCATGGGGAACATTTAAACATAAAAGAGTTAGATGAGATTACATACCTTTTTGATGAGATTGATTCTTTGGAGTTTGAGAGCCAAGCACCAATAATGTGAATGCCTCAAATGGAATCACAAATCACCACAAACACTTGGAAAACTTTGAGAGAGTGTATACACACTTATATTTTCGGCCACATACAACCACACACACTAGTGGCTATTTCATGCAACATAAGCATGCTTATATAGTGTACATGGTTAGGGTGAAACCCTAATAACCCATGACCTTTCCTTTTCCAAGGACCCATGGGTTAAAAGCTCCATGGATCATCCATGGACTTCCATCCAAGCCTAGCCCATTAACAAATGAGTGTTAGCCCACACCATATAAAACCAATAGCCCATAATCTAATTAGTCTTCCTTTTAATCTCTAAATTAATTCATAATTAATTTAAGACTAAGACTAATTAAATAACATAACTTCATATTAATATATTATAACTTATAATATATTAATAAACATATGTGTATAACTCTTATAAAATTATCCATAAATTGTTCGGGTGAAGTGCAACCCAAATGGACCATGCCGGGTCGGGTCAAGTATATACCAAATAAGTTATGGACTTAGACACCTTATCCAACAGACTCCCACTTGGATAAGTCTAATAACTGTATTTGCCTATATAACTTCAGGAACCAACCAGCAATCGTAGCTCTCGAAAACTCTGTTGAACTATGAAGCGCCATTTTAAGACAAGTGATCATACAATCCTCTGTTCTCATGATATCAGCCGGACAAACACATGGAACTATGTCTTGCTTATTGTCTGGCAGTTGTTTCTCGATTTCCGATTTGTTTGACAAAGAACTTTACTGAACACATCAGTTTAGTTCTGACCGGGCCCGGTATATGGGTCAACACAAAATCATCGAGGGGCCCAGATATCGCTTCTATTTCTAGAAGGAACAGATAAACTTCGACTCATATGCTTGTTCTACTACTTGTTAAATTAAGGCACGTTTTATAACATCAAGTTACTGATGCGTTTATGTGCAATCAATGCACAACCAACTCATAGGTAACAACTCATATCTCTAGGTTTGAAGACTTATATGATATTATCGTCTGACGATCACTCGAGATAAATTCCATGAAGTGATACAAGTGAGTGTGGGTTTATACCAATACTCATAACTTATGAGTACTCATGAACGTTGCAGCAACCATTGCCATGTCTAAACACCTTTAGCCATCTACAAACCCAATTCATGACAATCTTGATTCATACCTACTTCCGACGTATGACCGATTGTGGAGGTTTGAATAAATTAATTATTCTGGAAGTCAAAACATGAAAAACTGAAACAATAGTAAATAATTGACAATGATAGTAACACTTTACTCATAAATAAATCACAAATTTTATTCATCGTCAAATGTCGATTACATTTTACAAGTTTCAGGAAAACTATCTAATCTGTAAAACTAATATCGTCCCTCAGCCCGATGCGCCTCGCATGCTGAAAATGCTTAACCCTCGTCAGTCCCTTCGTAAGGGGATCTGCAGGATTCTCATCTGACGATACCCTTTTTGCCACGAGGAGTCCTTCTTCAATCTTGTGTCTTATGAAGTGATATTTTCTGTTAATGTGTCGGGATCTGCCATGATCTCTTGGTTCCTTGGCTAAGGCAACCGCACTATTGCTGTTATAGAAAATCTCCATAGGTTCTTTAATAGCTGGTACAACTCCAAGGTCTCCGATGAAGTTATTTAGCCATATCGCCTCCTTCGCTGCTTCACTCGCTGCTATATACTCTGATTCACAAGTCGAATCAGCCACCGTCTCCTGCCTGGAACTCTTCCAAGAAATTGCCCCTCCATTTAAGGTAAAGACCCAGCCCGACTGAGAGCGGAAGTTATCCCTATCAGTCTGAAAACTAGCATCACTATACCCTAATACTCTCAAGTCATCACTCCCACCAAGGGTAAGGATCCAATCCTTAGTCCTCCGCAGGTACTTGAGAATGTTCTTTACCGCTGTCCAATGAGCCTTGCCAGGGTTTCCCTGATACCTGTTGACCATGCTCAAAGCAAAGGCCACATCAGGGCGGGTACAAGTCATAGCATACATGATCGAGCCAACAGCGGAAGCATACGGTAATTGGCTCATCTCAGCTATCTCTGCCTCTGTACTCGGACTCTGAGTCTTACTCAGTTTGGCATTGCTTTGGATCGGTAAATCTCCTTTCTTGGAATTCTGCATGTTGAACCTTTTCAACACCTTATCCGAGTAGGTACTCTGACTAAGTCCAATTAATCTTCTACTCCTTTCTCTTAATATCCTTATCCCTAGGATATAGTCAGCCTCCCCTAGGTCCTTCATAGCAAAGCACTTCCCAAGCCAGGACTTAACCTCCTGCAAGGTTGGGATGTCATTTCCTATAAGTAGTATGTCATCCACATACAGTACCAAGAAGCTAACTATACTCCCACTAGCTCTGACATACACGCAAGACTCATCTTCGCTTCTCGAGAAGCCAAACTCTTTGACCTTCTCATCGAAACAAAGATTCCAGCTACGAGATGCTTGTTTCAATCCATAAATGGATTTCTCAAGCTTGCATACTCTATTAGGGTACTCTATACTGACAAAACCCTCTGGCTGATTCATGTACACATCCTCAGCCAACTTTCCATTAAGGAAAGCGGTTTTGACATCCATTTGCCATATTTCATAATCATGAAATGCTGCAATGGCTAGCATAACCCTAATAGACTTAATCTTTGCTACCGGCGAGAAAGTTTCATCATAATCAATACCTTGAGTCTGAGTAAAACCCTTCGCAACCAGTCGAGCCTTATAAGTATGCACTTTTCCTTCCATGTCGGTCTTCTTCTTGAAGATCCATTTGCACCCGACTGTTTTACGACCTGGTACATTGTCAACCAAGTTCCAAACTTGATTGTCATACATGGACTGTATCTCGCTGTCCATAGCCTCCTTCCATTTAGCAGACTCTGGGCTTGCCATGGCTTCCTTAACACTGCTAGGTTCATCCAAATTTACCAGTGTACTATCGCTGATAAACGTATCACCTTCCATAGTAATATGAAAGCCATAATAAAACGAAGGTGTGTTCCTAACCCCTGTGGAACGCCTCAGAGGTACAGACATGTCAGCTTGCTCAATAGGAGTTTCCTCCTCAGGTTGATTGCTAGTGTCTGAGGTTCCTTCACCAATTGCTTCTTGAATTTCTTCAAGATCAATTTGCCTCCCACTGTCTCCTTGGCTTATAAATTCCCTCTCACGGAAGACCCCTCTTCTTGCTACAAAGACCACATTCTCACTGGGTCTGTAGAAGAGGTAACCGAAGGATTTCTGTGGGTAGCCGATGAAAATACACCTTTCACTTCGGGGTTCGAGCTTATCATGAGTTTCACGCCTCACGAAAGCCTCGCAACCCAAAATATTTATGTGGTCTAAATTGGGAACCTTCCCAGTCCACATCTCATGAGGTGTTTTGGTAACCTTCTTTGTAGGGACTAGATTAAGGATATGGGCGGCAGTCTCTAAGGCATACCCCCAAAAAGAAATTGGTAGCGAAACTCGACTCATCATAGAGCGAACCATGTCCAAAAAGGTTCGATTACGCCTCTCAGCTACACCATTCAGCTGTGGTTTCCTGGGAGGAGTCAATTGTGAGACAATCCCACACTCCTTAAGATAGTCAAGGAACTCGGTACTAAGATACTCACCACCTCGATCGGATCGAAGCATCTTAATGTTCCTACCCAATTGATTTTCTACTTCCTGTTTGAATTCCTTAAGCCTTTCAAAGGTTTCTGACGTATGTTTGATTAAGTAGACATACCCATATCTACTAAAATCATCAATAAAAGTCACATAATACCGATTAGCATCCCTTGTGGCGGTTTTGAATGGCCCACATACATCAGTATGTATTAGGTCCAACAAACCCTCACCCCTTTCACAAGTTCCGGTGAAGGGTGATTTTGTCATCTTTCCAAGTAGACAAGATTCACAACTATCATCCGATTTAAGGTCGAATGACTCCAAGACTCCACTCTATTGGAGTTGGCCTATGCGTTTCTTGTTTACATGTCCAAGACGACAATGCCACAATGATGCTTTATCTAGGCTAGTAGAAGAATCAATATACAACACATTATTTCCTAAGTTGTCTACAATCGACACAGTTTCATACACACCATCACAAGGTAATGATTTAAAATAAAACACATTTTTAAAGAAAGCATTAATACCACCACATTCATTATCAAACGAAAAGGTAAAACCTTGTTTGTACAAAGCATGAAAAGAAATAATATTCCTCGCCATTTCAGACGAGTACACACATTTATTCAAATCTAATTTTAACCCATTATTAAGCAACAAAGTATAAAATCCAATCTTGGAAACAGGTGAAGCCTTCCTATTCCCCATGATCAAGTTTATCTTCCCGTGCTCCACATCCTCACTTCTTCTTAGGCCCTGCAAATCAGAACATATGTGAATACCACATCCTGTATCAAGCACCCAAGAGTTAGAATATGTTGAGTAATTAGACAATATAGTGTAAATACCTGCATGAGTGGGTTTCACTTTCCCATCCTTTAGATCCTACAAGTACTTAGGGCAGTTTCGCTTCTAGTTTGCCTTTTCATGGCAATAGTAGCATTCAGAATCCTTGGGAATGGCAGAAGGAGTGATAGAACCGCTCTTGGTCTTCGATGAGGAGCCTTCAAGAGACTTTCCGTTGGTACCCTTCGAAGGGTGCTTCCTCTTTTTCCCTTTGCCTTGCCCGATAGCCAAAACAGGGGTAGATGTTGGAGTAGGAGTAGTAGAGGTAACAACCGCCTTGCCCTTAAGACCGATTTCAGCGGTCTTCAAGAGTCCTTGAAGCTTGCTGAGGGTAACTTCCTCCTTGTTCATATGATATGTCATACGAAATTGGTCATAACAAGAAGGTAAGGAGTGCAAAATGATGTCAATTGCTAACTCCTTAGGGATGTTCACATTCAGCTTCAGCAAACGGTCCACATACCTTTGCATCTTTTGCATGTGAGCCGTGACGGAATCACCGTCCTTCATGCGGGTGGTTATTATGGAGGAGATTATTTCATACCGCTCCTGAAGAGCACTCTGATGGTACCTTTCCATCAGGTCTTGGTGCATCTCAAAAGGGTAGAAATCTTCATATGACTTTTGGAGCTCGGCTGTCATCGTGGCCATCATGATACATGCCACCTTAGTAGCATCTCTCTCATGTGTCCTGAATTCAGCGATCTCCTCAGGAGTAGCAGTAGACTCATCAAGCTCTTTTAACTCCTTATCGAGGACATATTCCTTGTCCTCATAACGAGTAACCATCCTGATGTTCCTAATCCAATCCATGAAGTTGGAACCATCAAAGATGACTTTCCCACAAAGATTCATGAGAGAGAAAGAACCAGTTGGGTTAGAGCCCGAAGCATTAGTGTTGGAAGACATCTGAAAGAAGAAAGCAAGTTTAGATTAGATATATAGGATCCTTAATAAGACACCCAAATGTAATATTAAGGCTAGGACCCAATCACAATATATTATACTTAGAAGAGGGATGTCGTAATCTAAGTAATAATATATTTGAAAGGTAGGTGAATGACGATTCACCAATTTCCACCATGAAAAACAAAATGAATTATTAGGTTTTAATTGGATTTGAAATTCCTAGATTCTTTTGAGATTCATTGAACTTTTCAATGGCATGTTTCAATCTCGATTGTGCCCTTCAAGTTTTGTGACTGGGATGCCGAGGATCACAAAACAATGTGTGAATAACCATGCTAATTCACTTCGTACCCTTAATATTATCACCTAATCAATGTGCCGGTTAACCAAACACGCTCCATTGATCTATGACAAACATTAAGTCACCCTTCGTGATCCTTACTAGTCCAAGTTAGTGTGTCGGTTAACCACACACGCTCCACCAACGACTTGGTAAGGTACAAAGTGTGAATTCCATGGACTAGCACCATGTTCACATTTTTCCTAAAATAACTAAGATTGGGAATTAAAAAGGTTTAGTTACCTTATAATAATCATTATACTTTTAATGAGGATTTAAAGTCATTGTCCTACCCGTTCGGCTAACAACCCTCCACCAGTCAAGCAAGCGGTGGGTGAGAGTGGACACCCATTAAGTTGCCATTTTATAGGCAACAACCTTATACCCACCTTATAGACCGGCTTCGTGAATGAGGCCTACTAACGGTAGGACGACTTATTCTTATACATATATATAATAGTTAACCATTAATGTTATAAATAGTATAAGGGTTGAATTTTAACTATTAAAACTCTAAGGGTTGGAATTAAAGTTTATTAAAGTGTGTGAAACTTTACAAATTCCAAAACTTGAGGGCAAGTTTTGTAACTATCCAAAACTTTTCATTTCATAACTTATGAATTAAAGGTTCATAAAATGAAGACTCTTCATTTTCATGTAACTTATGTGTTTAAATGTGTGTGTTAAAGAAAAGTGACCTTTGGATATCCATAACTTGAGGACAAATTATGGACTCCATTAAAACACATAAATGATCAAGAATTAATTCTAAACAATTCAGCAAATAATTCCTATCATCTTCTAAATTCATAAGAACATGAACATGATCATCAAAATTTCAAGAATTATATGAACACATAAAAATCATGGAATTTTGATATATGCTATTGTAAATGGATTAGAACAACCATTACACCAACTAAAACAAGTTTTAAAACACCAAAACAGTTTAGGGTAATGTTTCTAGTCCATTTCCAGCAGCAAAAGTCGAAAATCTGCACTCTGTGGCTCCTACTCGCCGAGTGCATGAACCTACTCGGCGAGTAGGTTGAAGATACACATGAACTTGGCGAGTCCCCCCATGGACTCGGCGAGTTCATCAGGCAGACAGCAAGTTTTTCGACTTTTTCAACTATTTTGCATCAAGTATCAAACAAGCAAGCCTAGGCTCTGATACCACTGTTGGGTTTTGAGCAATCTAACACTTCCTAAGTGTGCATGCAACCCTAATAAACCTTGGATCTATGTTTGTCTAAATACATGCAAAATAATAATTTTCCAAGGTTCATAGCCTATCTAACATGGCATGGGGAACATTTAAACATAAAAGAGTTAGATGAGATTACATACCTTTTTGATGAGATTGATTCTTTGGAGTTTGAGAGCCAAGCACCAATAATGTGAATGCCTCAAATGGAATCACAAATCACCACAAACACTTGGAAAACTTTGAGAGAGTGTATACACACTTATATTTTCGGCCACACACAACCACACACACTAGTGGCTATTTCATGCAACATAAGCATGCTTATATAGTGTACATGGTTAGGGTGAAACCCTAATAACCATGACCTTTCCTTTTCCAAGGACCCATGGGTTAAAAGCTCCATGGATCATCCATGTACTTCCATCCAAGCCTAGCCCATTAAAAAATGAGTGTTAGCCCACACCATATAAAACCAATAGCCCATAATCTAATTAGTCTTCCTTTTAATCTCTAAATTAATTCATAATTAATTTAAGACTAAGACTAATTAAATAACATAACTTCATATTAATATATTATAACTTATAATATATTAATAAACATATGTGTATAACTCTTATAAAATTATCCATAAATTGTTCGGGTGAAGTGCAACCCAAATGGACCATGCCGGGTCGGGTCAAGTATATACCAAATAAGTTATGGACTTAGACACCTTATCCAACAGTAATGACACCAAATCTTGAGGGAGAATACAACAGCCCCCAACTCCAAATTATGCATCGGGTAGTTCGCCTTGTGAGGCTTCAGCTACCTCGACGCGTAGGCGATGACATGCCCTCTTTGCATCAATATTGTGCCCAAACCTGAGATAGACGCATCGCAGTACACAACAAAATCCTCCATGCCCTCTTGCAGGGCTAAGATTGGCGCCTCGCACAATCTCTGTCTTAGTGTCTCGAACGCTTCCTGCTGCTCAGGCCCCCAACGAAAGACCACGGTCTTCCTTGTTAGCCTGGTCAGAGGTACGACTATCTTGGAGAAATCTTGGATGAATCTCCGATAGTAGCCAACTAATCCTAGGAAACTCCGAATCTCGGATGGAGACTTCGGAACCTCCCATCCCATCACGGCCTCCACTTTGGCCGGGTCCACTGAGATCCCGTTCTGGTTGACGAGATGCCCAAGGAACTGCACCTTGCGCAACCAGAACTCACACTTGGAGAACTTAGCATACAAGTTCCCCCTCCTCAAAGTCTCTAGAACCTCTCGCAGATGCTCCTCGTGCTCCTCCTATGTCTTGGAGTAAACCAAGATGTCATCAATAAACACTATCACAAACCGGTCTAACATCGGTCTACACACGCGGTTCATGAGGTCCATGAACGCGGCAGGAGCATTGGTGAGCCCGAAGGGCATCACCACAAACTCGTAGTCCCACAAAGCACAAAGCAAGCGGCATTTGGACGCAGGAAAACTCCTCAAGCAAATATGTCTTCATAATGAGAAGCTAAACTAGCATATAATGCTAAGCTCATACTACCAGGCATAACCTAAACAGGCTATCCTACTACTGTCTACTCAATACTAGCATGCAATTCTCATAAGCTGAAGCACATAAAGCAGGCACATAAGGCATCATTCCTAGATCCTTAGTCCTATTCTAGCATGTTGTTCTACTGAGTCTGATAAACATAGTATAACATTGTATGGGTACTTTGGGGAATACTTACTTGAGCTCGGCCGGTCGCGCACATCACACACTTGTTCTTTCTCAAAAACTCTTCTGTCTTATTCTTTAGAAAACCACTTTCGTATAAAATCTTTTATTCCCTCGGTTTGAGTCCAGACGCCCCCAAAGGTGTGTCCGAATCCCTCAAACCAAGGCTCTGATACCAACTTGTAATGACCCAATTTTCAAGTCCAAAAATTTCATTTTTAACTAGTTGATTTATAGAAACATTTATAGGAAAACACCAGCTAATAATAACTTTTTAAAAATCCACAACTCATGTCTGAAAACCACTCACAAAATAAAACAATGTCAGAGTACAATCCCAAGAAACTCTAATGCGGAAAACAATTATGTGTGTATGATGTGCCGCTACCGTGCCAGCTCCTTCCCCTTCACTGAAGAGGTACCTGAAACCAAAACTGTAAACTGTAAGCACGAATCTTAGTGAGTTCCCCCATCATACCACATACCATACAATCACATAGCATACATACCGCCAGGCAATTCTGGGGTGCCCGACCTACCAGGTACGACCATTCTGGGGTGCCATCCTACCCATGCGGCCATTCTGGGGTGTCGTCCTACCCGTGTCAAGCCATTCTAGGGTGCTGACCTGCCCATCGGTCCTAACAACCGACACTCGGGGACTGTTCCACCCCTACTGCTACTATCACATATATCATAACATAAACATATTATCAGACATATCTGGGGTGTCCGAACTACCCTTCGGTCCTAACAACTGAACTTGGGCACTATTCCCCTCCTACTACCACTATCACATATAACATATCATGCCAACATATAAACATAGCATCACATACTGTCAGACATATCTGGGGTGTCTGACCTACCCTTTGGTCCTAACAACCGAACTATACTATTATCACATATAACATGTCATGCCAGCATATAACATATCAGGTAGTAGCAAACCTAGATGATATCACAAAGACAATCATCTAACATACGAATCCTACTGGTGGGCCGACATTGTGGCCGTAGACCCACCGCTACTGGAAGGTAACTCACCTCGTAGTAGCTGTTGAACTGTGCGGGAATCCTCTGACTACTGCCGCTGCTGCTCCGGAAATCCTCCGGCTATAATTCCCACAAAACACTTAGTCATACACTGCAAACTGTTCTTAGGGTAAAATGACCATTTTACCCCTGACCAAGTCAAAGTCAAAGTCAACTTCCAGTTGACCTGACTCACCGAGTTGGCTCGCCAACTCGCCGAGTCCCTATCCTTCCATTTGTCCTCATACCCGTCTCTACTCGTCGAGTTAGGCGATGACTCGACGATTTTTCCTTCTAAATGAACACCGACTGAATCCTCATCCGACTCGCTGAGTTGTATGAACAGCTCGTCGAGTTCATCATCAACTGATACACAGGTCCTGTCCTTGACTCGCCGAGTTGTATGAACAACTCGTCGAGTTCATCTTCATCCTTAAGAAGATTGCCTTGGACTCGCCGAGTCTGTTCATGCACTCGCCGAGTCCCATGAATTTCCAGAACAATGGCTTAGTCCAGAACGTTGGGTCACTCCCGGAGACCCCCTTCAAGCCTTTCCACACCCAACTGGGTCCTTATGACCCTCAACTGATATGGGACAGAACCTTGGACTCGCCGAGTCCAAGAACGGACTCATCGAGTTGGTCACAACCACTCACTGAATCTTTGATTTCTGACGTACAACCTTTGATCAAAAGATAGATCTATGCTTATACAATCGATCTAGCACGTAAAGTTACAAACTTTACGTGCTTGCATGGGAATTTGAGCTTAAAAGGTCCTTAAACAAGCCCTCTCAAAGCATGGGGCCTTCTTTGAGTACAAGAGCCACTCCTTTCTACCTCGTAACCCCTCTAAGGGCCTAGATCCGAAACATCAACTCCAAACCATGCTTGCAATCATTTTTGGTGACCAAAATGGCTTAGAAAAGCCCTAAAACTTCACAAAATGGGATCTAGCAAATGGAAGAGCAAGGTACATGCTTTTTACCTTCAATGAGCTGAAAATGGTGCACAAACTCGGATCCCTTTAGCCTCCTCTTATTCCTTCAAGCTTTTCCTTCCCTCCTTGGATCACAAAAGCACCAAAGTCACTCCAAATGCCTTAGATTGCTTCAATAACGGCTAGGGTTTGCTATGGGTGTCTTTTGGGAGCAAATGGGACGAAGGAGGCCGAGTTAAGGTGTTTAAATAGGGTGCAAACCCTCCGATAAGGGTTTTTTCCAAACAGGGTCTACTCGCCGAGTCCGGGACCCGACTCGCCGAGTCCATCGCTTAAGTCACGTGTCCCTTCTCGCTTGTACTCGGCGAGTTGGACCTTCAACTCGCTGAGACCAAGGCGAAAATGCAAAGTATTTAACAAAAGAATACGTACCAAGAACCAGGTGCTACACATACCTTAATGTTATTTTCCAAAATAACAATGTACTTTGAAGACCCTTGGAATGTTATCCCCAATAGTGTGGAATCCACTAATGAATCACACCCAAACCCTAGGATCAATAATAGAGAGAGGAAGAGGATTTCGAAAATCCTTGTGGAGTTGTAGCGTTCTTTGAGTCGTATGGAGGTCCCTATTTATACTCATAGGAAACCCTGAAAAACATTACAAATATGTATCATGTTCCTTGTTGGCCAAGAAAGGCTTCAAGAAACCCTATTAAGTGCTCCTAAAACCATCCCCTATCAGGAGGTTCTAGAATGCCTCCTTGCTCGACTATTGAACAATTACATTATAACCCTAGACTCAATAATTAATTCTAATTAATCTAGCTTAATTAATTAAATTAATTTTGATTAATTCTCAATTAGTAATTAGTATTTCTATTTAATACATCAATCCCATAATATATTCATAAATTAGTTATCACTCTCTTATAATCAATCCAGGACATTTCATGGTTGTGAGGGCAACCCAAAAAGGACTTTACTATTATTCAATAAATTATACAAATTTAGTTAAGACCTTAGACACCTTAATCTAACCTAACTCACCAGACATGTTGTGTCTGATGCTGCATCGATTTTATTTTTTGTAGTTTAAGTAGTAGTAGTCACGGTACTAGAAGAGAATACATGAGCACAAGGAAGAAATAGATAGTAGGTTGTTATTTATGTACTTTTCCTTGTTGTTTTTTTAGTATGTAATATTTAATTGTAAACCCACGATTATTCCTGGGAAGTAAAAAGTTTTACTTTGTTTATAATTCCGCATTGTAAGAAAAACTCTGTTATTTCTCATAGATTAGATGTATAGAAATCTAGGTCGTTACCGATAGAGAGAAAAAGGAGAGAGAGATAGACATAATGCCTTTCGTGAAGATCCATGAACACCCTAGTCCACAAGACACTTACTATACTGTGGGGGTGGTGTGCACTTATGAGAATCCCCTCTACATAGGATTCTTATGCATCTTTTTACCCCATACCCCTTAGCATAATATGGTAATATAATTTCAGTTTTTACACATTGTCCTCAATGTTTTTGTACATATTCAATCCTTATGACCATTTTCTTCAAGTTTTGCTCACGACATCGTATGTGGGACAATCATTAATGAGGTGTTCTCATATGTGGCTCATACTTCACTTATATCAGTAAACTAATTCAAGAATCGTTCAAATAATGTTGGTGTTCTAGTTTTCTCGAAATATTTTCGGCTTCGGTTTCATCTATCTCCATGGTAGACAACGAGATACTTGTGATTGCTTCCTCGTAACTCGAATTTTCACTTACAAGACAAAAGAAGACCTTGTCAAAAAATTTATATTCATCCATAATTCATTCGTGAACCAAGGTGTACTTTTGTCTTGGAAGTGCAAATTCGAGTTGGGATGAAGCAATCACAAAGAATCTCGTTGTTTGATATAAAGACAGATGAACCTGAAGTTGAAATCATCTTCTACTTGGAGAAAACTAGAGAACCAAAATTATTTGACTAATTAGTGAATTAGGTTGCGGATATAAGTGGGGCATGATCCATTGGTGAATTCAATATATAGCACGGGGTAGCACAGACTACCCCTCAAATGTTCATGTCAAATATGAATTTAATGAAAGTTCTTCAAAAATCCGTCACAAATCTATTCGAAATTCATCTCTGTAACACTCATAAAATTAACGAATAATTTAAACTTTTAAACAACCCAAAAACCATCATTTTTTACAAATAGTTTTTAGAACGATTTCAATATCAGATTAATCCCAAAATCGTGAAACAAAACAAGAGGAGGTGCACGATCACGCCTTCACCTTCCCGCGGTCCTATGAGGTATCTGAAACATAAACCAAAACTGTAAGCCCAAAGCTTAGAGAGTTCCCCCACAATAACAATACATAACAAATAGCACAAATACAATAACAACATGCAATAGATCCACATCTAATAAACTGGATTACCCCTGAGCCCACAACATATGTCTGGCTTGCCCCCTGGGCCCACAGCGTATGTCTGGCTTGTTCCCCGATGTGACCAGTCCACGGACTAAAAACCACCAATCCCTCGGTACGAGTGTGGCATGCACTTCCCGACCCTCTGCTCATATCTGGAATGCTCATGAGCCCTCAGTCTGAGTCTGGCATGTCCTCCCTAGCCCTCAGCTCATAACTGGTATGCTCCAGGGTTTGTTGGCTACAGAACGGAGCAGTACAACCTCAACCTAACCCACACAATATGTTTGCATATAACATATAATATCATATACAGATAAACAGACAATATCATAGGTAATTCTATAGATCTACATGACTAGCATATCAAACTAGCATGCGTATATATCCCACACTCAACATATAACCAATATCATGTTATCAAACCAATGGTTCGGCCGTAGTGCCTTCGACCCAAAAGTACAGTGAGGAAAACTCACCTCACAAGCAGCACAAAACTGATAAGGCTCGACTCTGAATCTCAGCTCTCAACTCAAATGCCTACAACCACCAAGTGACCAATTCCATTAAAACCCAATAATACCAAAACTACCCTTAAAAGTCAACTTGGTCAAACATGGTCCACTCAAAGTCAAATGGTCAAATTCCATAAACCCACTGAGTCAACCCAGTCGAGTCAACCTAACCGAGTCAACCCAATCAAGTTAACTCAAAACTGGCTGAAGCATGCGAGTACGTGGGGCTTACTCCGGAGGTACACTCAGCATATGCATGCCTCGTATTGATTGCACTACGGGGACGTTGACCGAGTACGCGGGGCGTACTCCCTTCTACATGGGGAATACCCTCGTAGAGCCCAAACCTTGATTAAGTGATTAAAGGCTTAAGCACTTTAGCTCAAACTTCAGATCCATGGTCCAAATGCACCCAGAGTCATTAAAGTCTCCAAATTTATGACTTTAGATGTCTAAAAAGTCTTTAATACATGGTCTTAATCCATTAAGACATTATACAAGAATCATGAAGCCAAACTAGCTAAAGGAACCTCATTTTTATGGCTTAGAACCCTTCATAGGGTCTAAAATGACAGCCCAAAACGTCTAACATCAAACATGCACAACAATGACAGTTTTTTGGACAAAAGAACATGATAAAGCTACCAAGGTGAGATCCAAGAAAACAAAGCATAAAGGCAGCAACTTTTTACCCTCTGGCGCTTCTAAAGAATGTGATGATCCAAGATCCACAAGCTTTCTTTAACTTCTAAGCACCTTGATGCAATTCCCTCTTCCTTAAGCACACAAAGAACACTCTATAACCTCAAAACACTCTTTTATGGGGTTAGGGTTTGACAAGAACGACTCAAAGGCTGGGAGGCTGAAAGAATGAGGCTAAAGGATCCATAAAGGTGTTTAAATACTCCTCAAACCCTAAAAATTTAGGTTTCACCCGGACATTAGTACGCCCAGCGTACTAGGGCATGCCCTAGTACGCTTAGTGTACCCCCATGTATGCATAGCGTACACCACCATCCCAAAAATTTCCATTTTTCCACTAGGGCTTCTTAGGGCTACATCTTTACAATCCAAGGACCAAAATAACATAACTATAAAAACCAAAGGAAGGTTTTGATAATACCTGAAACCCAGGATGTTACAAATCTCCCCTACTTGAACTAGACTTCTTCCTCGAAATCTGCTCCATCAAACAAATATGGGTAATGCTACCGCATCTCAGCCTCCAGCTCCGAGGTCCACTCAGAGCCCCTCCAATGTTGCCATTGTACCTTTATTAAAGGTACTTCCTTGTTGCGCAAAACCTTTACCTTCCTTTCCAGAATAGCCATTGGTCTCTCCATATAGTTTAGACGCTCATCCACTTGAATATCATCCAACGACACCATTGCATCCTCATCTAATACACACTTCTGCCGTTGCGACACAGGGAAAGTGCTATGAATTTGATTGAGCTCCTCAGGAAGATCCAATCTGTATGCAACCTTGCCAACCCTGGAAATAATCCGGAATGACCCAATATATCGGGGACCCAATTTCCCCCTCTTCCTGAAATGAATCACACCTTCCAAGGTGAGACCTTCAACAACACCATGTCACAGACCTAAAACTCCAACTCGGATCGGCATCGGTCGGCATAGCTCTCCTGTCGACTCTAAGCAGTTTGCAATCTCTACCTGATCTGCTGAATCATCTCTGTAGTTTTAAGGACTACCTCGGTCCGCCCCATGACCCTATGACCAACCTTGTCCCAGTAGACCGGGGTACGACATCTCCGCCCGTACAGGAGCTCAAAAGGCGGAGCACCAATGCTAGAGTGAAATTTATGTTGTAAAAGAACTCTGCAAGAGGTTGGTAGGAGTCCCAGCTCCCACAAAAATCAATGACACAGGCCCGTAACATATCCTTAAGCGTCTGTAGTGTCCGCTCACTTTGGTCGTCGGTCTGCGGATGATAAGATGTGCTGAAGTGCAACTTCGTACCCAGTTCCATATGGAACTTTTTCCAAAAACGGTAGGTGAACCGTGTAACGCCCGTAGATCAGGGCTAGTCAATTAATAGACAATGAGTGTTGAAAACAACTTTTTTATAGAAGATTATTTAGAATGAATAATATTAACTAAGTTGTAGTATATGTTACAAGGATTTCATACATATACAGAACACCGAAATCCGAGTTATAACGAAGAAGTTATAATCTATCGAAGTTTCGCGACAGAACCGGTACGACACGGGGCGACGTAAATAGTGAATTTACGTTAGGGAGATATTTAGCCTTAGTGATCTAAACGAAAGTTTTAGAGTTTGTTAAACCGAGAGCGTGCATAAAAAGAATGCCCAAATCTGACTTCGTATGAGGAAGTTATGATTTTTCTAAGTTTCAGCTTAGCAGTATGCAGCCCGAAATTCGAATTTGAGATCGAGTGATTGTTGGTCAAAACAATCTAAACGAGAGTCGAATATCTCATTGGTAGTAGTGCAATGATAAAAAGACAGATGAAAACGGACGTCAGATGAAGAAGTTATAAATTTATAACAGAGTTTTCCTATCCCGGCCTACTAAAAATAAATAATAAAAATAAATTCAAAATTAGCCAACGGAGTCTAAACGAAATTTGTAGAGCGTAGTCTCACCTACACGTGGATATAAAGAACGTCGAAAACGGAGTTCGTATGAGGAAGATATGAATTTTTAAAGTTTATTAAATAATTAAAATATTAAATTTAATTATAAATATCCGATATTATCCGAAGGGGGGGGGGGGGGGGGGAGTCACCGGGCTTATCCGGGTTACGCCCAACGTACCTGGATTTACGCCCATCGTAAATTGAGGATCCAGCCTCCTATAAAAGGAAGTCGAGGCAGCCGAGTTTCTTACTCATTTTCTCTTCTTTCTCTCTCAGTTTTGCATCGTTTTTCATGCAAGGAATATCCCAAAGCCCCGATATTAATCCCAAGCCCAGAAGCAAGTCCCGAAGCACCGAAGATCCCGGGAAGTGCAATTCCCGAGCCGAAGCTCTGCCCGCGAGAAGCGAATTTTTGTGAAGATCTTCCAGATCTACCGAAGAATACTACTTCTACAAGCCGTAGTGTTGTCCAATCATCTTCTGATCAATTGAGTGTGTAGTTACTTTCTTCTAACGCATAATTATGAAGTATTTTATATGAAATACGTGTTATGTTTATATTTTGTTGTTATATGTGTGAATGTATATTCACTTTCTTCTATCTCATAGATATGATTTATTCTCTATGAAATACGTGTTATGTGTATATGTCTCATCTGTTGTTTGGAATATGTATTGAATGAGAATCCTATACAGGTTTTAAACTATATATAAAAATATATAGATGAGAGGCCTCGATGTTGCTGTTGATCTAGTCATCTAGCGGAGTATGAATGACGACCACGGACTCTTTCTAGATAGTCTAGTGGAACGCTGGCAGGTTCATAACCTATAGGTGTTGTGAACGATGTGTTCACTGGTGTACTCTATCCCCCTCATGGTTGCCTTTAGGACATCTATTGTTGAGGAAACCCCTTTGCAGTAATGTCCGTCCCGATGAAAATCCTAGATTAGGTCCCTGGTAATAGATGTTGTTTTAGGGACATAAAGTGAGGATAACGGGAATGGGTAATCAGGTTATTGTTGGTTGGTGAAATTAAATATAATTATTTATTGTGGGTTGGAAACCCTATATGCTCACCAAGCTCCCAAGCCTGACCCATTCAGTTTTGATGTATTACAAGTAGTGGCGCGAGAACATAAGTTGGATGACTTGTCAAGTTATTTTTGGATTATAGACTTGTTGTTATATTTAACAGTTGTAAGGTCTGTTTTGTAATGTTTATGCTTTTGGTCTGTTTATCGGAACATGACATCTCGAGTTTTGTTATAAAATGAAAGTACATTTCCTTAAGAAATGCTTTGGTAAATCTTATTTCTTCATATTCCATTTTGGTAACAAATTCCGCAACTCTTTTAATCAAAGGATTACTCTGAAATTATTTTAAAAGGATAAATTAAACCGGTTTTTTCTGGCCGTGATTTTGGGGATGTCATAAACGGAACATCGCGGTCTGAAACACTAGAGACCGAAACCCCATGACAAGCAACAATCTTGCGGATATACACATCGGCCAACTTCTCGACCGAAGAACTCTCCCGAATCGCCAGGAAATGGGCACTCTTGGTCAACCGATCAATGATGACCCAAATAGCATCAAAACCCTTTTCCGTTGTTAGAAAATTGGTTATGAAGTCCATCAAAATATGCTCCCATTTCCACATGGGAACCTCCAGAGGCTACAACTTTCCATGCAGCCTCTGATGCTCGGCCTTGACGATCCTGCATGTCAAGCACCTCTCCACGTACCAGACGATCTCCCTCTTCATACACGGCCAACAATAGCTCAATCTTAGATCCCGATACATCTTGGTGGCCCCCAGATGGATAGAAAAACGAGACTTATGAGCCTCCTCTAACACAATATGTCTGACCCCACTGGACATAGGAACCCCATACCCGGCCACAACTTGTCAGCAATCCACGACTATTCGGGACAAATCTGGTGATATCACCCTGATCCTCTCAATCTTCCAATTCTCTTCCCGAACTCCCTCGCCCTGAGCCTTCCTAATCAATCCCCAAAGAAGGGAATCCACTGATATCCTCATACATGATACCCCATATGAAGATCCAGCCGACTTGTGGCTCAAAGCATCCACCACCACATTCGCTTTACCCGGATGGTAAATGATCTCACAGTCATAATCCTTGACCATGTCCATCCACCTGCGTTGCCTCATGTTCAGGTTCGGCTGATCCATAATGTGCCTCAAACTCTTGTGATCCGTATAGATAGTATAATGGACCCCATACAGATAATGTCTCCAAATCTTGAGGGAAGAAAACCACTTCCCCCAACTCCAAATCATGTGTTAGATATCTCTCTCCATGAGGACCGCCCCTAAACCAGTGATTGAAGCATAATAGAAAACCATGAAATCCTCAATTCCCGCTGGGAGGGTCAAAACTGAGGCCTCACATAATCTCTACCAAAGGATCTCAAATGCTGACTACTGCTCAGGGCCCCATCGGAAATCCACCCCATTCCTCGTCGGACGAGTGAGGGGTACTGCAATCTTGGAGAAATCCTAAATGAGTATCTGGTAGTACCCTTCCAAACCCAAGAAACTCCTTATATCTGAGGGAGATTTCAGAACCTCCTACTGCATCACCGCCTCGATCTTGGCAGGATCAACCAATATCCCTCCCTAGTTAAACGAGGTGTCCAAGCAACTGAACTCTTGTAACCAAAACTCGCACTTCGAGAACTTAGCATAAAGTCGTTCTCACCTCATAACCCCCATAAGCTCGCGGAGATGCTCCTTATGCTGCTCTTTGGTCTTGGAATACACCAAGATATCATCAATAACCACAATAACCGAACGATCGTGCATCGGCCTGCATACCCGATTCATCAAATCCATAAATACCACAGGTGCATTGGTGAGCTTGAATGGCATCACCATGAACTTGTAATGTCCATAACGAGTCTGAAACACGGTCTTCTCCACGTCCTCCTCTCTCACCCTGACCTAATGGTACCCAGACCTCTGATCTATTTTGGAGAACCAAGATGCACCCTGCAATTGATCAAAGAGATCATCAATCCATGGGAGGGGATAACGGTTCTTTACCGTTAGCTTGTTCAACTCCCAGTACTCAATACACATCCGGTTTGAACCATCCTTCTTCTTGACGAATAAAATTGGCGCTCCCCACGGAGAACTACTCGCCCTGATGAACTACTTGCCTAGCAGCTCCTGCAGCTGAGATGACAACTCATGCATCTCATGTAACGTCTGTGTTTCCGGGCTTGCCATTTTTAGCAATGTAATAGTTTAGGTTAACCTTTGTAACCCGTTTTGAAATAATAAGATTGTATTATTTGAGTATTATGTGTTTTGTGCTTAATTGCTTAATTATGTGGTTGGATTAATTAAGAATAAAAATAAGCGTCAAAATTTAAGTGTAAAATAAACTTGGTATCTTTGGTTGATGTTGTAGTAGTTGAAACGAGGTTTCCGAATATATAAAGAACGCCCAAATCTGACTTCGTATGAGGAAGTTATGATTTATTGAAGTTTCGACTTAGCGATGTGTAGCCTGTTATACTCAATTTGAGATCGAGGGTTTTTTAGCCGAAGCAATCTAAACGAGGATCGAAGGTCTCGTTGTTGGTATCGAAGCGATGAAAAGTTAGGCGAGAACGGACGTCAAACGAAGAAGTTATGAATTTATAACGAAGTTTTTTTGTCCCGGCCTATTAAAAATAAATAATTAAAATAAAGCTAAAATTTGCTGACGGAGTCTAAACGAAAGTTGTAAAGCGTAGTCTCACCTACGCGTGGATATAAAGAACGTCGAAAACGGAGTTCGTATGAAGAAGATATGAATTTCCGAAGTTTATTAAATATTTTGTATTCAAATTTAATCTTTAATTCGGATGATTATCCGAAGGAGTCACCGATCTGATCCGAAGTACGCCCCGCGTACTCGTGTACGCCCCGCGTACAGTGAAGCATGACGCACCTCGCACTCGAGTTCTTCAGATGACGAACGCCATGACATTTCGGAGCAGTACGCCCCGCGTACTCCGAGGCTCCAGCCTCCAATAAATAGGATGCGAGGGCAGCCGAGTTCTTTTGCTATTTTCTCTCTTCTCTCTCCCGTTTAGCATCGATTTGCGTGCCAGAAATACCCCGAAGCCCCGATAATATTCTCGAGCCCCGAGGCAAGTCCCGAGATCCCGAAGATCCCGAGAAGTGCGGTTCCCGAGCCGAAGCTCTGCCCGCGAGAAGTTCGATTTTTGTGAAGATCTTCCAGATCTGCTGCGGATTACTACTTCTGCAAGTCGTAGTGCTGTCCGATCATCTTCTGATCAAGTGAGTGTATACTACCTTTCATAAACACGATAATAATACAAGTATGGTTTGAGTGTATTAAGTATATTGTTGTTTATATGTGTGAATGTGTATTCACTTTCTTCTATCTCATAGATATGATTATTCTCTATGAAATACGTGTTATGTGTGTGTGTGCCTCATCTGTTATGTGAAATATGTATTGATTAAAGAATGCTATACAGGTTTTTAAACTATGTATAAAAATGTATATTTTTATCTACTAATATGTTGGGTAGAACATGGGTAGATAGTTGGTGTGTAATAAACAGATGAGAGGCCTCGTTGTTGTTTGATTTAGTCATCTAGCGGAGTTTAGATGACAACCACGGACTTTTCTAGACAGTCTTGTGGAAACATTAGCAGGTTCGCCACCTGTAGGTGTTAATGAACTTGGGTGTTCATTCGCTGTACTCCATCCCCCTCATGGTTGCCTTATTTGACTTATATTGCTGAGGAACCCCCGAAGCATGTGTTGTCGCCCCGATGAAATATTCTTAGACTAGGTCCCTTGTGTTAGTTATGTTAGGGACATAAAGTGAGAATAACGTGAATGGGTAATTGGGTTATTGTCAGTTGGTGGAAATTAAATATAATTATTTATTGTGGGTTGAAAACCCTATATGCTCACCAGGCTCCCAAGCCTGACCCACTCAGTTTTAATTTGTATTACAGGAAGTGGCGCGAGGGCCTGAGATGGATGAACCATCAACTTGTTTTGTTTACAAGTCTGTATATGTATATATTTGTTGAATGACTTGTAATGTTATCGTTTATGCTTATTGGTCTGTATCGGAACATGACACCCCGAGTTTTGATTATATAATGAAAATACATTTCTTTTATGAAATGCTTTGGTGAACATTGTTTTATCATGTTTTGTTTTTGGGAACAAATTCCGTAACTCTTTTAAATCAAAAGGATTTACTCTGAAATTATTTTAAAAGCATAAATGAAAATCGGTCTTTTCTGGCCGAGATTTTGGGGATGTCACAGTTGGTATCAGAGCATTAGTTTAAGCGAACTAGGAATTTGTAGGATTTCTAGACTTAAACTTAGAATGCTAAGTGAAGTTTTGAGATGTGTGTCTGTGATATTTTAGACACGAGCACTAGTTTATTTTAGGAAAATTGCCTAAAATGCTTTTATGTGCTAAATGTTATATGTTTGCCATATATGATATTATACGTTCGGATCTATGGTCTGTTGTCGACCGGATCTAGAAACCTTATGTGTGTAGGATTCTAAGCGTACGTCTACGATATTAGAACTAGCATGTAAATGTTTCGGAGTGATCAGGATGATTTGAATATCTATCGTGATTGAGGATTTAATTTCACCTTATTCGGTGTGTAGATCAAAAATGGTGAGAACAAGAAGTGGAGTTGGAAATGCTGATGAAAACAGGAATCAACCACCAGTGATTGAGCAAATACCTGTCGTAGCAGCAGCACCTGAGCCAATAACCATGGCTGGTGTGCAAATGATGATTCAGACGATGTTGGATCGTCAGATGGATGAAACTAGACAGTTGCTTCAACAGAATCGTGAAGAACTGTCAATTCGTGTGGAGGAGCCTGAATTAAATGAAGAGCACTCGGAAGGTGGAAACTTCAGTGGGTCTGTTGGTCAAGCCAACCCACAGATAGTTAGGCAAAACAACCATGATGGAAGGAACGATGGAATGGGATGCAAGTACAAGGACTTTCTAACTTGCAAACCATCGACCTTCAATGGAAAGGAGGATCCGATTGGAGTTATGGATTGGATCTCCGAAATAGAGTTAGCCTTCATGACTTGTGACTGCAGAGGCAAGTTGCAGACTATCTATGCAGTGCGTCAATTCCGAGGTGGAGCCGTTCGTTGGTGGAACACTCTAGGGAAGACTTTAAGCCCTAATGAGCCACTGCAATTGACATGGGCAGAATTCTTGGTGCAGTTCAAGCGCAAGTTCTGCTCGGCTCAAAATCTGTTGGAACTAGAGAACAAGTTTCTGACATTGACGAAAGGCAGCATGTCAGTTGATGAATACACCAATAACTTCACCGATAAGATGGAGTTTGCCTTGCGTATCGTCCCAGACAAGCTAACAAAGGTGGACCGGTATGCGAAGGGACTCCCATGGGAGTACGAGGTGCCAGTACGTCAGGCACATACTCTAGAGGCAGCTATCTGGGCTGCCAAGTCTGTTGAGAAATGATAAAGGGGAGAACCACCGACAAGGTTGAGGTTGGTGAGAAAAGAAAGTTTGAGGGAACATCTGGTTCCGGTAAGAAAAGAAAATTTTCGAAATCTGATTCGAAAAAGTTTGGTGGAGGAAAAGGAGGTGAAGCGAAGTGGTGTGATAAGTGTAAGAAGAAGCACTTTGGGAAATGTAGCGAGGATGTAACCTGCTACAAGTGTGGAAAGGTTGGACATTTTGCCAATGAGTGTCCGAACAACAAAAGGATGTGTTTTGGTTGTAATGAAGAGGGGCACATTTTGAAAGGCTGTCCGAAGAAGAAGGAGGCAGCTAGGCCCAACATTCCACCAAAGCCGAAGGCGAGAGCCTTCCAGATGACACTTGAGGCCGCGAAAGATGAAGTTGATGTCGCTTCAGGTACCTTTCTCGTAAACGAATTACCTGCTCAAATTTTGTTTGATTCTGGAGCCAACTACTCCTTTATTTCGCATGAGTTTGGTAGAAAGCTAGATTTGCCTGTTGATAGACTAGATAATGCTTTATTAGTCGAAGTTGCTAGTGACAAGTTTGTACCTGTTACCCATCGTATGAAAGACATCTTAATCGACCTTAATGGGAATAAGTTTCACGAGGAATTATTGCCTATCGAACTTAATGGTTTCGACATCGTGTTGGGAATGGATTGGTTTAGCGCCAATGATGCCGAAATTTTATGCAAGAAGAAGATAGTTAAAGTAAACCCGCCTGGGAAGGATTCATTTATGGTGTACGGGGACAAACGGTGAATAAATTCTGGAATCATTTCTCTAATGAAAGCCAGAAAGTGTTTGACCAAGGGATGTACATCATACTTAGCATTCGTGATTGATGCTAAGAAGGAAAAGAAGGTGATGCAGAGTATTCCAGTGGTGTGTGATTATCCGGAAGTATTTCCCGAAGATCTTCCTGGATTACCACCTGATAGACAAGTGGAGTTCAGAATAGACTTGTTACCAGGGACCACGCCAATAGCAAAAGCACCTTATCGATTAGCACCGACGGAGATGAAGGAGCTGATGATGCAACTTTAGAAGTTGTTGGACAAAGGTTTCATTAGACCTAGTTCATCACCCTGGGGAGCTCCGGTGTTATTTGTGAAGAAGAAAGATGGAAGTATGAGAATGTGCATCGATTACATAGAGCTGAACAAGGCAACAATAAAGAATAGATATCTGTTGCCGAGGATTGATGACCTATTTGATCAATTGCAAGGTTCGAGCTATTTCTCGAAGATCGATCTAAGGTCAGGATATCATCAGCTAAAGGTAAGAGAGCAAGATATCGAGAAGACTGCATTCAGAACTAGATATGGACACTACGAGTTCTTGGTTATGTCGTTTGGACTAACCAATGCTCCGGCAGCATTTATGGATTTAATGAATAGGGTTTGTAATCCTTTCCTTGATAAATCCGTGACAGTGTTCATAGAAGACATTCTGATTTACTCGAAAAGCCAGGAGGAGCATGGCAGACACTTGCGAGAAGTGTTGGAAGTATTGAAGAAGGAGAAGCTGTATGCTAAGTTCTCCAAATGTGATTTTTGGATTCGTGAAGTCCAATTCTTGGGTCACGTGGTCAACCAAGAAGGGATAATGGTTGATCCAGCAAAGATTGAAGCTGTAATGAAGTGGGAACAATCGAAAAGTCCCACGGAGATCCGAAGCTTTTTAGGATTAGCCGGATATTACCGAAGGTTTATCCAAGGCTTTTCTTCGATTGCTACTCCATTAACAGCTTTGACCCACAAAGGAGCTACTTATGCTTGGAGTGATAAGCATAAAGAAGCATTCGATAAGCTAAAGAAGAAGCTATGCGAGGCACCGATACTTTCTCTACCTGATGGAGTTGAAGACTTCGCTGTTTATAGCGATGCGTCTGGGGTTGGATTGGGTTGTGTTTTGACCCAAAGAGAAAAGGTGATAGCATATGCGTCTCGACAGCTGAAGGAGCATGAAAAGAAGTACATTTGGAGTTGGCAGCGGTACTTTTCGCTCTGAAAATATGGAGGCATTACCTCTATGGCACGAAGTGCAAACTTTTCACTGATCATAAGAGTCTCCAATATCTCTTTAATCAGAAAGAATTGAATATGAGGCAACGACTCTGGCTAGAATTACTTAAAGACTACGACTGCGAGATACTTTACCACCCCGGTAAAGCTAATGTTGTTGCTGATGCTCTCAGTTGGAAAGTCAATCTTGAAAGGAAAAGGCCAAGAGCATTGAGAATAGAAGTTGTCTCGACCATTGTGGAAAGTATAAAGAAAGCTCAAAGCGAAGCTTCTGAAAAGAATGACCGAAAGGAGGAACGTTTGGGTAAAACGTTAGTGTTCGGTATAAACAGTCATGGACTGAAGGTGTTCCAAGATCGGATTTGGATACCTAAGACAGGAGGAATCAGAGATCTTCTGATGGAAGAAGCTCACAAGACCATGTACTCGATTCATCCCGGTAGCACTAAAATGTATAGGGACCTGAAACCCTACTACTGGTGGCCGACGATGAAGCTTGATGTTGCAAAGTATGTGGCCGAGTGTGTGACTTGTGCGAGAGTCAAGACACAACATCAGAAACCGTACGGGAGTTTAGAACCATTGTCTGTGCCTATGGGTAAGTGGGAAGACGTTGCTATGGATTTTGTCACTAAACTGCCCCGAACAAAGAATGGTCACGACATGATTTGGGTGGTCGTTGATCAATTCACTAAGAGTGCGCATTTCATAACAGCCAAGGAGAAATGGTCTATGGAAAAGCTTTCGAATTCTTACGTGAAGTAAATTGTGAGGCTTCACGGTGTTCCGTTGACGATTGTATCGGATCGTGATAGCCGTTTCACCTCAAGGTTTTGGAAAAGTCTACAAGCGGAAATGGGTACCAAGTTATGTTTAAGCACAGCTTACCATCTGCAGACTGATGGTCAGAGTGAAAGAACAATACAAACACTTGAAGATATGCTAAGAGCATGTACCTTGGAATTCCTAGGTAACTAGGATGAACATTTACCATTGGTAGAATTTTCCTATAATAATAGTTTTCACTCGAGCATTAAGATGGCACCTTATCAAGCTTTGTATGGACAGAAGTGTCGTACGCCGTCTTGTTGGCTTGAGGCTTGGGAAAAGCAGTTTATGGGACCGGAGATGGTTCATCAAACTGCTGAAAAGTTGAAAATAATTAGAGAAAGAATGTTAGCAGCTCAGGATCGTCAAAAGAGCTATGCTGACAAGAAGCGAAGACCGATGACTTTTGAAATTGGAGATTCGGTTTTGCTTAAAGTCTCGCCGTGGAAGGGACTTATAAGATTTGGTAAAAGGGGAAAGTTGAGTCCAAGGTTTATTGGACCATTTATAGTTCTTCATAGAATTGGGAACCAAGCTTACAAGCTCGAATTACCCGAAGAATTGAATGGAATTCACAACACTTTTCATGTGTGTTATTTGAGGAAGTTCACGGGAGAAGTTCCCGATATAATTCCAATTTCTGAATTGAGAATTGATGAGAACAAAAGGTTGATTAAAGAACCAGAGGCAATTGTTGACCGAAAGACTAAGAAGTTGCGACGCAAAATGGTTGGGTTAGTGCTTGTCCGATGGAAACACATGAATGGGCCGAATCTCACCTGGGAGACGGAGAGTGACATGTTGAGTCGCTATCCGCATTTGTTTGTTGATGTGTGATTCCGGGGACGGAATCATTCTAAGGTGGAGAGAATTGTAACGCCTGTGTTTCTGAGCTTGCCATTTTTAGCAATGTAATAGTCTAGGTTAACCTTTGTAACCCGTTTTGAAATAATAAGATTGTATTATTTGAGTATTATGTGTTTTGTGCTTAATTGCTTAATTATGTGGTTGGATTAATTAAGAATAAAAATAAGCATCAAAATTTAAGTGTAAAATAAACTTGATATCTTTGGTTGATGTTGTAGTAGTTGAAACGAGGTTTCTGAATATATAAAGAACGCCCAAATCTGACTTCGTATGAGGAAGTTATGATTTATTGAAGTTTCAACTTAGCGATGTGTAGCCTGTTATACTCAATTTGAGATCGAGGGGTTTTTAGCCGAAGCAATATAAACGAGGATCGAAGGTCTCGTTGTTGGTATCGAAGCGATGAAAAGTTAGGCGAGAACGGACGTCAAACGAAGAAGTTATGAATTTATAACGAAGTTTTTCTGTCCCGGCCTATTAAAAATAAATAATAAAAATAAAGTTAAAATTTGCCAACGGAGTCTAAACGAGCGTAGTCTCACCTACGCATGGATATAAAGAACGTCGAAAACGGAGTTCGTATGAAGAAGATATGAATTTCCGAAGTTTATTAAATATTTTGTATTTAAATTTAATCTTTAATTCGGATGATTATCCGAAGGAGTCACCAATCTGATCCGAAGTACGCCCCGCTTACAACGAAGCATGATGCACCTCGCACTCGAGTTCTTCGGATGACGAACGCCATGAAGTTTCGGAGCAGTATGCCCCGCGTACTGCAGTACACCCCGCGTACTCCGAAGCTCCAGCCTCCTATAAATAGGATGCGAGGGCAGCCGAGTTCTTTTGCTATTTTCTCTCTTCTCTCTCCCGTTTTGCATCGATTTGCGTGCCAGAAATACCCCGAAGCCCCGGTAATATTCTCAAGCCCCGAGGCAAGTCCCGAGATCCCGTAGATCCCGAGAAGTGCGGTTCCCGAGCCGAAGCTCTGCCCGCGAGAAGTTCGATTTTTGTGAAGATCTTCCAGATCTGCTGAGGATTACTACTTCTGCAAGTCGTAGTGCTGTCCGATCATCTTTTGATCAAGTGAGTGTATACTACCTTTCATAAACACGATAATAATACAAGTATGGTTTGAGTGTATTAAGTATATTGTTGTTTATATGTGTGAATGTGTATTCACTTTCTTCTATCTCATAGATATGATTATTCTCTATGAAATATGTGTTGTGTGTGTGTGCCTCATCTGTTATATGAAATATATATTGATTAAAGCATGCTATACAGGTTTTTAAACTATGTATAAAAATGTATATTTTTATCTACTAATATGTTGGGTAGAACATGGGTAGATAGTTGGTGTGTAATAAACAGATGAGAGGCCTCGTTGTTGTTTGATTTAGTCATCTAGCGGAGTTTAGATGACGACCACGGACTTTTCTAGACAGTCTTGTGGAAACATTAGCAGGTTCGCCACCTGTAGGTGTTAATGAACTTGGGTGTTCATTCGCTGTACTCCATCCCCCCTCATGGTTGCCTTATTTGACTTATATTGTTGAGGAACCCCCGAAGCATGTGTTGTCGCCCCGATGAAATATTCTTAGACTAGGTCCCTTGTGTTAGTTATTTTAGGGACATAAAGTGAGAATAACGGGAATGGGTAATTGGGTTATTTTCAGTTAGTGGAAATTAAATATAATTATTTATTGTGGGTTGAAAACCCTATATGCTCACCAGGCTCCCAAGCCTGACCCAGTCAGTTTTAATTTGTATTACAGGAAGTGGCGCGAGGGCATGAGATGGATGAACCATCAACTTGTTTTGTTTACAAGTTTGTATATGTATATATTTGTTGAATGACTTGTAATGTTATCGTTTATGCTTATTGGTCTGTATCGGAACATGACACCCCATGTTTTGATTATATAATGAAAATACATTTCTTTTATGAAATGCTTTGGTAAACATTGTTTTATCATGTTTTGTTTTTGGGAACAAATTCTGCAACTCTTTCAAATCAAAAGGATTTACTCTGAAATTATTTTAAAAGAATAAATGAAAATCGGTCTTTTCTGGCCGAGATTTTGGGGATGTCACATCTCAGGCGGTGCCAAGTGGTACGACGCCTTGGCAATCGGGGTTGCACCTGACATGAGGTCAATCCTGAAATCGACCTGCCTCATAGGAGCCACATCGGGTAACTCCTCCAGAAATACATTTACAAACTCCCTGTTTTTAACTGAGACCTGATCCCCAACTCGCGTATCCATCACATAAGCCAAATAACCTGCACACCCGTGCTGAATATACTGTCGAGCTCTGGTTGCAGAACAGAACCCTAAACCTATCCCGGTGCCCTCCCTATAGATAACTAGTTCTTCCCCACTTGGGGTTCGATCTACCATGAGTCGGCCCTCACAATCAATCATAGCACCGAAACAGCACAACCAATCCATACCAACAATGACGCAGACATCCCCCATGGGGATAGGGATCAAATCGATTAGATAAGGCACCCTGGAAATCTACAGAATACAACCCTGATATACTGAGGATTCAAAAACCCTATGTTCGTTGGTGATAGAGACTTGAAACGGACACTCTTACTCCCCAATGGGCATATTAAACTCCTCAACGAACATTCGAGACACAAATAAACCGACTCGCACCCGATTCAAACAACACTAGAGGAAGCAAATAGTTCACTATTAACGTACCAAACAGAGGTACAAACATAAGCATAATACAAAACATAATCAACAGGATAAGGGATAGAAACATACCAGTCATAACATCTGGAGCTGCTCTGGCCTCCTCGACAGTAAGATGGAAAGCGCGACCTTGAGCCCTCGGGGGCTCCGCCCTGCCCTGACTCCCGTCAGTGATCCTGAAAGTAGTCGACGCTGGAACCAGCACCGGCCTAGCAGCAAGAGATGGGCAGTTGGCCTTCACATGGCCAACCTGGTCGCAATGATAACAAATCATGGGAATGAGTGATGGGGACTGCTGGTGGAAAGCTATCACCATATGGCCCTACCGGCCACAATTGTGGCACCCAGAAGACGCCGACAAGAACCCTCATGCGTCTTTCCACACTTCCCACAAGTGCGGCCCTTCTGGACCCTAGATTTGACATCAACGGTCTTAAATCACTTTGGAACAGGCTACGACTGCGTCGAGCCGGCCTCTGCTCTCTCATCTGCAGAACAATCTCAATCGCATGCCGCCTGGCGGCCTCCTGCATCTCTAACAGTGTACCATAGTGTTGAGTAGAAACAAACTGTCTGATCTCCTTCTTAAGCATGCTCAAGTAACAGGTCATCTAAGGCTGCTCAGATGCAGCAAACTCAGGACAGAACATTGCCTTCTTTGTAAACATCTTGGTGATATCCGTCACCGTCTCAGAACCCTGCCTCAAATCCAGGTACTCCTGGTCCAACCTCTCTTGCTCCACCATCAGAACATATCGGGAGTGGAACATCTCATAGAACTGCTCCTAAGACACACCAGCTGTCTGTTCAGCAGAATAGGAACTAGTAGCAAGCCTCCATCAATCCTTCACTCCGGTCCTGAGGAGTTTCAGAGCGTACCTGGCCTTCTGGTCAGTTGGACATGAATAAGTGAAGAAATATCCCTACACAGTATATAGCCACCTCATGGCGATGATCAGGTCCTGCACCCCATCGAAATTTGGGGGCTTCGTATTGTCGAAGTCTCGATACTGAAAAACCCGACCCAATCTGCAACTGTAACGGCTGTAGCAACAATAGTCTCAGACAAAGCAGTATAACGCTCATCGAAGTACTCAGCCATGGAGGTCTTAATAGACCCAAACATCTTCAACAATTGAACATGGAAATGAGCAACAACCTCCTCCTGCAGGATCTCCCTGATCCTGTTATCCAACGCAACTGACTCACCCTGACGGCCAGCTCCTGATCCCGAACCAGATCCTGCCTCCACTCGGCGCGTAGTCACCATACAGAAAATAAACCAGGAGGATAGCAGATAACACACATACCATAACGGGGAACCAACTCCCAACATAGCCTTAGGGGTCATGACTTCCATGCAACGCGTACGAGTCTTTTGCTTTCAGTAGTATGGGCCCATACTATCTTCCACACCTACCTGTATTTGTCTCAGAGGATCATCACAACACCCTAAAAATACTCTCTTGAATGCTCATACCCTCATTCCACACACCCTAGAGGAAGGTTATATATATATATATATATATATATATATATATATATATCTCAAAACTGGCCGGCTGACCCCACACCACTCATCCATGAAACTTCCACCAACCCTACACCACTCGTGTATGCTAGCCATACATAACACTGGACCAAATAGATAGTCGAATATCTGATCCTACACTATGCCCTTCATCAAACAAGAATAGGAAATAAGGCCAGATAAAACATTCTCAGGCTATAAAATCTTAGTTATGCATGAAAATGATGCATACACTAAGCAACTACAGTAATGATGCTAATTCCATTAAAGAATAACCCTAGGCTATCAGGCATCATATAATCAGTCAATTCTATCATGAAAAATCCTAAAGATCCCTAGCCTATCGCTAGCAAGCTGTTCTAACATATCACAATATCAAATAATAGTATGATATTTTAGGGTCTACTTACTGGCTCCGGCTGATCATACACATCGCATCCTCCTTTATTATTTTGAAAACTATTTGAAAAATCTTTTTAAAATATTTTTCCTTAGTTTGAAACTGGATTCACACGAGTGTTCCTCCAATTCACTCAAACCAAGGCTCTGATACCAATTTGAAACACTCATAAAATTCATGAACAATTTAAACTTTTAAACAACCCAAAAACCATCATTTTATACAAATAGTTTTCAAAACGAGTTCAATATCAGAGTAATCCCAAAATCATGAAAAAAAAACAAGAGGAGGTGCACGATCACGCCTTTACCTTCCCACGGTCCTCAGAGGTACCTGAAACATAATCCAAAACTGTAAGCCCAAAGCTTAGAGAGTTCCCCCAAAATACCAATACATAACAAATAACACAAATATAATAATAGATCCACATCTAACAGACTGGATTACCCCTAAGCCCACAACATAAGTCTGGCTTGCCCCCTAGGCCCACAACTTATGTCTGGCTTGCTCCTCGACCTGATCAGTCCTCAGACTGAAACCATCAAGCCCTCAGTATGAGTCTGGCAAGCCCTTCCCGACCCCCAGCTCGTATCTGGAATGCTCATAAGCCCTCAGTATGAGTCTGGCATTCCCTCACTGGCCCTCATCTCATAACTGGTATGCTCCAATGTTTGTTGGCCTCATAACGGAGCAGTCCAAACTCAACCCAACCCACACAATATGTCGACATATAACAGATAATATCATATATAGATAAACAAACAGTATCATAGGTAGTCCTATAGATCTACCAGACTAGCATATCAAACTAGCATGCATATATATATATATATATATATATATATATATATATATATATATATATATATATATATCCCATACTCAGCATATCAACAATATAAGGTTATCAAACCAATGGGCCGGCCTTAGTGCCTTCGACCTGAAAGTATAGTGAGGAAAACTCACCTCACAAGCAACACATAACTGATAAGGCTCGACTCCGAATCTCAACTCTCAGCTCAAATGCTTAGAACCACCAAGTGACCAATTCCATCAAAACCCAATAATACCCAAAATACCCTTAAAAGTCAACTTGGTCAAACATGATCAAAATTGGTCAACTCAAAGTCAATTAGTCAAATTCCATAAACCCACTGAGTCAACCCAGCCGAGTTAACCCAGTCGAGTTAACTGAAAACTGGCTGAACCATGCGAGGACGAGGGGCGTACTCCGGAGGTACGCTCAGCGTACGCAGGCCTTGCATTAACTGCACTACTGGGACGTTGACCGAGTACGCGGGTCGTACTTCCTTCTATATGGGGCATACCCTTGTAGAGCTTAAAACTTCATTAAGTGGTTAATGACTTAAGCACTTAAGCCCAAACTGTTGGATAAGGTGTCTAAGTCCATAACTTATTTGGTACATACTTGACCCGACCCAGCATGGTCCATTTGGGTTGCACTTCACCCGAACAATTTATATGGATAATCTTATGAGAATAGTATATTTATGATTTATTAATATATTATAAGTTATAATATATTAATATGAACTCATGTTAGTTAATTAGTCTTAGTCTTAAATTAATTATGAATTAATTTAGTGATTAAAAGGAAGACTAATTAAACATGGGCTATTGCATTTTATATAATGTGGGCTTAAACTCATTAGGAATGGGCTAAGCATGCATGGGGGTCCATGGATGATCCATGGAGCTTTTAACCCATGGATCCTTGGAAAGGAAAAGACATGGGTTATTAGGGTTTACCCTAATCCTCCACACTATATAAAGATGCACATATTGCAAGAATTGGCAACTAGTTGTGTGAGAACTAAGGGTGGCCGATTTCTACATAAGCATATTATTCTCTCAAGGTTTTTCCAAGTGTTTGTGGTGATTTGTGATTCCATTTGAGGCATTCACACTATTGGTGCTTGGCTCTCAAACTCCAAGCAATCAACCATCATCAAAGGTATGTATTTCTACTAGTAGTTTTATGATTCATAATCCTTATGCTATGCTAGTTAGGAAGAAACCTTGGAAATTATTATTTGCATGTATTTTAGAAGAAAACATAGATCCAAGGTTTATTAGGGTTGCATGCACACTTAGGAAGTGTTAGATTGCTCAAAACCCAACAGTGGGATCAAAGCCTAGGCTTGTTTTCTTGAATACTTGATGCAAATTGCTGAAAATCAAAGATTTTATGCTGTCTGCACAGCTGACTCACCGAGTCCATGAAGGGACTCGACGAGTCCAAGTCAAAAATCATCCAACTCGGCGAGTTGGTTCATGCACTCGACGAGTTGGACCCCCAGACAGCATATCTTCGAGTTTTGGTGCTGGAATTGGTCTAGAATCATTACCTTAAACTGTTTTGGACTCATAAAACCTGTTTTTGATGTGATAATGATGATGGTGGACCAATTTCAAAGTTATAATCAAAATTTCAAGTTTATATGTGTTCATATGATTCTTGAAATTGTTGATGTGGATGTTCATGTTCATATGAGTTTTGTTAGATCATAGGAATTATTTGCAAATTGTTTGTTAGTTAATTCTTGATCTTAATGTGTTTCAATGGAATTCATAATTTGTCCTCAAGTTATGGAATTCCAAAAGTTTTTTCTTTTAAATGTTGTTTTTAAGAAGTTGTAGGTTACATTTTCTTGAAGAGTTTTTCCCATAAATGCTTTTATGGACTTCATAACTTGTCCTCAAGTTATGGATTTCCAAGAGACTCTTCATTAAAAGTATTAAACACTTAATTAAAACTCATAAGTTCTGAATATCCAAAAGTTTATGAATTGTTCAAAACTTGCCCTCAAGTTTTGGAATTTGTAAAGTCTCACACAAACTTTAATTCCATACCCTAGAAGTTTTAAAAGTTAAAATTCTACCCTTATACTATTATAAGATTAATGGTTAATTATTATTATATATATATATATATATATATATATATATATATATATATATATATATATATATATATATATGTATGTATAAGAACAAGTCGTTTTACCGTTAGTAGGCCTCATTCACGAAGCCGGTCTATAAGGTGGGTATAAGGTTGTTGCCTATAAAATGGCAACTTAATGGGTGTCCACTCTCACCCACCGCTTGCTTGATCGGTGGAGGGTCGTTAGCCGAACGGGTAGGACAATGACTTTAAATTCTCATTAAAAGTATAATGATTATTATAAAGTAACTAAATTTTTTTATTTATTTAATTCCCAATCTTAGTTACTTTAGGAAAAATGTGAAATTGGTGCTAGCCCATGGAATTCACACTTTGTACCTTACCAAGTCGTTGGTGGAGCGTGTGTGGTTAACCGGCACACTAATTTGGACTAGTAAGGATCACGAAGGGTGACTTAATGTTTGTCATAGATCAATGGAGCGTGTGTGGTTAACCGGCACATTGATTAGGTGATAATATTAAGGGTACCAAGTGAATTGGTATGGTTATTCACACCTTGTTTTGTGATCCTCGGCATCCCAGTCACAAAATTTGAGAGGGCACACTCAAGATTGAAACATGCCATTGAAAAGTTCAATGAATCTCAAAAGATCTAGGAATTTCAAATTCAATTAAAACCTAATAAATTATTTCATTTTTCATGGTGGAAATTGGTGAATCGTCATTCGCCTACCTTCAAATATTTTATAGCTTGGATTACGGCATCCCTCTTCCAAATTATAAAATATTGTGTTGGGTCCTAGCCTTAATATTTCATATTGGGTGTTATATTAAGGACTTCGAATCAACTAACTTGATTTTCTCCCATTATAGATGTCTGGTTCAGACAACTATGATCTTCCCAAATCTCTTGAAGATGGTGTCCCTCAACATCATGCTTCACTTCCTCCACCTCCTCCAATTATTCTCCCTCACCCACAAGTTCTTGAAAAGTTTAAAGTCACTCAATCCCTATTGGCAAGCATAGTCTATGTGTGCTCACATCTTGGAGATAAAGTCACATATTGACAAGCCGGGAGAGTTGGGTGTCAAAGTCCCGTGAAAGTTGGATGTTCAATCACTTTCTTAGTAACATAGTGAGTCTCTTTGGGACTACTATGAGACGGACTATGACATGACCCTTAAGGATGTTATCTATTTGCTTGGTGTTGTGGAATCAACAATGATTTGGAACACTAGTAAAGCAAATTTGATTAAAAGAACAACTTCCCAAGTCTACATGGACATTGACAATGGTAGCATTGGATATCTAGAAAAGGATTTCTCTTCCCAATGGAAAGGGATCGGCTATAGTCAACTCGGTTGACCAAATAGTAAAGAGAAAGGCAAATTCTGAGATAGTATCATGTGCCATTACCAAAGGGTCATTGGTTGCGAAGCTGCCCTATTCGCCTGAAAGGTCATAAGGTTGATCAAGTCAAGAGGTTTGACTCTACTTCGGGTAAAGTCCACTATCTAACTCTATTAAGTTCCTATTTGGAGATTCTTATTACATAATGTGAATGGGTCACATGTTGATGTTTTTAAGAATCAAAGAAAAGATAGGAAGCTTAAAGTAAGTATATGTTGATTCAGATTGCGAAGGTGGGTTTTGATCGCATGGTTCGGTAATCAGAATTTTGAGCTGTTGCTTAAGAGTTATAATATATTGCTTATGAATAGATAACAACAAGGTTTTCATGTGGATTGTAAGGATAAGTTTTTCCGCAAAGTTTTAAAATAAAAGAAAAAAGGGGTTTTAATTTTATTTATTTTAAAAAAAAAATCCTTACAATGGCATCTGTGGAAAATTGTTGCTTATATGTTTCCAGTAATAGCAATATTGGAAAGTGGATTTGATTCCTTCATTTGTGGTAGTGTCTGAATTTACCGAATGAAGAAAGTTTTTCATCACCCAAGTTTCAATTGGACAGAAACTTGGAATCATACAAGTTGTATTGTATGATGAATGAGAATTTTCATCTTTGAAAATTAAGATTAATTCTTTGATCACATGTATATGTGAGTCAGTTGAAGGACTAAGGAATTAGGTACACTGGGTGTGCGCTGGTCAAGGTCCACCACAAAGATTGATTTGTCATGATTTACTAAAGATTAGTAAATATGATTATACTTATGAGGTTAAGTATAATTCTGTAACATTGGAAAGGTTACAATGTATGACAGAACAAATGAGAAGAATCAAATTATGTGGAAAGATAAAAGTTTCTCAAATCTGAAAGGATGGGAGAGTACTTTAGTATCGTATTTCATGATCATCTTAATGATTATGAAACCATATCACAAATTCATACTCTAAGGACGTCTTAGTGCATTGTTATGGCTAAGAAGAGAGGTCATGAATTGTTGGATTGGTTAAGATCGAGAAGATGAGTCATACTTCGCTCCAAAACAATTCTTAGAGTCATACTCCAAGATTGTAACATTGAGTGACATAAAGGAAGATTTATTAACACTAGTCAAATGTAAGAGTAAAATGTTTTCTACTCTTCTACATTTGAGATTGGTAAGTTGTGATGTCTTGGATGAGACAAAGACCAACTAAGACCAATTGTGTGAAGTGTTAGTCTTGATAAGAATCCGCATTGTCCCTTGAATATTTGTTTTGTCAAGGAATGGTTCTTGACTAGGGAAACTTATATGTCAAGGGGACAGTGGGAGCCTTAAAGATCCTGAAAGAGTTTCAAGATTTAATCAAGAGTAAAACTTGTAATTTATCACTAGCACACAACTTAAGGTTTGCAACCTATCGTGTTGACATAATTCTTGTTTCTGTACCTACTTCAAATAAGTTGAATTTGTATGTGAGTTATCAGAGTTCAACTTGGAAGCATTGGTGGGCCTCGTGCTACCAAGGTGACAAGAAACTAAGATTGAACAAGTTTGATACATGTAAGGCTGAATTTGTCACTAACCTTATCTTGTGATTATGGTTTTGACACATTCACATGGATAGGAACTCATACACTATAAAATCTAAGTGTCATAAGGTTTCTCTCCGATTCATGAAAATGATGGTGAGGATACGCTTTCACTAAGTAGATTTTACATAGATATCAATTGTGTTATTTGCATTTTCAAAAGTCGTTAGTGGAGCGCGTGTGGTTAACCGACACACTAACATGGACTTGTGAGAAATGGCAAATGCCTAAGCAATTGAGACTATGATTACGACATCCCTTTTCATAGTTCTGAAAATTGTTTAGACACACATGTGAGCTATCTAAGAAAGGGTGTATGAATCTAAATTTCAGAAGTCCAGCAGATTTCTGGAAATATGTTAGAGCTAGTGGGAGCATAAGTGTTATGCTGATAATCATCATGTTAGTGGGAGCATGATTATTACGTTTAGTGTTGCAAGTTAGCAATGTTAATTATAGAAAACAAAGTTTCAATTCGTGAAGTTGCAGGGGTTGAAAAATTGTTTTGCTATAATTAAGGGAGAGGAAAGTATACTTCGTTTCAATTCTAAAGCTTAGATTGAGATTTTAATCATCTTTAGTCAAGAATATATATATGAATTTTATGTTGGAATGGTTCAACTTGAAGAAATTCTATATATATTGCGTTTTCAAAATTTGATTATGATTACGGCATCCCTCTTCATAGTTAAATTTTGAAAACATGGCAAATAAAAAATATTGTAGCAAAAGACTTGTCTAGTATCATGTCTTTATGTCAAACATCATGAATCGTGTCCCATATGCTTCAGATATAGGATCGATTGCATGTGCTATAATATTCATCTTTTCTAAATTTTCCAAATGCTTAAGGCATTAAGAAGGGAAAAGTCTAGAACTGGATATGACGAAAGTGATTAAGCAATTGTCGAGGACAATCTGAGGTTCGCCAAAGATTGGTTGCTCAGGGAAAGTTGAAAGTATGATGTAAGTTGTCGGAAAGGACCATATTGACATATTCTAAAAAGAAGTAACTCTTGTTCGGAAGTGATAGTCAAAATGGGACTATGGAAATGTCTCCATAGGTGGAAGTTATTCAATCTATGTAAGATTACAAAACCTTAATGCAAGAAGGATGTTCAAAGCAATGTACTTTGAATATGAGACTTCCGTTCCATAGAGGTTGAACTTCTTTGGAATACTCTGTAATGACTGGTGACAAGGTTTTGGTGACTTTGTGCATAATCATTACAAGAGGAACATTGCATAAAAGTTTAAAATCTAACAGATTTTTTGGTAAATGATAGGAATCGGGGATTCTCACATTTACAATAAGGATTTGGGATTGTGAAATGAGTATCAATGGAATCATGTTCAATTGATCTACATCACAATGTAAGGATCATAGACAAACATAGTGTGCATACTTGGAGTATGGCATAACTATTGTTTAGAAAAACAAAGTGTACATGCTAGGAGCATGGGACGACTGTTGTTTTTTATTCAAGTCTTAAGTTGATTGTTTGAAACATTATACAATGAATAATGTGTAATCAATATGGTGATAAATAAAAGGTGGTTCTATTTATATTCAAAAGGGTTCTGAGACCATACTGGATTCGATTATTATTGTGTTTCACTTTGCATGTTTTGACTTCCAAAATAGCTAGGTTATTCTTTCCGAATGACTAAGCTATTTAAACACTCCACAGTCGTTCATATGTTGGAAGTAGGTATGAATCAAGACTGTCATGAATCGAGTTTGTAGATGGCTAAATGGGTTTAGTCATAGCAATGGTTGCCACAACATTCATGAGTGCTCATAAGTTATGAGTATTGGAATAAACCCACGCTCACTTGTATCACTTCATGGAATTTATCTCGAGTGATCGTGAGACGATAATATCATATAAATCTTCAAGCCTAGAGATATGAGTTGTTACCTATGAGTTGGTTGTGCATTGATTGCACGTAAACGCATCAGTAACTTGATGTTATAAAATGTGCCTTTGTGTACAATTCAACAAGTAGTAGAACAAGCATATGAGTCGAAGTTTATCTTTTCCTTCTATAAATAGAAGCGATATCTGGGCCCCTCAATGATTTTTTTGTGACCTATGTACCGGCCGGTCAGAACTAAATTGATGTGTTCGATTAAGTTCTTTGTCAAACAAATCGAAAATCAGGAAACAAACTGCTGGACAATAAGTACGACGTTGTTCCATGTATTTGTCCGGCTGATATCATGAGAACAGAGGATTATATGATCACTTATCTAAAATGGCGCTTCATAGTTCAACAGAGTTTTCGAGAGCTACGATTGCTGGTTGGTTTCTGAAGTAACATACGCAAATATAGTTATTAGACTTATCCAAGTGGGATTCTGTTGGATAAGGTGTCTAAGTCCATAACTTATTTGGTACATACTTGACCCGACCCGGCATGGTCCATTTGGGTTGCACTTCACCCGAACAATTTATATGGATAATCTTATGAGAATAGTATGTTTATGATTTATTAATATATTATAAGTTATAATATATTAATATGACGTCATGTTATTTAATTAGTCTTAGTCTTAAATTAATTATGAATTAATTTAGTGATTAAAAGGAAGACTAATTAAACATGGGCTATTGCATTTTATATAATGTGGGCTTAAACTCATTAGGAATGGGCTAAGCATGCATGGGGGTCCATGGATGATCCATGGAGCTTTTAACCCATGGATCCTTGGAAAGGAAAAGACATGGGTTATTAGGGTTTACCCTAATCCTCCACACTATATAAAGATGCACATATTGCAAGAATTGGCAACTAGTTGTGTGAGAACTAAGGGTGGCCGATTTCTACATAAGCATATTATTCTCTCAAGGTTTTTCCAAGTGTTTGTGGTGATTTGTGATTCCATTTGAGGCATTCACACTATTGGTGCTTGGCTCTCAAACTCCAAGCAATCAACCATCATCAAAGGTATGTATTTCTACTAGTAGTTTTATGATTCATAATCCTTATGCTATGCTAGTTAGGAAGAAACCTTGGAAATTATTATTTGCATGTATTTTAGAAGAAAACATAGATCCAAGGTTTATTAGGGTTGCATGCACACTTAGGAAGTGTTAGATTGCTCAAAACCCAACACAAACTTCAAATCCATGGTCCAAATGCTCCCCAGAGTCATAAAGTATCTGGCTTTATGACTTTATTCGTCTACAAAGTCTTTAATACATGTTCTTAATCCATTAAGACATTATACAAGAAGCATGAAGCCAAACTAGCTAAAGGGGCCTCATTTTTATGGCTTAGAACCCTTCCTAGGATCTGAATGGACGGCCCAAAAGATCCAACATCAAACATGGACATAAATGGGACTTTTTGGGACAAAGGAACATTATAAAGCTACCAAGGTGATATCCAAGCAAACAAAGCATAAAGGTAGCAACTTTTTACCTTCTGGAGCTCCCAAGAAGGTGATGATCCAAGCTCCACAAGCTTACTTCAACTTCTAAGCTCCTTGATGCAATTTCTTCTTCCTTAAGCACACAAAGCACACTCTTTAAGCTCTAAACACTATCTTATGGGGTTAGGGTTTGACAAGAACGACTCAAGGGCTTGGAGGCTGAAAGAATGAGACTAAATGATCCATAAAGTTTTTTAAATACTCCCCAAACCCTAAAAATTAGGGTTTCACCCGGGCATTAGTACGCCCAGCATACATATGTGTACGCCCAACATACTAGGGCGCTTCCTAGTACACTTAGCATACCCACATGTACGCTTAGCGTACACCACCAACCCCAAAATTTCCATTTTGCCACTAGGGCTTCTTAGGGCTACATCTTTACAATCCAAGGACCAAAATGACATAACTTTAAAACTAAAGGAAGGTTTTGAAAATACCTGAAACTCAGGATGTTACAACTCTCCCCCACTTGAACTAGACTTCGTACTTGAAGTCTGCTGCAACAAACAAATATGGGTGATGCTCCCGCATCTCTGCCTCCGGCTCCCAGGTCCACTTGGAGCCCCTCCGATGTTGTCATGGTACCTTTACCAAAGGTACTTCCTTGCTATGCAAAACCTTTACCTTCCTTTCATGAATATCCACTGGTCTCTCCACATAGTTCATATGCTCATCCACCTGAATATCATCCAACGACACCACTGCATCATCATCCGATACGTACTTCTGCAGATGTGACACATGGAAAGTGTTATGAATTTGATTGAGCTCCTCATGAAGATCCAATCTGTATGCAACATTGCCAACCCTGGAAATAATTTGAAATGGTCCAATATATCGGGAATCCAATTTCTCCTCTTCCTGAAGCGAATCATACCTTTCCAAGGTGAGACCTTCAGCAACACCATGTTGCCAACCTGAAACTTCAACTCGGATCGGTGTCGGTTGGCATAACTCTCCTTCTAACTCTGATCAGTCTGCAATCTTTACCTGATCTTCTAAATCATCTTTGTGGTCTGAAGGACCACCTCGGTCCGCCCCATGACCCTGTGACCAACCTCATCCTAGTAGATCGGGGTACGACATCTTCGCCCATACAAGATCTCAAAAGGCAGAGCACCAATGCTAGAGTGAAAATTGTTGTTGTAAGAGAACTCCGTAAGAGGTAGGTAGGAGTCCCAGCTCCCACCAAAATCAATGACATAGGCCCACAACTCTAAAGTCCCAAATCCAAGGATCCAAACCAGTGATCAAACAAGTAATCAATTAAACAAACAAGAATGGAGTGGAGAAAGGATTAGTCAAGCAATGCACATGTTTATTGCATAAAACGTCAGGTACACCTTGAGCACACACACACACAACACCGTGAACAACTCGCTAACGTCTAACACTGACAACACTCTGATAGACTCCTATATACAGTGATAGACCAACCGCAAACAGGGTTCATGGCCATGAACATGTTCACAATCGTGAACACCAAACAACCATTTTTCCCATAGCCCCCAAACCACATAATTATGACCTAACAATCTCCCCCTTGTTTTGGGACTAGCATGAACTCAGGTCTTCTTGAACAGCATCATATCCGTTTTTCCCATAGCCCCCAGCCATAACCTCTTTTCATTGATTGTCACAACCATACTTGTGAATTCTTTGGCCGTTGGCTCCAGAAGCTCCGATTTTAAGTGTATTTGATGACTAGCTAAGGTGTCTATATCTCGCTCCCTGAACCGCAAAAGATCTTTTGCATCAACCAGACGAAGAACACTATTTGGAAGTTTGATCGCTGCTGTGGATATGGCCTCATCGAAAGCCCAAAATTCCATAGACTCTAGGTATCCTTCATGAAAGTGTTGGGGAATAGGAATTTCTTTTAATTGTTTAGTGGGAGGCCACATCACAATCTTCATTGGTTCATTAGTTTGAGGATCGAGCACATCCAGGTCTCTTCTAATAAGTGATTCTGTAGTTGTCATTCCAGCAAACTTTGCCTTGACCTGCCTCTCCAGAAACAATTTAAAATCAAAGGCCTTAGGGTCATGAGAAGGATTGTGGAACGGAGCTTCAGAGAGTTCCGTGAGATCGACTCTCGTCCAAGAACAAAAATCATGAGTATCCTTGTAATATTCCGGGTTTCCAATCTTCCTTTTCACCACCCACAGTTTTAATTCATCGTGATATCCCCCACATTTTGATTCCCGATCGATTGCCAAATTTATCGTTGAACTTCCGTTTCTCAAGATCGGTTACTATAAGTTGGGGATGGTCTCCATGACGGCTCTCATCAGAATTCTTCATGAAGAGCCATCCCTCTTTCTTTTGAGTTGTAACCTTCCTTTTAGCTTGCCTGAGGGTGATTCGTGGATTTGCTTGGGCAGGTTCCTTTTCAAATCGATTGACAATCCTTGTGGTTCTGAGAGGTAGTGGATCCACAATGTTAGGCTGGACATGGGCACTGGGAGAATCTTCAGTGGCGTTAGGCTCTTCAACTATAGACTTGAACTTATCACCGAATTCTGCAATAAGCTTTTTTTTAAGTCAAAGTATCCTGCTGATAGGGCACCAAGATTAAGTTGGAGGTCGGAGATCTGTTTAGCCTTCTGAGAGTTTTCTAGCTGGAGGTCGGAGATCTGATCAGTCTTCTGAGAATTTTCTGCTTCGAGCTTTGACACTCGAATATCGAGATTCCCAATCAGAAGGTCTTTTTCAAAGATCTGATGTTTAAGGATAGTGATCTCCTCCCTTAGCTCTGGAGCCGATGGGTCCGCTCCCCTGAGCTGCCTTCCCCAATGGATATACCTGAGGAGCTTTCAGTCGCTGATGCATCACTAACTTCAGCAAAATTTCCGAACTTCACCAACGGGTACTTTCCCTCAAACGTGAATTTTCCCTTTCGGTTTTGTTTCATGAGGCCGAAGGTGTTGGAGCCAAGAGATTTAACATCTAGTGTTTCTCATCTTCTTTCGATCTCCGGGTGCTTGCTGTTGAAGATCAATTGCAGAAATCTTGGGTACATGAGAAACTTGTCTCTTTTCTTCCCTTCAACGTTCCACACCATTTCATTCAGTATGTACTTGGAGAAGTTGAAATCTAGACCTGTCGCAAGAGCTGCGATTGCACTCGTATTGAGTAAGGAGATTTCATCAGCTCCTGCTTTTCGACCAGAAATGCAGCTCACGAAGACATGAGCTAAGAACCTCCAGTAAGGGGGCAGAAGCTTCTTGATAGTTGGAGGAAACACCCCTTCGTAGCCCATCTGTTCGATGATTGCTTCAGTCTGATCCAGGTTAATGACTGATGGAAACTCCCTTTTGTCATCAATTTGCAATACTTCATGGATGATCTGCTCTGTCACAATAATCTTTTTTCCTTTAACAATTGCTTCTAGGGAGACAACACCATCTTCACCTCTTTACGCTACAACTTTGCTCCAAAATTCCTTGATCAGGCTTTGGTAGATGACACAAATGGTTGTAAGAGTAGAAGCTAGGCAACTTCTCCTCAATCTATGAACCATGGATTTGAAATCAGTGTGGTCTGCAGGTGGATCTACCAAGAAAATAGCCAAGTTGTGGATGTCAGCGAATTTCAAGTCAGCCATTTTTGATCTGCACCAACCAAGCCAAGTGAGAAAACCAAATGTTTAAACAATTAAGTTTAGGTTTTACTCGTTAAATAATTTAATTAGGCTTTTATTTGAATTTAAGTGTAAATTTTTTTTTCATGTCCAAAAGTTGTTCATGGTTATAATGTGAGTTCACGGTCGAAGAAGGTTCACAGCCGTGAACGCTTCAAGGGCCGTGAACCATTCATTGGCTGTGAACGCTGAAAAGTCTGATTTCTTTAATTTAACACTTAATACACGGTTGATTCCTATTAAATTCAGCATGATGGTGATCGCCTTGAACATACCTATACGAATAAGTGAGCAATTTCAACAGAAAAACACAAAAATGACAGATCGAGAAATGAGAGAAAGGGAGAGAGAGAGAGAGAGAGAGAGAGAGAGAGAGAGAGAACACGGCTTGGCGGTTCACATCCGCAAATACAAAATGAGGGTAAAAAGGGTAAACGGCTGCAACCCTGGTTTATATACCTGGACCCTACCCGATCCAAGTCTAGTGGGCTACAAAGAGCTTTAAATCCAAGCCCAATACATTCATGTATTTAAAAATAATACATTTTGAAGACTTAAAACTAAAATTAAAAAAAATTAAATTAAAATTAAAATAAAATCTAAAAATTTAAACTAAACTACTTTTTTTTAATTTTTAATTTTTAGCAAAATAAAAAATAAAAAAGAAATAAAATTTAAATTTAAATGAATTAACAATAATTTCTCTTTTACCAATGCTAATAATATTTTTGTGATATTGGGATCAAAGTTATTAGACAGCCTTAATCCGTTTATCGGTACCTCCCCCTTCATGAATAGATTTGACCAATCGTCGATATTGTGGTCCACTTAAACACGAAAGATTGTGACAAACTTAGGACATACTACAAGTGACAACATGTTGTGACCTTACGTTCCTAGATAAAATTCCTAAGGACCATTCATCTGACGACGACCAAGGATATTATTGTCCACCTAAATTGTGCAGCGAGATCTACAGACAACCTATTAATTGTTCAATTTTAGATGTACTAGAACATGTTTCCCGCTTCCTGATATACTCCAATAATCAGGGACTTCCAAATTACTCCTTACTTTAGATGAGCAGACAGTTATCATGGGAGAAGAAAGATTTAGAATGCATATGTTGTACACCCAGGTCGGATCTCTTCCAATCACGCAGAAGGTGAAATATATGTCTGACTAGATTTAGATTGATTGAGAAGTAGAATGGTGCATATGTTGTGTACCAGGTCAGATTTGTTTCAATCACATAGAGGAGACAACATATGGCTAACAGATAGAAATAATTGCATAGATAGAAGATGCAGAGAGATAGAATTGCATATGTTGCAGTCCAGGTCGGATGTATTTCAATCACGCAGAGGAGGAAACATATGACTAACAGAAAGAAAGCAAGAAAATAACCTTTCTACATACCTAATTTATCGAAATTCCCCAATTGCCCCATCAATACCGAAATTAAGGACAAATTCCGCACATCGAGGAAAAGTTAAACCACGGTTCTAGATACAGATTATTTAGTGTAATCCGCAGATTCCTGTGTATATCTCCCTGCACAACCTATCCAAGCGTCGTATTGTCAGGCTAAACGGATCTATCTAGGTCAAGATTTGTCAAGTCTCTAGATTCCTTAAGTTCATCTATGCCTAGTCAAGTCCAATTAAACCTTTCGTGCCTACCAGCGCATTGCACACAAAGCCTAGACAATTCAACTTTGGTACCTTACACAGATTTGAATTGCCTATTATCACATATTGATATCACTTCCCACCACATCACCTACAGACCATCTATTTTTGGATTTTCTAAGTTTTTTTTATATATTTTTGATTTTTTTTTATTTTTGTTTTGTTTTTATTTCTCCCCCTAAATTTGTACATAGAAGAGAATGGAAATGAAATGCGCAAATTTAAATTACCCTAAAACAAAAATCAGTCTTCAAAACGTATCATTTTCAAAAAGCCCACAGGCACATCGAATCAAGCTTTCTTAAACGGTTTAGTGAATAGATTTGCCACATTATTAGTAGTGGGAACCTGTTCCAACCAAATGAGCGAACGCTCATAATAATCTCTGATAAAATGCACATTGATGTCGATGTGCTTGGTTTTTGAGTGTTGGACTGGATTTTTAGCAATTTGAATTGTAGCTTCGTTGTCACAGAAAATAGGAGTTTCTAGAAAGTTCAAACCACAATCCAATAGATGATGTTGGATCCATATGACTTGAGAACAACAGGCAAAAGCAGCGACATATTCCGCTTCCGCCGTTGAGGTTGAGACTGTATGATGTTTCTTGCACTGCCATGACACCAGCCGATCGCCCATAAACCGACATCCCCCAGAAGTTAATATATTGTCAAGCTCACAGCCTCCGTAATTACTGTCAGCTAGCCCAAACCACATAATTATGACCTAATAGCAACATATCTTCAAGGGTCTATATCGTCCGCTCACTCTGGTCGTCGGTCTGCGGATGATAAGTTGTGCTGAAGTGCAACTTCGTACCTAGTTCCTCATGGAATGTTTGCCAAAAACAGGAGGTGAAACGAACATCGCGGTCTAAAACAATATAGACCGGAACCCCATAGTGAGCAACAATCTCGCGGATATACACATCGGCCAGCTTCTCAGCCGAAGAACTCTCCCGAATCGCTAGGAAATGGGTACTCTTGGTCAATCGATCCATGATGACCCAATTATAAGGAATGAATGTATACAAAATGACAAGTTAAATTGTCAAATGTGGCCAAAAAATCCATTGACTAAATGTATACAAAATAATATATATATATATATATATATATATATATATATATATATATATATATATATATATTACCCTATTAAGTAATATTCCTTAAATTTTATCTGATGATTATTTATTGTTGGTATGTGTAAATAGAGAAATAAAACCCTTTATGGGTTCTTATATAAAATGTACCCAAAATAAGAGAAAATATATTCAGTGTCATTAGTTCAAAAAGAAGTAATAATTCACTTATGGTTAGAGATTGTGCATGTTGTGATCAAGAACATAAATCCCCTTTTTTATACAGCGGTGTCATTAATGCAATTTTGGTGGTATGTAATTCATTTCTTAAAACCCCTAAAGGGGTTTATGAGTTTTTAGTTTTTTCCATTCTGTTGATTTTTTGGTGTATTGATTTTAGGATGTTTAAGGATAATTATCTGCTTTATACAGTTTATTTACCTCCATAAACCATCCATATACAATATAATAATTACTTTCGGTAAGTAGAATTGGTGTTGTTTTATGGGATGTTTTTCGTTAAAACCTCAAAGAAAGGAAATTTGGCTATTTTTTTCAAGATTATAGGGTTTTGCATGTGCATATAATTTTAGGTGTGAAGTCATGCAAAATGACATTAGCTAGAAAATACACATCTCTACATAAAACTTTCTCTATTGTTGTAACTAAAACATAGGGTCGAGGTGTTCTAGAGATCAAATATGCACAACTTTGCAAGAGTTTATCTAAATATGTGAAAATAAGACATGGTTTGGAAATATTAAAACCTAAAATTTGTAGGTATATGATTCGTTTTGTTGTACTTTATATCTTCTCAATCAAGGTTATTATGAAAGAGTTATGTTTGGATGCTAAATAGGTTTAAAAAAGGACTAAAATTTATAAGCATAAATCATAATTTATGGTATCTATTTAGAGTTTTATTTTCATACACTGTCAAATCTTAAGGGTTTAGTTTATTAATATGTGGTCTTATTATGTGTAAGGTGTTGTGGAGCTTTTAGGAGCAAGGAGAGCATCAAGTGTTTTGTATTCTTTATGAGAACCATAACTTGATGAAATGGTTTAGGAATTCATGAAAATATGTTTATCAAGCCAAGATTGTCACCTTGGTCGACACTCATACTTTGTATATGAAAATTTAATGGATCAATGTGAATGTGCATTAAATATATGGAATTTAGCAAATTAATAATGAAGAATCATTACTTGTTATGGAGAACATAAGATTTGTTCGAAAAGTTAAACGCATGAACCATTTTTCTTAAATTGGATTAACGATATCATCAACTGAATTTATAGGAAGGGAATATTCTTGTTAGGTTTGGGAGGAAAAGACGGATTTCTGAAATCAATGAGTAACTTAGATATGCTCGAAGGATCATCTGATCGCTTTCCGAATATGATATTTCGACCCTATAACTAGGTTACTCGAAATCCAGATTATGGAAATAATCTTTTAATGAACAATCTTAAATCAATGATGTGATAAAAGATAACGAACTAGTGTAACATCCGGATTTCCAGGTATATTATTTTTTTTATTTAATTATTTTGGAGTTTGCGGAGGAACTCGGCGAGTTGGAGCCAAGACTCGCCGAGTAGGGTCGCGGATGTTCATCCGGGTTCACGTCCGGACTCGGTGAGTCCATTTATGGACTCGGCGAGTCCACGTTGTTTAATGAAACCCTAATCCCCCGGGTTTGGAGCCTATTTAAGGTCACTTATAGCCTCCCATTGCGGCTACCAGTCCCTTGAGAGAACCCTAAGTGAGCCAAATCGATTTGAGGAAGAAGAAGTCACTTTTGATCCTTGTACCGTTGGTTTAGCAAGAAGAAGGTGACCAAGAGCAAGAGGAGGTGCGATTCTAGCAGTTCCAGAGTTCAAAGACTTCATTTTGAGGTATTAGTTCGAACCTCCTTCAGTTTTGGTGTTGATCATTAGATTTAGGGTTTCCTAACCCCTTTGGAGAGTGATTATGTGGAGCAAATGGTCCCTCTTCGAGTTTGTGCCTTGGATCTGGACTCAAAGAGGTCCAGAGACCTTAACCCTTGGAGTTTTATGGATCAGTTTGGGGTTATTGGACTTAGGTTGCCATTTTTGGGACTAAATCTCCTTTTGATGCCTTGTTGTTGTTATACAAGCATCAAGTTTCGGACTTTACGTGACATTCATGCTTGGGAAGGACAGATCTAGGGTTTAGGGAAACAGATCTGACCTCAGGAAGCCAGTAGAGTTTGTGCATGGCATGAACTCGCCGAGTTGTTCTTGGGACTCGGCGAGTAGGGCTAGGGTTTCACGTAAATTGCTCAGTGAGTAGACTTGCCAAGTTGGGGAATGACTCAGTGAGTCAGAAGGGGGTTAGAGGACTGGAGTTCAAGGAGGTACTCGCCGAGTTATTCTTGAGACTCGGCGAGTTGAGTCGGGGTGGCCCCGCGATTCATGCCTGGTATGAATCATCGAGCATAGGGAGGGACTCGGTGTGCCAAGCGGGACAAGTGTTAGAGAACATGTGTGAACTCGCCGAGTCACCAGGGTGCACTCGGCGAGTAGGGTCAAAGTGTGACCGTTGACTTTTATTGACTTTAGGGGTTTGGTCAACAATGGAGTACTTGTGTCAAGAGGGGGGGGGGGGTAAAATAGTCTTTTACCCTTCTCAGAGTGCCAATGGCAGGTTGAGTCTAGTTTCGAGAGTTATATTGATAAGAGTATTTACTTTATGTGAATAGGCGGAGACTAGGCAATATTTCTTCCGAGTCAGAGATTTACCGAGACGCCTGAGGTGAGCCTTCTCACTATACTTTACCTGGTGTGGTAACAGAGTTATGTGACAGTATATTTTAGAGTTATGTGCTAGTGTATTTGCATGTTATTTATGTGTTATGATTTATTGTATGTGATATGCATGATTCAGAGTTTACAGAGTAGGACCAATGGGTCCATAGATTTAGGACCTTCGGGTCCATAGAGTTAGGGCCAGAGGGCCCACAGAGAGTTGGGGTTGGAGGGTCCCACTGCAACACATTGACCAGAGGGTCAACAGAGTTATAGCCTCGAGTGGCTAATATATGTTAGAGTGGTATTTTGGGGAACTCACTAAGCTTATGCTTACAGTGTTGCGTGTTATGTGTTTCAGGTACCAGTGATGACCGCGAAAAGGCGCCGACTTGATTCGTACACACACATGGGATTTTATGTATTTCGATCTTGGGAGATGTTTTGTGAAACAAAGACATGATACTATGACATTTTATGAATGAATGAGTTGTAAAAAATGTGATTGGAAAATGCGAAAAATTGTTTTAGATTTTTACGGCGTTACAAGTTGGTATCAGAGCCTTGGTTTGAGGGAATCGGGTGCACCTTCAAGCGTATCTGAACTCAAACTAAGGATTTGAGGAAATTTCGATAATTAAATAAGTTTTCAAAAGAAGAACTTTCGAGACAAACAGAGCAGAATCGTGTGTACGAACAACCAGCGCCCGAACGGTGATTTCCCAAAATACCATTACCATAAGTGTTATGAGATATGATATGATATGTTATATGATGAGCTACGCTACGCATACTAGAGTAGAATATGTATTCTTATTAGGACTAGAGTGGCCTGATATGTGATGCCTGAGTCTAGGAGTCTTGGTGCTAGGGATACTTCAGAGTATTTAGGTAGCAGCGAGGAGATTATGAGAGATCTGCTAGCAAGTATCATATGATTAGAGAGAGTAGAGTACTTGGGATTTGGGACTCTGGGAGGAGGACTTGGGGTGGATGATGATGCGGTGTGAACGGTAGTATTGGGCCCGTACTACTGAAGACACCGGGTCAGTGCACAACTCGAGTAAGAATCCCTAGAGTACCAAGGGACAAGTAGGGTGGAGTATTCGAGTGTGTGCATACTCAAGCGAGTCGCTGATATTTATTCTTGTGTTGTATTTCAGAGAGAGAGAGATCATGGTTGGGACACGCCACACACCAGGAGGCAGCGGTACGAGTGATGAGGAGATCCGTAGGATCATCCAGGAGGAGGTGGCTGCGGCCATCAGGGCAGAGATACCAGAGATGTTCGGGTCTATCAAGACCACGCTGATAGAGACATTTGATGAGAAGTACGCTGCTCTTTCTGAGGCTACTATTGCTGCAGCCACTGCAGCTATAGCTGCGACTAGGCCGCAGGGTAGTGATGCGTTGCTGTTCCGAGAGTTCAGCAACACAAAACCACCAGAGTTTAACGGGACCCAGGATCCGGTTGCGGTGTTGAGGTGGATTTCAGACATAGAGGGGTGTTTCTTTACTTGCTCATCTCCAGAGCATTTGAGATTTCGGTTCGCGCTGAACCAGCTTCACTTGGGAGCGAAGGATTGGTGGAAGTTTGTGACGGCACACTATTCACCTGCTGAGCTTGCTGCAGTGACCTGGGAGAGGTTCACTGCTATGTTCCGAGATGAGTACATTCCCCAGGTGGAGAGGGAGCGTTTGGCCTAGGAGTTTCTGACCCTCAAGCAGGGTACTGAGTCTGTTACAGTGATTACGAGGATGTTTCATGAGCAGGCGATGTTCTGCCCAGAGCACGTGTCCTCCGAGCAGGCACGTATGAGCCATTATCTAAGCATTTTGAGGAGGGATATACGAGAGTTCGTGGCGAACTCGACATACCGGACATTTGCCGAGCTTCAGGCAAATGCCTGGAAGAGGGAGATAGAGCTGGAGACCCAGGCTAAGGAAGAGGCTGAGTCTCAGGGGAGGGATTGGCGACCGGTACAGTCTCAGCTGGTAGCCAAGCGGGCCAAGCCCGCTGATTCGAGATCAGGGAACCAGGGCGGCCGCACTTGTGGCAAGTGCGGCAAGGGCCACGATGGGGTGTGCAGAGCAGGGTCTTGCTACAAATGTGGCAAGGAGGGACATATGGCCAAGGATTGCCCGAAGGGGTTTGCAGTATGTTTTCACTGCAACCAGACCGGACACCGAAAGGCAGAGTGTCCACAGCTGCGGGGATCGGCATAGGGAGCATCACAGGGATCTGCCCCTGCTGCTATCAGAGCTATTGAGATCCGGCCAGTGAAGGCCGAGGCACTGAAGGCACGAGGGAGAGCCTTTCAGTTGACCGTGGAAGAGGTTCGTGCAGCGCCCGATGTCGTGGCTGGTATGTATTCTTTCGTGTATTTATTTTGATGTTGATATATTGTGCTTATATTATGTTTTGCATAGGTACTTTTCTTGTGAGTTCTGTACATGCCATGGTGTTATTTGACTCGGGTGCGAGTCGCTCTTTTGTATGTTTGGCTTTTAGTCAGCACATCAGTATTAGTCGTGAGGCGTTGAGTCGACCTCTGAGAGTTTCCATAGCTGACGAGAGGGTGGTGTATGCCACAGAGGTGATCCGAGGGTGTGTACTCGAGATCTTCGGTGTTGAATTCCCGATTGATTTAGTTCCTATTGCGATGGGGGATGTATGTGTCATCGTGGGCATGGACTGGTTGAGCAGATTCGGAGCGGTTATCGACTACGAGCGACAGCTGGTGACCGTACGAGACCCTAGTGGGGGAGTTCTTTCAGTGTACGGCGAGGGTACATGTTCTGGGTCAGCATTTTGTTCGGCCGCTAGAGCAAGACAGTGTATACAGCAGGGTTGTAGGGGCTTTGTAGCGTATGTGATGGATACAAGGGTTGACTCAGAGAGACCAAGGTCAGTTGATACAAGGGTTCCGATAGTGCGTGAGTTCCCGGACGTATTCCCGGAGGAGTTGTCGCGTGTGCCTCCCGTGAGGCAGGTGGAGTTCAGTATCGATTTGGTTCTGGGGGCCGCACCTATCGCCAAGGTGCCATATCGCTTTGCGCCTCCAGAGATGCAGGAGTTATCCTCGCAACTTCAGGAGTTGCTGGGGAAGGGGTTTATTCGGCCGAGCAGCTCGTCGTGGGGAGCACCTATCCTTTTTGTCAAGAAAAAGGATGGTTCACACCGGATGTACATTGATTACCGGGAGTTGAACAAGCTGACGGTCAAGAACCGTTACCCGTTGCCGAGGATCGACGATTTGTTCGATCAGTTGCAAGGAGCATCTTGGTTCTCCAAGATCGATTTGAGGTCTGGGTATCATCAGGTGAGGGTGCGAGATGAAGACATCCAGAAGACAGCGTTCATGACTCGTTATGGGCATTACGAGTTTGTGGTGATGCCTTTCAGGCTCACCAATGCACCGACGGTGTTCATGGATCTCATGAATACAGTGTGCAGGCCGATGTTGGATCGCTCAGTGATCGTGTTCATCAATGATATTTTGGTGTATTCGAGATCCAGAGAGCAGCATCAGAAGCATTTAAGAGAGATCCTCGGAGTTCTGAGATCGGAGAGGCTTTATGCCAAATTCTCCAAGTGTGATTTATGGTTGCGAGAGGTCCAGTTCCTAGGGCACCTCATTAACCAGAAAGGGATATTGGTCGATCCGGCCAAGATTGAGGCAGTGATGAGTTGGGAGGTGCCGAGGTCACCCACCGAGATCAGGAGTTTCTTAGGGCTTGCAGGTTATTATCGGAGATTTATCAGGGATTTTTCCAAGATCGCCGTGCCACTCACCAGGTTGACCCCGGAAGGGTGTTGCTTTTTAATGGGGCCCATAGCAGCAGGCCTCCTTCGAGACACTTCGCCAGAGACTGTGCGAAGCCCTAGTTTTAGCCCTTCCGGAGGGAGTGGAGGACTTTTTGGTGTATTGTGACGCGTCGATCTCGGGGTTGGGAGCGGTGCTGATGCAGAGAGGGCATGTGATAGCATATGCATCGAGGCAGCTGAAGCCTCATGAGACGAGATATCCCACCCACGGTCTAGAGTTGGGGCAGTGGTGTTCGCCCTCAAGATTTGGCGTCATTATCGGTATGGGGTTCGGTGTACCATATACACGGACCACAAGAGCTTGAAGTACTTGATGGATCAGCCCAACCTGAATATGCGACAGAGGAGGTGGTTGGATGTGGTAAAAGATTATGACTGCGAGATCCTGTACCACCCGGGCAAGGCTAATGTTGTAGCCGATGCACTAAGTCGAAGGGCGGAGAGCACCCCGATGCGAGATGTTAGTTTGAGATTGAACGTGATGGCTCCGATGTTGGATACCATCCGTGGGGCCCAGGCTGAGGCCGTGAGACCAGAAAACCAGAAGAGAGAACGAGTTGTCGGGTTGGTATCGGAGTTCGTTGCCTATAGCCGGGGGCTTATGACATTCCAGGGTCGTATCTGGGTACCGTTGGTGGGCGGGACGCATACCATTTTGATGGAAGAGGCTCATTGATCGAAGTTCGCGATCCATCTGGGGCCACTAAGATGTATTTGGACCTAAAGAGAGAGTATTGGCGGCCCTGTATGAAGAGGGATGTCGCGTGGTTTGTTGAGAGGTGCTTAACCTGTCGTAAGGTTAAGGCCGAGCACCAGAGACCACATGGTAAGTTGCACCCGTTGGAGGTTCCTGAGTGGAATTGGGAACAGATTACCATGGATTTTATCACCAAATTGCCAAGGACTACTAGGGGAGTCGATGCAATTTGGGTGATTGTGGACAGGTTGACGAAGAGCGCCCACTTCCTTGCTATCAGTGAGAGCTCATCCACTGAGAAATTGGCAGAGTTGTACGTGAGGGAGGTGGTATCGCGACATGGAGTGCCGATCTCGATCGTCTCAGATCGAGATGTGCGTTTCACTTCCAGATTCTGGAAGAAATTTCATGAGGAATTGGGTACGTGGCTGCATTTTAGTACCGCATACCACCCACATACTGACGGGCAGAGCGAGCAGACGATTCAGACGGTCGAGGACATGCTACGGGCATGTGTATTGGACTTCGAAGGGAGTTGGGACACGTACCTACCTCTAGCAGAATTTTCCTATAACAACAGCCATCATTCGAGCATCGGTATGCCGCCTTTTGAGCTGTTGTATGGGAGGAGGTGTCAGACTCCCATCTGCTGGGGAGAGGTAGGGCAACGTGTGATGGGAAGTACGGAGATAGTACTTCAGACGTTAGAGCAGATTCAGTAGGTCAGACAGAGGTTGTTGACCGCTCAGAGTCGCCAGAAGAGTTATGCGGATAGGCGTCGGTCCGAGCTTGAGTTCCAAGTCGGAGATTTTGTGCTCCTGAAGGTATCTCCTTGGAAAGGAGTGATCCGATTCAGGAAGAGGGGCAAGCTAGGGCCCCGATATATTGGTCCGTTTAGAGTGATCGCGAGGGTGGGCAGGGTAGCATATCGTCTGGAGCTACCTGAGGAGTTGGGGCAGATTCATGACACTTTCCACGTGTCGCGGTTGCGGAAATGTATAGCCGATGAGTCGGCAGTGGTGCCATTAGAGGATATTCAGGTGGATGCGAGCCTGAATTATGCTGAAAGACCGGTGGCGATCAGGGATCGGAAGATCAAGGTTTTGAGGAACAAGGAAGTACCTCTGGTTTTGGTTCAATGGCAACATCGGAACGGGTCCGAGATGACTTGGGTCAGAGTCGGAGATGCGTGAGCAGCATCCGGAGTTGTTTCCAGAATGAGACTTCGAGGGCGAAGTCTGATTCAAGTGGGAGAGAATTGTAACATCCGGATTTCCAGGTATATTATTTTTTTTATTTAATTATTTTGGAGTTTGCGGAGGAACTCGGTGAGTTGGAGCCAAGACTCGCCGAGTAGGGTTGCGGATGTTCATCGGGGTTCACGTCCGGACTCGGCTTGATTCGTACACACACATGGGATTTTATGTATTTCGATCTTGGGAGATGTTTTGTGAAACAAAGACATGATACTATGACATTTTATGAATGAATGAGTTGTAAAAAATGTGTTTGGAAAATGCGAAAAATTGTTTTAAATTTTTACGGCGTTACAACTAGGGTTTTATGGAATTCAAATTCTTCTTATTACCAAAGGTAAAGATGGTGGTGTCAAGGTAATTATCAATAAATATTATCCAAAAACAATATTTTCCTTAACAATTTGCTTACCAAAATTGAATTTCGTCCAACCCGTCAGAGGCACTGCCCCTAGGACCATACAAAGGAGGCGCAACCCCCCTTGACCCCCCTCCCCCACCACCACCATCACCAAGGTAAATACAACTTTTAGGAGATATAATCATATTCGATAAAGCTAGAGTGGATCAATTCAAGGTGGAAGAGACACTTTGTTGGGAACCTCTTTAGAAGCCATCAGAAATTTGAAGTTTTCTCAATTGTATGGGATAATTAAATACTCTTTGCAAAAATGTCGTTTCATTAAAAACGTTGACTCAAAGGGAAGAATAGCCTGAGTGAACAATTAAGCAAGAAGAATACTCTAATTCAATAAAGAATTTGAAATTTGAATCTCTAGTGTTACCATTATTGGAGGTTTTATAAGACTTTTTAGTGTATAGTAATGCATCGGGTCTATGTATAGGTCTGGGTTGTTTGTTAATGCAAAAAGGAAATGTTATTATGCATGCATCAAAAAGTTACAGTTTTTGTGAGAAGTGATACTCAAGTCACCCTATCGATTTGGTGGCAACTTATTTCCATTAAAGTTTATGAGGCACCATGCATATCAAACACATTACCAAATCTATACATATCACAAGAGTGTCAAATGTGGTTGATCTAGACATTGTGTTTGTTTCTTACTTTTCCAAGAAACAAGTGAACCTCCAAAATACACCAAATATCATGTTACATGCCTTCTAGTAGTAAGATACTTAGCACTAACCAGTTCAAAAGAATTTGTATTAGAAATAAAAACACATTTTCTAGGACTATACTTCAAATATCTCAAAAGTCTAATAGATGATGTCTTCAGACATGCACAGAAACAGACAACTCACGGAAATAAAGAACAAGAAGCAAGGAAGATTAAAATAGAACGTAATGAAGAAACCATATGTTGACACAATTAGTGTCGGATATATAAGATTCTAACAAAGAAACCCTATATATAACACAAACGATTAAATATTTATAAGGAATCACCAGGAAATCCTGGATCGTCACACTTGATGTTAAATCTATGTATAAACAGTAAGAAAGATAAAGTATTTGGGCTTAAAAGTCTCCTACAGGAGAACGATGATATATTTATATTGAAGATGATTACAATTGAGATCCTATATTTTAGGATTTGTAAGTTGTACAACAGATACAAGATAAATATAATTGATCTAAATAGTTATCTATTCTTATCGGATACCCTTCTGTTTACATTCCCCCTCAATCTTAACCGTCACAAGATTAAGATTGTACTTCATATGATCTGGCATATCACGAGTAACTAGTTTGGTAAATCCATCGGCTATCTGATCATTAGTAGAAATAAATCTAACATCAAGAGCCCCTATTGCTACCTTTTCTCTAACAAAGTGAAAATCAACTTCAATGTGTTTTGTTCTTGCATGAAACATAGGATTTGTTGTTAGATAGGTAGCACCTAAATTATCACACCACAAAACTGGTGGCCTTGGTTGGCACACTCCACGTTCTTTGAGTAATGATTGTACCCATATTACTTTAGCAGTACCATTTGCCAGTGCCTTGTATTTTTCCTCTGTAATTAAACGAGATACTGTAGGTTGCTTACGAGAACTCCATGAGATCAAATTTGGTCCTAAGAACACCGCAAAACCTCTGGTGGATCTGTGATAATCTAAGCAACCAGCCCAATCTGCATCTGTAAAGACACTCAGTAGTGTAGAATTAGACTTCTGAATATTAAGTCCAACATTAACTGTGCCTTTTATATACCTAAGTATACGTTTTACCGCCTCCCAATGCATATCGGTAGGTTTTGAGAGATACCGACAAACCTTGTTGACTGCAAACGAAATATCAGGTCGTGTTAAGGTAAGATATTTTAAACCTCCAACCATGCTCCTATACTTTAAAGCATCCTCATCACTTAAAACTTTACCAGAATCCTTTGCAAGTTTATCTGTGACAGACATGGGGGTTGATACACTCTTACAATTCTCCATATGAGCTCGATGAATAAGATCAGAGGCATACTTGTGTTGAAATAATGTAATTCCCCCTGAATTGTGAGTGACTTCAATCCCAAGAAAATAATGGAGGCGGCCAAGATCTTTAATAGGAAAAGACAAGGAAAGATTCCTCACAAGCTGATCCACGAGCGATTTGGAAGATCAAGCAATAACGATGTCATCTACATAGACTAACATGTAGACAATATGCTTGCCATGGTGAAACACAAACAAGGAAGTATCAGCCTTAGATGAACGGAAGCCAAGATGATACAATTTTTCACTCAAGCGAGAGAACCAAGCACGGGGTGACTGTTTAAGCCCATAGATAGCCTTCTGAAGTTTGCATACATAATGAGGATGACGAGAATCTTCTAAACCGGGAGGTTGTTTTATATAAACATCCTCGTTTAAGAACCCATGTAAGAAGGCATTGCTAACATCAATTTGTCGTAAGTGCCAACTTTTGGAGACGGCAAGGGCAAGAACTAAACGAACAGTAGCAGATTTGACTACCGGACTAAATGTATCATGATAATCAACACCATATTGTTGAGTGAACCCACGAGCAACTAAACGCGCCTTGTGTTTATCAAGAGAGCCATCGGGATTAAGTTTGGTTTTAAAAATCCACTTACACCCAACAATGTTTGCCCCATGTGGTTTAGGTACTAAGGATCAGGTGTTATTTTTCTGTATGCAGTAAATTCATCCTCCATAGCACTACGCCATTTAGAATCAGCAAGAGCATGCTGATGTGATGTAGGTTCAGCAAGAAAGGCACGTCTATTCAGATTATAAAGAATTGTCCCATCAAAAACCTATTTTGGGAAAAAAAATCGACTTGACTTCGTGTAACTTTACCAGAAGGAGCGACAAATGAGTTGGTTGGAGGGACATCTGGACTAGATGGTACCGCTGAACTAGATGGAGCAAGTGACACTGGTGTGGAGTCTTCGTGGGTTGTACCGTCGGCTACTGTAGTTGTACCAGTGGAAGTCGGTGCATCTGGTAAGTGGATGGGTACAATCATTACTCAAGGAACTTGGAGTGTGCTAGTTTTGTGGTGTGATAATTTAGGTGCTACCTATCTAACAGCAAATCATGTGTTTCATGCAAGAACAAAACACATTGAAGTTGATTTTTTCCTTGGTAGCGTTCAGGATTAATAGGCAAACGGTCAAGGTCTCTTGTAAGGTGATCCATTGCTCTGGTGTCAAGATACCAATTTGGTGATGGGTTTTATACAAACAATCCTATGTGTGCATGCAACCCTAGAATTGGATCTATGTTTTCACTATTAGATACACAAAATTATGAACACATGAAGAAACCCTAATATGCCCTAGTATTATCGAAATTCATATAGTAGGATAGATTACAAACCTCTTGTTGTTATATTGCAATAACAACTCAAATCTTCAAACCCTAAGTCTTGAAAGCAAGTACCACAAGTGTAGTACCTCTAATGGCTCACAAACACCAAGAGAAAATGGAGAGACAAGAGAGAGAGGGAGGAGGTATGAAATCGGCCCTAAGAACCCTTTTTCAAGGCATGGACGAATTCTTATGGACTTAGGGGTCTTTATATAGGTGTAGAGATTAGGGTTTCAGTCATTATCCTTATCTAGTTGTTTGCCCACCAAGTAACCATAAGATAAGCCTTGAAAGCCCTTATCCTTGAACGATTTCAAGGATCCTTATCCCCTTGAATTCGTCCAACCCATATCTAGGATAACCATTACCCTACTGTGTAACTATCACATAATTACAATTCAACCCCTTTAGTTTAATTAATTACACTTGATCGCAAAATTAATTCTTAATTAATTATTGACCAATATTAATTAAAAAAATATGATTTCTCCTTTAATATATTATTCTTATAACATATTAATAAATCATAATAACCTCTTTATCTATTATTTCTCTAGTCAAGTTGCTTTGGTGAAGGCAACCCAAAAGGACCATGCACAATCGGGTCAAGTACTTGACAAATATGGTTACGGGCTTAGACACTAATCCAACAGTCTCCCACTTGGATTAGTCTAGTAACTATAATAGAAAGTACAACCCGATTAGCAATCCTAGCTCTCAAAGATGCTGTCGAACTCTGATCTTATCAGTAACCTGTCCTTTAGATAAGGGATCATATATTCCTTCATTCTAGATATCGTATAGACGTGAGACATGAATTGAAATCATTCTCTCAATCTATGTTTTGTTTCTCGATTTCCAATTTACGACGACTGACTAATTAAACAAATCAAATTAGCCCTAGCCCGGCCGAGCATTTACGTTTGTCATCACTAAATAATCGAAGGGCCCACAGATATCGATTTTATCCACTTTGGGTAAAATGAATGGATAAACTTCGACTTAATGTTTGCTTGCACTCACTCACCAAATCACACACAATAATAAGTTTTATAACACCAAATTACTGGTGCGTTTAAATATTATCAATGTGCAACCGATTCGCAAGATACAACTCACACATCTCGGTTTCAAGAATACAAGATATGATCATCTCACCAATTGCTCGTGACAAAATTCATGAAACAATCTAGGTGAGCGTGGGTTTAATCTAATGATCAAAATCATATTCATAAGCACTCATGAACGTTGTAGCAAACCTTTGCTATGTCTAATACACTTTAGACAATCTACAAACCAATTCATGACAGTCTTCATTCATACCTACTTCCAATGTATGACCGACTGTGGACCGTTTGAATAATTCGATTATTCTTAATAAACTCAATTATTCTGGAAGTCAAAACATGCAAAGAGAAACACAATGATAATGCTTAATCTTATATAACCCTAAACTTGTGAGTATAAATAAAACACCTTTATTTAATCACCATATTGATTACTCATTATCCATTGTTTAATGATTCAGATAATCAACTTTATAACTCGAACCATAACCACAATTGTCCCATGCTCCAAGCATGCACACTTTGGTTTCCTATGGTCCAAACTTTGTGAAATAGATCAATTGAAAAACTTTTCAAATGAAACTCATTTCACAATCCCCAATCCTTATAATTAGTGTAAGAATACCAAATTCTTGCCACCTTTTAGAATATGTCAAATTCTAATATTTTATGCAATGATCCTCTTGTGAAGTCACGACACAAAATCACAAAGACTCGGCCAACAAAATTACAAGGTACTCTATCAAAAATTGTTACAGAACAATTCTATAGATGTGATGTCTCTCACTCAAAGTACATTCCTTTGAACATTCTTTTGCATAAAGTTTTCTAATCTAGACATAGACTCTTAATATCCAACTCCCCATATGGAAACATTTCCATATTTACCATATGACAACTCATTCTTAATAGAATCTTATCTATTCATGATAATGTCGATATGGTTCATCCAATACCATACTTCCAACTACTCACAAGCGACCAATCCTCAACGAACGTTGGATCGTCCTTTGATAGTTGTTTAATTATTTCAGTCAAAACCAGTTCTAGTCCCTTTTCCCTCTTAATGCCTTTGGCATTTGGAAAATTTTAGAATGGTCAAATGTTATAGCATATGCAATTGTTCCTATACCCGAAGCGTATGGGACACGATGCATAATGTCTTACATAAAGATACGATACTCTATCAATCTTCTGACATGATATTTTATGTGTCACGTTCTTGCAATTCGAACTATGAAGAGGGATGCCATAATCATAATCGAAATTTAAGAACACACTATGTATCCTTTGACTAAATTTATTAAAATTTCTCAATCTAAGCTTTAGACTTTGAAACGAAGTACAATATACTCTCCCTTAATTATAGCAAAACTACTTTTCAACCCTTACGACTTTGCAAAGCATAACTCTTGTTTTCTATAATTAATATTGCTAACTTGCAATACTTACCATAATAATCATGCTCCCACTTACATGATGATTATTTCTTTACCACCATAACACTTATGCTCCCACTAGCTTCGACATGTATTCAGAAATCGGCTGAACTTCTAGAAAACAATTTCTTAAGTTCATATTTCTAATACTAAATGCTTCGATAAGACTTTATCTAAGCTTCTCAAATTCATACACTTTTCCTTGTACAGCTCATATGTATATGTCTAAATGATTCTAGGACTCATATCAATAAGTCTAAAAGGTTCAGACCCATTTGCCATTTCCCACAATTCGAACTATGAAGAGGTATGTCGTAATCATAGTTGAATTTGAGAAACCCAAATTACATAATGCTATCTTCAAAATCTCTCTTAGTGGAAGCGTTTCCTCACAATTATTCTCATGAATGAAAGAAACCTTATGATACTTAGATTTTGTGGTGTATACGTTTCCATCCATGTGAATTCGTCATAACCATAATCACAAGATAATGTCAATGACAAATCCAAACTCTTATGGATAGAACTTGTTCTTCTTAATTTCTTTCCATCAAGGGTCCCATCATTACTTCCAAGTTATTGAACAACCCACCCCTTCATTTCAATGTACTTTCCATTGAACAGGGTGCCTTGCCCCTATACAATCCATTGAGAACTCGTAGAACTCACATGCATAATTAACTAAATTGGAATGGCACAGAAACAAAATTAGTGTCAACACGATAGGTTGTAAACCTCAAGTCATGTGCTAGGGATGATTGATAAGGTCTATTCTTTATTTGTTCTTGAAACCTTTCAAGACCATTAAGACTCCCGCTGACTCCTTGACATATAAGTTTCTCTTGTCAAGAAACATTTCTTGACAAACAAATATTCAAGAGTTAGTGTAGCTTTTATCCAGACAAAACACTTCACATAATTGGTCCTAGTTGGTCTTCGTCTTATCCAAGACATCACAACTTACCAATTTCAAATGTGCAAGAATAAGAAAACCCTTTTTCCAAATTCCACATTTAATGAATGTTATAGACCTTCTTAAGACTTGTCACTCAATTCACAATCATGGAGTATAACTCTAAGACTTGATATTGGAACGAAGTATGATTGACTTTTTGATTTAACCATTTCCACAATTCTCGATTCCTCTTCTTGGACATACAAATTGTACTAAGACTCACTTAGAGGATCAATTGAGATATGGTTCTTAATCATTAAGACCTATCATTAAACATAATAAAATGTACTCTCCCTTCTTCTTAGAACAAAGAAACTTTTATCTTTCTGCCTGCTTGATTCTTCTTATTCGTTCTGTTATTGATTGAAACTCTTTTAATCAACCCAGAATTATACTCAATCTTATAAGTATAACCATATTCACTAAACTTTAGTAAATCATGACGAATATCTTTGTCACTCTTGTGGTAGACTTGATCAACGTACGACCTAGTGCACTCGATCTCTTAGTCCTTAAATCAACACTTTGTCAAAATTAGTCTAAATTTCCCAAATGTGAAAGTTCTCATTTATCATACAATACTTATTGCACGATTACAAGTTTCTATCCACTTGAAACTTAGGTGATGAGAAACTCTCCCTATTTGGTAAACTCTTGACACTTCCACAAATAAACTAATTAAGAATCATATCCATTTTTCTAATAATAGAAGTACACAAACATCAATTTTTCATATACGCCATTGTAAGGATAAACAAATAAGATAAAACCAAAATTTAATTTATTCATAAAAACAACGGAAAACATGTCCTTATAATGCAAAATTCGACTGAAAAACTATGTAATCAAATACTCCTAACAAATCTATCATAACTTCCTAAGCTCAAAATCTGATCTTTGAATCCATGCGATCGTAATCCATTTCTTCGTGATCAGACTCATCTTGCTCTTCCATCAAACTTCCTCTCTTTTCTCTAATCCTGCAAAACATGCAAATGTAATCTTATCACATTATGTATAAAGAATAGGAATTTAAATGGAGTTAGATAGTGGATTTTATACCTGAAGTAGAGCCATACTTCTTGACTCTCCCATCTTTTAGACTCTTCAGGTCTTTTAGGCAGCTTCGTATCCATTTCCCTTTCTCTTGACAGCAGAAATAGGTGGGTTCTCCAAGAATGTCTACTGAAGCATGGTTGGTTAAATTACCAGACAAATATGCTTCATTACTTCGCCAAATCATTTCTGATTCAGCAGCAATAAGCATGTAAGTTAAGTCAATGAGGGTTGTGTCAATATCCATCATATAATACTCTCTTTTGAACTTATCATATGATTCAGGGAGTGACTGAAGAACCCAGTCCACAGCCAACTTATTGGGGAAAGACGCACCCAACATAATCAACCTATCAATGTGTGATTTCATCCCCAAGACGCGAGCACACACAGGTTTACCATCTTCATGTTCCATTGCCAATAGGGTTTCGGTGACCTTGAACCTTTCAAATCTTCATTCTTGTGGGTCGGGGAGAACAACAGGAGGAGGATGAGGAAGTGAAATCAAGCTAGTCCACATTGATCCTTCACTTTGGAACAAGCTTTCACTTTCAACGGGAACACCTTTTCCTTGGGATTCGGGAAGACCACGGTTAGAATCAGACATCTACAAAATGGGGGAAATTTCAAGTTAGTTTATTGAATCCTTAATGAAACACTAAAATTAGACATTAAGGCTAGGATCCAACAACATTATTTACACATTAGAAGAGGGATTCTGTAATCCAACATGCAAATAATTTAGAGGTAAGTGAATGACGATTCACTAATTCTTCACCATGAAAAACATAAAGGCTTAAGTTTTAAATGTATTAAGAATTCCTAGATTTCCTTTGAGATTCATTGAACTATTCAATGGCATGTTTAAATCTCGATATGCCCCTCTCGTTTGTAACTGGGATGCCGAGGAACACAAAGTGGGTTTGAATAACCATGCAAATCTACATGGTGCCCTCATTGTTACAGTCACCTATTCGATGTGCCGGTAAACCACACACGCTCCATCGAACTATGACAAACAATGAGTCACCCTTTGCCACCTTTGCTTAGAACCAATTAGTGTGCCGGTTAACCACACACGCTCCACTAACTTCTTTGCAAGGGTGCAAAGTGCAATTTCATGGGATTGCATCAATTTCACTTTTTGCCTAAAGTAACTAGAATTGGGAATTTGCAAAAGCGTTTAGTTACTTTACATAGATTCATTATACTTATTAATGAAGAAAGGATTGCCCTATCCTACCCGTTCAGCTAACGACCCTCCACCAATCAAGGAAGCGGTGCATAAGAGTGGATACCCATTAAACGGCCATTTTATAGGCCATAACCTTATACCCCCTTATAGATTGGCTTCGTGAATGAGGCCTACTAACGGTAAGACTAGCATTTTAGTTATACATATATAATATTAGACTTTTAATGTTATACATAGTATAAGGGTGTATTTTACACTTTTAAAATACTAGGTGGTTTAAATTTTATAAATAACACTTTTAATTAAATATAAACCATATCATTATGGATTTATTAACTCTCTTTTAATTATACACTTAATTAATTTAATAAAGCCATAAGGGTGAAATTTGAACTTTTCAAAATTAGGGTTTTAGAATTTAGACTTTCAAAATTAAACTTTTAATCAAACAATTTAAATTCCAAAACTTGAGTGCAGGTTTTGAAACTTTTCAAAACAATTAGGTTTTAATCTCACTTTAAGATTTTCGAAATTTAAGACTATTTAAATTAAAATTTTAAATATTAAAACTCTTGATTTAATAATTATCCTGAATTAAACTATTAATTTAAATTATTAAATCATAAGGGATTATTTAAATCATGAAGGATAATTACCAATTAAACAATTAATTTTATCCTAATCTTTTTAATCCCTCTAAATTTCGAAAATCATGGGATAGGATAATTCAAAATCTTTAATTACCATATATAACCATTAAAGGATAATTACAAGATATGGGATAATCCAAATCCCTAAAACTTAGGATCTTATCTTGGGGAGGAGGCTAATCTCGAAAATCCTAGGGTTTGCTAACCCTAGATTTCGAAATCTTGGGGCTAAAGGAAAGGATTTGAAAACCCTTTCAAATATTTCGCAAATTAGGGTTTAGGAACCCTAATCTCGAAAATCCTAGCCTCCTAGGGTTTATTGGCTATAAACCCTAATATGTCAAGTTCATACAATTGTATAATACTAATTGAAAACAAGTTAACAAAAGGCTCTGATACCATTGATGGGTTTTATACAAACAATCCTATGTGTGCATGCAACCCTAGAATTGGATCTAAGTTTTCACTATTAGATACACAGCATTATGAACACATAAAGAAACCCTAATATGCCCTAGTATTATCGAAATTCATATAGTAGGATAGATTACATACCTCTTGTTGTTATATTGCAATAACAACTTAAATCTTCAAACCCTAAGTCTTGAAAGCAAGTACCACAAGTGTAGTACCTCTAATGACTCACAAACACCAAGAGAAAATGGAGAGACAAGAGAGAGAGGGAGGAGGTATGAAATCGGCCCTAAGAACCCTTTTGCAAGGCATGGACGAATTCTTATGGCCTTAGGAATCTTTATATAGGTGTAGAGATTAGGGTTTCAGTCCTTATCCTTATCTAGTTGCTTGCCCACCAAGTAACCATAAGATAAGCCTTGAAATCCCTTATCCTTGGACGATTTCAAGGATCCTTATCCCCTTGAATTCGTCCAACCCATATCTAGGATAACCATTACCCTACTTTGTAACTATCACATAATTACAATTCAGCCCCTCTAGTTTAATTAATTACACTTGATCACAAAATTAATTCTTAATTAATTATTGACCAATATTAATTAAACAAATATGATTTCTCCTTTAATATATTATTCTTATAACATATTAATAAATCATAATAACCTCTTTCTCTATTATTTCTCCAGTCAAGTTGCTTTGGTGAAGGCAACCCAAAAGGACCATGCACAATCGGGTCAAGTACTTGACAAATATGGTTACGGGCTTAGACACTAATCCAACATTTGGATCATGGGTGTAACTCCCATACATGGCGCTATTCCCGCCATGATACTCATCGGCTTGATATGCGTGATTGAACCGATTCCTGCAGTTCAAAGCTGTGTGTCCTGGTATGCCACAAACCTGACACCTTGGGCCTCCACCATATTGTCTTCCTCTGCCACGTCCTCGACCACAGTTGCCATTGTTGCGATAATTGTTTCTCTGGTTACTGCTATGGTTTAAATTATTGTACCTGTTATTGCCTTGAGCCTTTTGAGGGTTACTAGTCTCCTACTTTGCAACAGAGTTGGCAGAGGTTACAAAATCTGTTGATCCATTCATCGATGTTGTCTTGCCTTCATGAGCTATGAGATATGAGTAGAATTCTGACAGCTTGACTTCTTGGGTGTTACTTAGAACCGTGATGGCTGTAAACAGGTCTCCATGACCTGGACCTAACCCGACTAAAATATAGCCAATAACTTCCTCATCAGTCATCGGGTGACCAATATCATGGTGTCAGCAAGAGAAGTCATCTTCTGATAGTATTCAGAGGCTTTCATGTCACCTTTCTTTGTATTTGAGAGTTGTGTACGGATCTGAATAGAGTTACCTTTATGTTGAGCAGCAAACATAGTTTGGAGAGAAGTCTATAGTTGGTTGGACGTATCTGTACAACGAGTGAGTTGAGATAGCACTTCTTCAGTCATGTAGGTTAGTAAGCCGCCAAGTATTGCTTGATCTTGAGTGACCCAGAACTCATACTTAGGATTGTCTTCTTGTTTTGCTGCATCTCCTGTACCAACAGTGATTTTTGTTGCTGGCATGACTATGGTTCCATCAAGGTAGCCAAAAATTTTGACCCCTCGCAGGATTGGAACTACATGTGCCTTCCAAAGTAGAAAATTTGTACGAGTCAATTTGCTGGTTATTGCTGTGGCTATTTTTGAGGAATTTATGAGAGTGGGGGTAGTCATGGTAATTGATCAAAGGATGGTCAATTTAACAGGAAGGGTATAAAGGATTTGGAGATCATGCGCTCTAATACCAAGTAAGAAAGACAGATTATTTGGGCTTAAAAGTCTCCTACGGGAGAACGATGATATATTTATATTGAAGATGATTACAATTGAGATCCTATATTTTAGGATTTGTAAGTTGTACAACAGATACAAGATAAATACAATTAATCAAAATAGTTATCTATTCTTATCGGATACCTTTCTATTTACAGAAACAATAATGAAAAAAAACAAATTAAACAAACATTTATTTCAAAAGAGCAACTAGCAGCACCGTCATTCACGAACAGACGACAATCGGAGCAGCCTTGCACTGATACCATGTAAAAATAGAACATATATTTCCAGCTTGACCAGTCAATTTATTACGAACCAGAACATTATACATGAACTATTACACAAAAACATCACCACAAAACCCTTTTATTTCAGATTTATAGGAGATAATTAAATCCTAGAAACCGTAATACAGTGAGAGCTAAAAACGAGAGTTTCTCTAAATATATGTGTGAGTTATGAGCTGAAACGAACACCAACGCCTAATAAATAGCCTGATCATGAGAATGACCCATGGATCGACAAACCCGTGTTACATTTCTAACCTACATCAAACTCTACAATACAATAATACATGACACAATATACCCTTAATAGTACACTATAGAGATAATAACAAAATGTTAAGTTTGAATATAAAACATTTATATTTTCAACAATGTGATGTAATTAATTATGAAAGTAAAATAACATTTGAATTTGAACTAAATAATATTTAAATCATAAAGCACCTTTTGTGTGGCGACATGTGAATAGAGGACCGGTAGTCCGGTATAATGATCCCCAAAAATGAAGTTACCGGCCCAATGGAGAGGAATTTCTACGAGTTGGGTTTATGACTTTTATGTATTAGTGTATTACTGATTACTCATTTGCTAGTTATACAATTATGGACTATGGTTAACGATGGATCCATATATTAGTAGGCGACCGAGTTTACTTATAGTATATATTTTTAATAGATGAAATGAGTAAAAATTAAAAAACTTTATTTTGAATATAAAGGGTTAACCGAGTTGGAGGGACATGAATAAAAAATTACGGAAAGTATCTTAAATGCATAAAATATCAATCAATCATCTTATTAAAAAGTTTAGAATATATCATGCCAACAAGTGCGTTTCTACATGTAAGGTGAATGTAATGAAGGTGCATCAACTATGTATGGATAAGGGGAAAAGGGCCATGATTTTACCTTTTTATGGCCAAATGGACAACCCTTTAAGAAAAGTTACAAGAGCCAAGCAGCAAAGAACTAACGTGATCATCTTGCTTTAAGAATGGATCATAAAGGTGCTTTTATTTTAACCTTTTAGGCCTATGTAAGTTAAATGATGCCTTAATTATAGTGTCGACAATAGACTATAGTCAATACTATTCGAAAACTTGGTAAATGCTAGTATTAGATTAAGAAGATAAAATGATTTTAATGGCAAGTTACGTGAAAAATGATCGTATTGTTAGTTGATCGTTGTTGTTATTGTAGGAAATGTATTTCTAAATGAACCTTAGATTACACATGCTGTTAGCTTATATTCAAACTGATGTACATGCTTATCAAAATTCAATATTTATTTTAGGTATATATAAGCCCATTAGACATAACTAAAGGTGGACAAAATTCAATATTTATTTTAGGTATATATAAGCCCGTTAAAAAAAATAACACATAAGGGTAAAATAATCATTTTTATTATTCATCACTATAATTCTGATGTTCCAACCAAATAATATTTAAAAATTCAGATCGTAAAAATTCAGACTCTCTTAGAAATTCAGACTTCTTAAAAATTCAGATATTAAAAATTCAGATCTTACCAAATAGCCCTTTAGACAATGAGATGTACAGTCTTTTTCTTGAGTCTTTGGTTGAGACCCGTCCTGTCTTGGAAAGGTTTTGGCAACTATTTTTGGGTATTGGTCAGGTCCAGAACAATTCGAAATCATAGTCTTTGCATTCAGTGTTTTCGGTCATGTTTTGTTTTGTGCAATTTTGTTTTAATCTTTTTCCCACACGATTCCTTTTTTTTTTTTTGGGTTTGGCTAGCCCATTGCTAGTCTTGTATTCTACTTATAATTACCATTTATGTTTTACTTATTTTTGTGTGGAAAATTACATTTGCTAGAAATATAATAAAAAATATTGTATGAACTTGGATGCTTTAAAATGGAAGTTTGTAATTTACAATGTATAATGTTGGACTCTTAAATGTTCAAGACAGAAACATTGCAATTTTCATTGCACATTTTAACAAGAAAATTGTTCATTGCACATTTTAACAAGAAAATTGTTCATATTTGTTTTCTTTTTAGCCAATCGTTTCCCATGTGAAGTATTTCACAATTCTAAATAGTGTTGCTTCTTTTAGAAACAAAAACATCACATTTTCATTATAGGTCATTATAATTAATATGTTTTTTTTCTTCTTAACTTTATATGAATAATGGATTAACATACTCCTGACAATTCAAGCTACGTTGTAATGTTTGACGTGAAAAAAACAATATCTCATAACAACTTGAATAAATGACAAAAAATCTCATAACTTTCCTCACAATTTAAATTTATAAGAGCTCGCAAGTAAAAGAAATAAGAAAATTAAAACTTAGGTGGGAATCATTCGCAAGTAAAAGAAATAAGAAAATTAAAACTTAGGTGGGAATCATTCTACGTTTATAGAAAAGGAAAAGTTAGAAGTATATTTTTTTGAAACGGCTGCAAATCTATTAAACTAGCAATGAGATACAAAAAGAAACAACTACATGATAGTAGAAGCTGAAACAGGATTATGAAGCCAATGAGTCCAACCGAACTTAGTTTTGCTACATTTATTAGAAACCCCAAGGAAAACTTTCAAATAACAATGATTTATTAATGGTAACCGTTCTAAAAATTTTGGAATTTCAAAAATTCCAAATGCACCAAAATGTTGTCAAAACAACTACATCAAAAAACTTTCTTTGTCATGTCTTCAACATGACTGCATCAAGCCAAGAAAGAATGGACTGCACATAAATCTGGTGTGGAAGATGTAAGCCCCACCAAATAGCAATTTGGCTCCAAATATCCATCAAATCAGAAAAACTAGTGAAAATGTGATCAATGGTCTCTACCACATGAAAGCAAATCGGGCACATAATTGTCGCCAATGTGATACCTCTCTCTCTCTCTCTCTCTCTCACTCTCTCTCACTCTCTTTCACTCTCTCTCACGCGCGCGCGTTGGAATACTCTAAAGTTGCACCCTCCAAAATAGAATATTGAATTTAATGGGAACCCAATTGCTCCATCTAGGGACCATATCGCCCGAAGTAGTCAAGTCACTGTCAATAGATAAACGAGCCAATGAGACCGAAAAATTGTTAGAAATATCAAGAGACCATCCCAATTTATCCGGGATGGAAGTAAGTTATACATCCTGCATCAATAAAGAGAAAGAATCCCTTTGGTTCTACTCAATACCCCCTCTAGGAGACCGTCTAAAGTTACTCATATCCCAACCAACTGAAATGCGGTCTCTGACTATAGCGGTTATATGGTTATCCAATGCATATAACCTATGGAAAGAAACAGCAAGAGGATGATCTCCGAGCCAGACATCGTGCCAACAAGACGTATACGTCCCATCCCTTATCCGAATAGGAGAAAGCGTCTGAAAATCAAAACATGATCCTTAAGATTGGTTACCATCCGTGTAACCCCATTCCAAGGACCTAACCAAGATCTCCTCAGGATCAAAGGAGTAGTGTGACCCTCCACACCGTACAAGACTTTCATCACTCTAACCAACAATAGATATGGGTAATAAAAGAAACGCCAACATCATCATAATAAAAGAGCCCTATTATAAGCAAAAAGACTCCAAACTCCCATACCATCATCATCACGTGAAGCTACAATCCTATCCCACTTAACCCAATGCATACGACGGTCATCCAAATCAGCTCCCCAAAAGAAGGAAGCTTTCATCCTCTCTAGAGAATTTAACATCGTGATTAGGACAAGAAACATGGACATCAAGCAGCTCCCTAACGAACCCAAAATGACTTAATCAAAGTCAAATGACCCTAAATAGAAAGACATTTAGCCTTCCAACTCGCCACCCTACTCCTGAATCGATCAATAATAGAAGACCAAGCCACAACTCTGGTCATATTTTGATCAACCGCCACTCCAAGATGAATGAAAGGAAGGGTATCAAAGACACACCCTATACGACAAGCCATAGAAGAAACTTGATATGTAGTAACTCCCATACCATACAACTTACTCTTAAGTAAGTTAATTTTCAGACCTGGAGCCATAAAGAAACACCTAAGAATGCGAACAATGTGAAGAGCATTCTCCTGATCCCACTTAGCCATTAAAACAACATCATCAACATTAAGAAGGTGAGACATTTCAATGTCCCCTGGGGAAATCCCCCCATAAACATTAGCCATATGTGCCCTAATCAAAGCAACATGCAAACCCTCCATGGCCAAAACGAAAAGAAAGGGTGATAAAGGATCATCCTGTCTCCAACCTTTATGCATCTAAAATTCACAACAAAGAGAACCATTCACAAGAACCGAGGTTGTAGCTGAGGACAACATTTCCATAATCCAAACACACCATAAAGACCCAAAAGTCGTAATTTGCATAACCTCCATCAGGTAGCCCCAGGATAAAGAATCACAGGCTTTCTCAAAATCCAATTTAAAAATAAAAAAAGGATTTTTGGAATCCTTACTCCAAGCAACAATCTCATTAAGAAGAAAAAGGTTATCAAGAATTTGTAGACCTTCAATAAAAGCAGACCACTCCATACTCACCATGCTACCAATAACATCAGCTAATATATTAGCTAAAATTTTACCGATTATCTTATATTGGTAACTAATTAGACTAATAGGTCTAAATTTTTTGACATTCTTCGGGTCTCTAACTTTCGGGATCAAAGTAAAAAACGAAGCATTACACCCCTTAGCAATCGAGGAGTGATTATATAAATGAGTGAAAAAATCAACGACATCGTCCTCCAACATATCCAAATAACACTTAAAAAAGGCAAAAGAAAACTCACTAGGTCCGCGAGCCTTTGCCGACCCACAATCCCACATTGCCTTTTTTATTTCTTCGTGAGTAAAGGAGCATGAAGAAACTGAATCTGAGACTCAGACAAAGTAGAAAAATGAAGAGGATCTGTGAGAGGTCGAGACCCTATCTGCTTCAAAAATAGAGATTGAAAATAATATCAAAATTGTTCCATCGCTATACTCGGGTCGTCAATCGAAACCCCGTCTCATAAGACACCACGAATAGCCATTTGACGCCTCTTATGCTTTATGGTTCCATGAAAATATCCCGAATTTTCATCCCCTCAATTACCCACTCAATCTTAGCCTTTTAGGCCAATCCAAGTGTGTAATATCACTACAAGAAAAACACGATCTTGCTAGGGAAGGAATCTGTTGCGAAAAGTTGAAATTCAGTTGCAAAAGACGAATAGCGATGGAATTTGCGACGACCGATTTCCGTCCCAAAAAACCCCGTAGCGAGGTTTGCTAGGGAAACAATCATTTTGTCGCAAATGTGACTTTGAAATGAAATTCTTTGTAGATGGTATTCTGGCGTGTATTTCGTTGTAGGATTCCATCACAAATTTCGTGGTAGTTATTCTGTCACAAATTCCATTGTAGTTAGTTCCTAGCAAAATTTATGGTGATGAATCCCTAGCAAATGTCATGGTGGTGAATCCATAGCAAATTAGTGGTGGTGAATCCCTGGGAAATTTTGTAGTGGTGAATACCTAGCAAATTCCATGGTAATGAATCCCTAGCAATATCCGTGGTTGTGGATCCCAAGCAAATTTTGTGGTAATGAATCCCTAGCAAATTTTGTGGTGATGAATCCCTAGCAATTTTTGTGGTGTATATTATATAGCAGATTCCATAGGCACAAATGGATAATTGAGTTATAAATTAAATCCAAATTATTTTGTAGTAATATATGAAAAACAAAAATAATAAAAAAAATCAAATAACATTATATCATAAAATAATACAATAATTATTTATTACATGGAAAATGGAAAGTGGCTACTCTAAAATATATATTTTTCAATAAACATATTAACACTTTATGACCTACTAGTTTTGTTGTTTTCTAATAACATTAATAAGATCCATGCCGATTTAAGTTTTTTATCAAGTTGTTTGACTCTTGTGTTGTATTGGTCTTCTTGGGCCTTAATTATTTCTTTAAGCTCTCCGGTTTACTCTTTTTTTTTTATTGTAAACAAGCTCCCTCAATTCTTCCATTTCATCATTTTGTTTTTGGAATGTAAGATACATCTGTTTTGTCGTTAATCTTGGGAACCGCCTTTGCAAAAGAGTCTAATCCATAAAGTCTTCTTTTTTTGTCATGACCACCAACAACATCATAAAATATTTTTTTTCATCCTCAAATTCAGCACCTTCAGCTTCCAACTCTTTCCGTTTTTCTGTATAGGCCGCCTACAAAATAATAATAATTTAAAGTAAAAGATATCAAAGTTATAAATGACATTAAGGACTAGCTACAATATAAAAGTTTAATTGCATTGAAATGAGTATTACATAAATTTGTCTATCTTCTTCATTTATAAATGTGACTTCATCGTGATTCTTTGTGTGTGTATACAGGAAGCATTCACTATGGGGTGGATCACGTCCTAATTTCCTCTTCTGCATAAATACAATAAAATGTAAAATATACACATAAACATAAACATTGATGTACCATTAAAAAAATTACCAAATCAGAAGCTATCTTCAAATCATTTGCGGATCCAACATTATGGGTAGGTTGTGCTATTCCATCAGCCACACCGTTATGCCTATTTTTCTTATTCTGCTCGGATTTCAACTTGTATTCATCTGTATTCCATTTTGCTTGCTAGTAGTTCCTAACTTCTTGTGAAATGTAAGTTGGTTTAAATGCATGTGGGGTTCTTTGTCGGCTCTGCATGTTGTAGAGATACTGGCCATAACTTTGTGCCCCTTTATTTGCCCAAGCTTGCCTCACCAGTGAGTCTATTGCTTCACCCCAACAACATTTTTTCTACACATTAATAATATAAACATAAAATTAAATGTAAATATTTACCAAACAACAATTTATCACATATAGTTAACTACCTGGAACTCCTTCCAATATAATTTGCACATTTCTTTGCTTACTTTTCCCCAAGTGTAGCCTTTTGGATCTACTCTTTGTAAAAAGGACCAACTAATAATGTGTGCACAAGGTCCTTGTGGCATGAGCCTGCAAATAATGTGATTGTTTTAGTTTTGGAATCATATCTAGGTGTAGACCAAAAGGTTATACATTGACAAAAATTGTAAGATATGATTGATAACTCACGTTTTTTTGCCAAACATGAATAGTTAAATGTTCATCTGGTCCACAATCTTCAGATGAATTGTTTTGACCTTCTACATTTTCCACAACATATCCATTCATATTTTTTTGTGGATGTAGTTAAGGTTGGTTGTGTTGGTGATGGGGTAGATTATTGGGTAGGTGGTGGGATATATGTATATGCTAAGGATGTGGTAGTTCGTTTAGGTAAGGAGGATGTGGTGGTTACTGTAGTTGTTAAGTATGGTAGTGTCGATGAAGGTGTTAAGGTTGTGGTAGTAAATATATGTGTTGATGATGTGGTATTCGATGTCGGGTGATGATGATCGTGTTGATGATGTAGGTGATGAATCTTTGGTTGTAGATATAGGTTCTGAGGACGGTATCGATGGTCTGGTTGCTGAAGTTTTAGATGTATTTGTTTAGGATAGTGTGGATGTTGTAAGTGATGAAGTGTTGGTTGCTGAGGATGTGGTAGTGATATTTGGTGTTAATGATTTAGGTTTATGGGTTTTGGTGCTAGATGTTATAGGTGAATGGGATGTGGTTGATGATTTTGAGAAGTCAACTTCTTTATCTAGTAATTTTCTGCTTAAGAATTTTACAGTTGAAGTCCTGCTGTGATTCAAAACATGAGGTGCAATGGATTTATTTGACTTAACAGTTGATGCTCCTTTTGGTTTCAAGTTCGACATATCTTTCTTGCTTACAAATAAACAAAAAATTATAGTCAATACCAATTTATTAAAGATGATAAATCTTGATGAGCATAGAACAATCATAAAATATAAATAAATTATAGATGAATGCATTAATACGCATGCATGCTAACAAATAAAAGTTTTGAATAATATTGCTTACTTCATTACCATGTAATTAAAGTGCGTCAATCATAGATTATGAAGGCAAAACCAACGTAGTTGTAATTTAAGATGATAATATATATGATGATGATTAGAGAATAAGAAACGATGATCACAACAATAGTAAATTAAACAAAACAAATTTAGATGAGTGACAATCTATATCACCAAAAAGTCAGTGCACAAACGTAATGAAGAAATGTAGCATTGGATCAATTAGCCGCCGGAGATGATAACAAAAAATATAAACCCTATTTCTAATAAGTTAACTTACCCTAATATGCAGACTTAACGTCTGTAGGTTACATGGAAAGGATTTGCGAAATTTTTTGGAGCTCCACTAATGAAAAATTCAAATTGTAAAAATTAGCGCTAAATATTTCGTAATTCGAATTTTTTAAAGTAGTTCGAGCGAGATAGAAAGGGTAACATTATGGAAGAACAAATGGTAAAGAGGTTTTCATAACATAATTTATATTTAAAATTATAAACGATAATTCAACAATAATAAAATATAAATTTTTATGTTGCTATGTTTCAAACAAAATTTATATAAAAGACGTATGGGCCATGGGTCATGTGGTGGTTGGTTATAATGTCATGGTAATACCCATGGATGACATATGAGTCATGGGTCAATGTGGTAGTTGGTTATGATGGGTTTTGAGCATATATACATTCCTATGTGATCATGCAACCCTAATTGCTTTGGATCTAAGTTTTTCTCTACTGAACATACAAATTGAACACCAAACCGATAACCCTATAGACTAGCATACAATTTTTGAAATTATGTATAAAACTAGGGTTAGAAGATTACATCACTTGTTATATTGTAATAACAAGACAATCCTTGAAGTTCTTGACTCTTGAAAGCTTAGCGCCCCAAGTGTTGCACCTCTAATGGAGTCACAAACACCCAATGCAAAGGATGAGAATGAGAGACAAGGATTTTCGCCACGGTTATGATTCTTATGCATAGTGCCGAAAATTCCATGATATGGGGTTCATTATATAGTTGTGGGCTGTTAGGGTTTTTGGAGGAATCCTTAATTTCTGCTTAAGGCTTAAGCAGTCCATGGAATGCTCCTTATGAGGCCTTGGATGAAATCTATAGGGCCTCCCTATATGATTTCATCCACTCCTAATTAAGGAGTCCATCAGCCCAGTTTTGCAACTATTAATGGTTTGCAAAACAACCCCTCCATTATTAATCAGTTCCTTTAATCCTAAAATTAATATCAAATTAATTTCTGATTAATTACTAATTAATAATATGATTTCCAAATAATGTATTAAACTTGAAATATATTAATAAAATCATTTTGAGTACCAATTTATTATTTCACATAATAAATTTTACTCTTTCTCTGTTGGTCATGTTGTCAAGTTGCATGAGTGAAGGTAACCCAAAAGGACCATGCGATAATCAAATCAAGTACATACCAATTATAGTTATGTACTTAGACACCTAATCCAACGGTTTATAGTGTCATGGTTATACCTATGGATGATATATGGGTCATAGGTCATGTGGTAGTTGGTTATAGTGTCATAGTAATACCCATGGATGACATATGGATCATGGGTCATGTGGTAGTTGGTTATAGTGTCATGGTAATACCCATGGATGCGATATGGGTCGTGGGTCATATGGTATTCCTGACAGTGAGGGTAGTTACGAGTATAATACATCGAGAGACGAAGAACAAGAGGAGGAAGAAGATATTAACTAGATGTTTTTGTTTCTTTATAGAATGATGGTTACATTGGCTAATATTTAGTTTTTTCATGTGAATTGGTAGATGTGATTTTATGTATTAGTTCCCTTCATGAGAATTAAATAAAATGAAAAATTATCATTACTTGGTACATTGAAAGCTTTTACTATAAGGGGACATGTGTTTTTCAGATACTTGTATGTACAATATTGTAATGACCCGATTTTTCAAAAGAAAATTTTCATTTTTGATTAACCAAAATACTTTCCACAAACTATGAAATACAAAATACAATTGTTTTCAAAATTCATATCAAATACAATTTTATTTCAATTAATCAGTGTGTCCCATAAAAACGCCTGAGAGAGTGCACGTTGCGCCATCAAGCCTTGCCCTTGCCCTTAGGCTCAGATGTACCTGAAACAAATCCAAAAATTGTAAGCTAATTCTTAATGAGTTCTCCAAAGCATACCCCACACACAATCCACATAACACATATCATATTAGCTATAAAAGCTACATATATCACATAATCCATGCATACGAATCTTTAAACCTTAGTAACATGTTGGGCAAAGGAGAATTTTCAGAATATTTACATTACAAATGGAACATACACTTATAAACTACAGTAGGTATAGTTTCTGGAGCATTCTTACTATTTTACTAATTCATGAAACAATACAGGAACATACATGTAAATTATTTTAGGTATAGTTTATAGAACACTTATATCATTATCACTAAATACAGAGATACAATACAAACGAACATATAAACTATAATTGGTATAGTTTATGGATCATAACTACTATCTTACTAAGTATAGGTCTTTTTACAGAAACAAACATATAAACTATATTAGGTATAGTTTATGGAGCTTATAAACAATTATTCAATATAAAGGATTTCAATTATTCTACACGTAACTGTCAACATAGCTTTGTGAGACACCATTCAAGTACTTACATAAGTACCAACCAAGCCCTAAAATTATAACCAGAGTCTCCTGGATGGAGAGCGTGAACTTGTGTATAGATCTATATGAGACTGACAATCCCGCACCTTAATGGTGGGTTTTGAGCATTCTAACACTCCTAAGTGTGCATGGAACCCTAAATACCTTGGATCTATGTTTTCTCTATTATACATGCAAATATGAATATTCCAAGGTATTACCCTATCTAGCATACAATTTTTTGATACTTGGGTAATATAACAAGTTAGAATACATACCTCTTGATGTAGCTTGACTCCATGAAGCTCGATAGCATAGTGCCCCAAGTGTGACACTTCAAATGGTTCACACAACATCACCAACACATGGAATAACCATGAGAAGAAGACACTTCATGCTCAAATCGGCTAGCCCTCATATATGTGCCACTAGTGCCAATTTCTTGAGCTAAAGGGGTCCTTATATAGTGTGCACATTAGGGTTACACCATGTAACCCATGACTTTACCCATTCCTTATGCTCCATGGGTTTTAACCTCCATGGAGTATCCATGGTTTACCACATGGGTTAAACCCAACATAAGGAATCATGGATCATAAGCCCACATATACAAGAATGAATGATTTACACAATCGATCCCCATATATTTAATTAGTCTCCTTTTGATCACTAAATTAAGTCCAAATTAATTCTTGATCAAAACTAATTAAATAACATGATTTCATATTAATATATTAGAACTTATAATATATTAATATGTCACAAATGTCCTCTCCACACAAACGGTCTATCCAAATGTTTCGATGCCATGTAACCCAAATGGACCATGCCGAGTCGGGTTAAGTACATACCAATTATAGTTATGGACTTAGACACTAATCCAACAGTTTCCCACTTGGATAAGTCTAAAACTATTATTGCGTATGACTTCAAAAACCAAATGGCAATCGTAGCTCTCAAAAGCCGGTGTCGAATTCTGAACTTGTCGATGAACTCTGACATTTCTCAATGACTTGTCCATTAGATAAGGGATCAAATATTCCTCCATTCTAGATATCATATGGACTGAGACATGGATTATAAATCATTCTCTCTGTCCATTTGTTGTTTCCCGACTTCCAATTTATGATAACTGACTGATTGAACAGGTCAAATCAGTCCTGGCTTGGCCAAGCACTCACATCTATCATCATTAAATCATTGAGGGGCCCACATATATTGATTTTATCTCGAAGGTAAAAGGAATGGATAAATTTTGACTCATATGGCTTGTTCTACTACTTGTTGAATCACACACAAAGACACGTTTTATAACATCGAGTTACCAATGCAGTTTCGTGCAGTCAATGTATAACCATCTCATAGTAACAACTCATACCTTTAGGTTTGAAGAATATAAGATATTATCGTCTCATGATCACTCGTGATAAAATCCATGTAGTGATTCCAATGAGTGTGGGTTGAATCCAATACTCAGAACTTATGAGCACTCATGAGTGTTGTAGCACCACTTTGTCCAACATCTTAGACCTCTACAAGCCAACCCATGACAATCTTGATTCATATATACTTCCAACATATGACCGATTGTGGATGGTTTGAATAACTTAGTCATTCAGGAAGAACGACCTAGTTATTCTGGAAGTCAAAACATGCGAAGTGAAACACAAGAATAATCGAATCTAATATGGTCTCAGAACTTATGAATATAAATAAAACACCTTTTATTTATCACCATATTGATTACCCATCATTCATTGCATACTGTTTCAAACTATCATTTTTATACTTGAATTAAAACAATAGTTGTCCCATGCTCCAAGCATGTACATTATGTTTTTCTAAACACTAGTCATGCCATACACCAAGTATGCACACTAAGTTTGTCTATGATCTTTACTCTGTGAAATAGATCGATTGAACATAATTCCAATGATTCTCATTTCACAATCCCAATTCCTTACCGCAAATGAAAGAATTCCAAATTCCTACCATTTACCTGAATCTGTTAGATACTAAACTTATATGCATTGATCCTCTTCTAATGATTATGCACAAAGTCACAAAGGCTTGTCAACAGACATTACAGAGTATTCCAATTAAGACCAACTCCATGGAACCGAAGTCTCATATTCAAAGTTCATTGCTTTGAACGTCCTTCTTGCATTTAGTTTCCTAATCTTACACATATTTAATGAATAACCTCCACCTATGGGAACATTTCTATATTCCCCTTTTGTCTGTTACTCTTGAACAAGAGTTGCCTCTTTTCAAAATATGTCAATATGGTCCTTCCAAAATAAACACTATACTTCCAACTGTCCCTGAGCAACCAATCTTTGGTAAACCTTAGATTGTCCTCGACAATTGCTTAATTATTTTAGTCATATCCAATTCTAGACCTTTTCCCTTCTTAATGCCCCAGGCATTCGGAAAATTTTAGAAAGGATGAATATTATAGCACATGCAATCGATCCTATATCCGAAGCATATAGGACACGATTCATGGTGTCTCACATAAAGACTAGACCAGTCCTTTTGCTACAATATTTCTATTTGCCACGTTCTCACAATTCAGATTATGAAAAGGGATGTTGTAATCATAATCAAATTTTAGAACGCAAATAATATACCCATATATAGAATTTCCTTATGTTGAGCCATTCCAACATAACATTCATATATATACTTGACTAAATTTCATTAAAATCTCATGATCTCAGCTTATAGATTTGAGATGAAGTATAATTTCCTCTCCCTTAATTATAGCAAAACAACTTTTTCTCAATTGAAACTTTTGTTTTCTATAATTAACATTGCTAACTTGCAACACTTATCATAATTATCATGCTCCCACTAACATGAAGATTATAAGCATAACACTTATGCTCCCACTAGCTTTGACATGTACTTAGAAAGCAGCTGGACTTCTAGAAATCAATACTTTATTGACTTTCTTACCAAAGTTCAGACTTCTGATACGAGATGCTTTGATAAAACTTAATCAAAATCATACACCTTTCCTTAGATAGCACACATGTGTGTCTAAACAATTTCAGAACTATAAAAACAGATGTCGTAATCATAGTCTCAATTGTTTAGACCTTTGCCATTTCTCATAAGTCCATGTTAGTGTGTCGGTTGACCACACACGCTCCACTAACGACTTTGAGAATGCAAAGATCACAATTTCTATCTACTTAAAATCTACTTAGTGAAAGCGTTTCCTCACCATCAGTTTCATGAATCGGAGAGAAACCTTATGACACTTATATTTTTTATGGTGTAAGTGTTCCTATCCATGTGAATTTGTCATAACCTTAATCACAAGAATATGTCAACACAATAGGTTACAAACCTCAAGTTGTGTGCTAATGGTTAACAAAAGGTTTACTCTTAATTAGTTCTTGAAAGTATTCAAGATCTTTAAGACTTCCACTGTCCTCTTGACATATAAGATTCTCTTGCCAAATATTCAAGAGATAGTGCAGATTGTTTATCAAGACAAACACTTCACACAATTGGCCTTAGTTGGTTTTTGTTTTATCCAAAACATCACAACTTATCAATTTCAAATGTACAAGAGTAGGACACTTTTACTCTTACATTTGACAAGTGTTATAAACCTTTCTTTAAGATATGTCACTCAACTTACAGGCTTGGACTATGACTCTAAGACTTGTTTTGGAACGAAGTATGACTCATCTTCTTGATTTAATCATTCCAACAATTCAATATTCCTCTTCTTAGTCATAAGAATGCACTAAGATGTCATTAGAGGACTAATTGTGACATGATTTCTAAATCATTAAGATGATCACAAAACATGATACTAAAGTACTCTCCCATCTTTTCAGATTTGAGAAACTTTTATCCTTCTGCCCAATTTGATTCTTCTCATTAGTTCTGCCATACATCAAAACTTTTCCAATGTTTCAGAATTATACTTAAACTTGTAAGTATAACCATATTTACTAGGCTTTAGTAAATCATGACGAATAATCTTATCGATATTTTGTGGTGGACTTGATCAGTGCACCCGAATGTGTACTCGATCCCTTAGTCCTTCACTTGACTCACATATACATGTGAACAAGGAATCAATCTTAATTTTCTAAAGATGAAAATTATCATCCATCATACTATACAACTTGCATGATTTCCAAGTTTCTATCCAACTGAAACCTTGGGTGATGAGAATCTTTCCTTAGTTGGTAAATTTAGACACTACCACAAATGAAAGAATTAAATTCATATTTCCATTATTGCTAGAAATATACAAACATCAATTTCCATAAGTTCCATTGCAAGGACATATAAAATAAAACAAAATTTTATTTATTTATCAAATGCAGAAAACTTTCCTTACAATGCAACTTTAAATGGAAACTATGCTATTACATATTTCCTACCAATCTATCATAACTCTCTAAGTAGTAGCTCAAGAATCCGATCTTCGAACCATGCGATTGAAATCCATCTTCACGATCTGATTCAGCATACTCTTTTCCTAAGTTCCCTTCCCTTTGCTTGATCCTACCATACATTAAAAATGTATTAAGAATCTTCAAATAGAAACTTAAGAGAGTTAGATAGTGGACTTACCTAAAGCATAGTCAAGCTTTTTGACTAGACGTTCTCTCAGATCTTTCAGGTAGTTAAGGCAGCTTCACAACCAATGCCCCTTCCTTTGGCAATAGACACATATGGAACCTTTGGGAATGGTACATGGGACTATTTCAGACTTAGCCATTCTCTTTACCATTTGGTCAACTGAGTTGACTATGACCGATCCCTTTCCATTGGGAAGTGAAAGCTTTTTTGGATATTCAATGTTACCATTGTCAATGTCCATGGAAGTCTGGGAAGTTGATCTTCTTAATCAAGTTTGCTCTACCAAGGCTCCAAATCATTGCTGATTCAGCAGCACCAAGCAAATAGATAAGATCATTAAGGGTCATGTCATAGTCTTTTACATAGTAGACCCAAAGGACACTCACTATGAGACTTAGAAGGTGATTGAACAACCAACTTTCTCAAGACTTTGACACCCAACTCTCTCGGCTTGTCAATATGTGACTTCATCTCCAAGATGTGAGCACATATAGACCTTGCTTGCCATTAGGGATTGAGTTACCTTGAACTTGTGGGTTAGGGAGAATAATTGGAGGAGGTGGAGGGAGTGAAGAATGATTTATGGGACATCATCTTCATTAGGAAAGATTGTTCCAAAAGTTTTTGGGAAGATCATAGATGTCTGAACCAAACATCTTTTGGGAGATATTCAAGATAGTTGATTTAAAGTCCTTAACATAACACCCAATATGAAAATATTAAGGATAGGACCCAACACAATATTTTATAACTTGGAAGAGGGATGCCTTAATCCCGACTATAGAATATTTGAAGGTAGGCGAATGACGATTCACCAATTTCCACCATGAAAAACGAAATAATTTATTTGGTTTTAATTAGATTTGAAACTCCTAGATCTTTTGAGATCCATTGAACTTTTCAATGGCATGTTTCAATCTCGATTGTGCCCTCTCAAGTTTTGTGACTGGGATGCCGATGATCACAAAACAAGGTATGAATAACCATGCAAATATACTTGGTACCCTTAATATTTACCCCTCAATCGATGTTCCGGTTAACCACATGCGCTCCACCGATACTATGATAAACATTAATTTACCCTTTCCCTACCTTGTTAAATCAAGCTAGTGTGCCAGTTAACCACACACGCTCCACTAACCGACTTAAGCAAAGTGCAAAGTGTAATTTCATGGGTTAGCACCTTATTCACATTCTCCTAAAGTAACTAAAATTGGGAATTAAAAAAACATTTTAGTTATTTTATATTTATCATTAATAGTTTTAATGAAGGGAGAATTCTAGTCCTTGTCCTACCCGTTCGGCTAATGACCCTCCACTAGTCAAGGAAGCGGTGGGTGAGAGTGGACACCCATTAAACTGCTATTTTATAGGCAGTAACCTTATACCCCCCCCCCCCTTATAGGTTGGCTTCGTGAATGAGTCATACTAACGGTAAGACTGACTTGCTCTTATATATATATATATATATATATATATATATATATATATATATATATATATATATATATATATATATTATTAACTTATAATACTATAAAGTATATGGGTTGAATTTTAACTTTTAAAATTCTAAGGGCGTAATTTGGAATTAAAGTATTCATAAGGGAAAACTTTTCAAATTCCAAAACTTGAGGGCAAGTTTTGAAACTATTCAAAACTATTCAATTCCATAACTTATGTGTTTAAAGTAGTTTTAATCCAAAAATTCTTCAAGTTCCATAACTTGAGGACAAGTTATGGAACACTTTAAACTATTAAAAGAATGTGACTTTTCTTTATTCATAACCTATGGAAATATTTATGAGTTTTATGAATCTTAAATGTGACTTTTCATATAACTTGAGGACAAGTTACAAAAACACATTTTAGAATCAACTCTTAGATTAATTTGGATTGAAAACAACAATTTCACATAACTTTTCTATTAATCTAAGCAACTCATAAGAACAAGATAATTCAAATCAAACTTGTTCATGTAATTAGCCTAATCCTTAAACTAATACAAAACGTGAATCTATTGACAATTATCTTTGAAATTGGATTAGAATGAACATTACCACATCAAAAACAGGTTTATAGGTTCAAAAACAGCTTAGGGTAATGATTCTAGTCCAATTCCAGCCTTAAAAGTCAAAAATATGTTGTCTGGGATCCTACGCGTCGAGTGTATGAACCTACTCGACGAGTAGGATGAGTTTCTTCATGGACTCGGCGAGTCCAGTGCCCAGACAGCCCGAAAATCGATTTTTTTAGCATTTTTCAGCACTTTGCATCAAGTATAATTGAAAACAAGCCTAGGCTCTGATACCACTAATGGGTTTTGAGCATTCTAACACTCCTAAGTGTACATGGAACCCTAAATACCTTGGATCTATGTTTTCTCTATTACATGCAAATATGAATATTCCAAGGTATTACCCTATCTAGCATACAATATTTTGATACTTGGGTAATATAACAAGTTAGAATACATACCTCTTGATGTAGCTTGACTCCATGAAGCTCGATAGCATAGTGCCCCTAGTGTGACACCTCAAATGGTTCACACAACATCACCAACACATGGAATAACCATGAGAAGAAGACACTTCATGCTCAAATCGGCTAGCCCTCATATATGTGTCACTAGTGCCAATTTCTTGAGCTAAAGGGGTCCTTATATAGTGTGCACGTTAGGGTTACACCATGTAACCCATAACTTTACCCATTCCTTATGGTCTATGGGTTATAACCTCCATGGAGTATCCATGGGTTACCACATGGGTTAAACCCAACATAAGGAATCATGGATCATAAGCCCACATATATAAGAATGAATGATTTACACAATCAATTCCCATATATTTAATTAGTCTCCTTTTGATCACTAAATTAAGTCCAAATTAATTCTTGATCAAAACTAATTAAATAACATGATTTCATATTAATATATTAGAACTTATAATATATTAATATGTCACAAATGTCCTCTCCTCACAAATGGTCTATCCAAATGTTCCGATGCCATGCAACCCAAATGGACCATGCCGAGTCGGTTCAAGTACATACCAATTATAGTTATGGACTTAGACACTAATCCAACACTTAATTTTTAGCTATAGTTAGGACAGCAGGCCTGGGGTGACAAATGTCATATCGATTCCGACGCCTGAAGAACGTCGTTTTAGACCATCATAGGTCATCAAGTATGGTTATAATAACTCAGAATTTGGTATTGAACAATACGATTAATGAATGAATAAGTAAACGACTTCACATATTTTTATTAATAATGAAACTACAACACAATATTTTACAAAACAGCTGGTGAACCAAGGTACTTACAATTACAGAGTTTTTATACAAGTACAACTACAATATACTATTCTAGTACAGAGGAAACATACTCTTCATGGTTTTATGTGAATTAAAACTTCATTATACTATTCCAGGGTACAATAACATCACAACAGAAAATATAAAATATAGGATTTTCTGGGAAAACATACTTACATTTTTCCAAGGAAACAAAATTGACATAATTCAATTACAAACATGCTTATGAACTCACCAACTTAAATATTGATACAATTTCAAAATCACTTGTATTCTCAGGGAATCAGTAGACAGGTACCCCCATACGTTTTGAGAACACGGAGCTTTTAGAGTCGCGTCTTTTATACTTTTGCTATACACTTTTTGATGTTATACAAACTATGTATTGAACAAATGTAAATACTATATTTTATCAATGTAATGGTTGTGTTTTCTTTGATTACTATTATGCAATTTTTGTGATACTGTACATGGCGTCCTCCCCCCCTGAACGTTTCCGTCGTTCCAGTTTGGGGGTGTGAAAGATGTGATAAAGTTTTCAACTTTAACATTCCACCTTGTCACAAGAGAATTTTGGAATATGGATCTGATCTTTCATGACCTTTTGGGCACCATGGTTGAAGTGATTATCTTATTTTGGTCATTTTGACCTAGCTTGTGTTCAAGACATGCATTGGACATGCATTTCTAAAAAGCAATGATTTTTATGGTCCTTTTGGTTGGGGAAAGCCTTCTGGAAGGTTGGAAGGTTTGGATTAAAGGATTAAGGACTCAAACCATTAGGATTTTGTTTCAGAAAATGGTCACGTCATGACCAGGAAAGTTTCACGACGGGACAATGGCAGGTCCCTCGACAAATTTATCTACATGTGTTCACGACGTGACCATGGAAGGCTCACATTGTCACGTCATTTATTGGGCTTGTATATGAATGAGTAAGCTGAGTTGGAGTGATGTCGATTTGGAATTGAGCTGAGTGCATTCTCACGACGTGAGGGCAAACTGTTAGTATTGTTGGATGGTGACTTTGACTTTGATCATTAACTTTCGGCATGGATTGAATTTTGGTCAAATTAAGGGTTTTGGATTGTAATTTGAGAGGGAAATCTTCATTTTTGTTAGGTGCCATGTATGATCATTCTTTGATGGGGTGAGAGTTGTGATGTTTAGCTGCTGTTTGCGAGGTGAGTCTTCTCACTATACTATAGGACACTAGGTGTCGATTGTGCATGTTGTCTTTATGACTCTTGCTGATATGTTTGTATGTTGTATGCATGGAGCCGATCTGGGCTCAAAGTCATTACAGACTTAGGGTTGAAGTGGACTCGATTGAGCCGATTTGGGATGAGAGTCAATATGGACTTGGGGTTTCTATGAATCTGGGGTTGTTACGAACCCGATACAACTTCATGTTGTTTTATATGTTGTGTGTGGTATTTTGGGGAACTTTCTAAGCTTTATGCTTATAGTTGTAGATTAAAAATGTTTTTCATGTACTATCGGATTGCAAAGGCGGGACTATAGACACGTATCAACTGTTTTACCATTCGAGATTATTATAACTCTATTTTTGAATTATGGTTTATAAACAAGTGGTTTGACTTGAATGGAACTTTAATAATAATGGTTGTTTATTATATTTTAAAAATGAAAAATTTTATCGTGGTTTTTGGGACGTTACATCCAAGTTCGGTTATGAAATTTCTCATCACGATAACTTCCTTGGACATTTCACTGGTCTCAATATATTTAGACTCACATCTAGAGTGTTCCACTGTCTCCTTTTTGGAACTTTTCCATGTCACTGCTCCACCATTCAAGATGAATACTCATCCAGAATATGACTTTAAATCACCTATATGTGTCTCAAACAAGCTCTTGTTCACCACCATAAACAAGTGCCATGTCTTGTGTATTTCTCAAATACTTGAAGAATTCTTGACAGTCGTCCAATGACTTATTCTTAGATTTTTATGATATTGACTTACCATGCTTAGAGAATACGATACATCATGACAATTACAAGTCATAAAATACATGATTGACCCTAGAGCCAAAGCATATGGGGATCGACTTATTCTTTCATGTTCAACACTAGGACTAGGACATTGAGTTTTACTCAATTTTACACTATGATGCATAGGAACAATTTCTTTCTTGGAATTTTTCATATTGAATCCTTTCAATACTTTATCCACATATGTACTTTAACTAACTCCATCAAACGTTTCGATCTATTATGACAAATTCATATACTAAGTATGTATTCCGCTTCACCTAAGTCTTTCATAGCGAAACACTTCCCAAGCCAAGTTTTTACACTTTCCATCTCAGAAACACTATTTCCCAAAAGTAGTGTGTACTCAACATATAACACTAGGAAGACAACGATACTCCCACTAACTCTGACATATATTCATGACTCATTTGGACTTCTAGTAAAGCCATATTCTTTGACTTTCTCATGGAAGCATAGATTTCAACTTCGCGATGCTTGTTTAAGTCCTTAGATGGACCTTTCGAGCTTATACACTCTATTTGGATACTTGGCATCTTCAAACCCTTCAGGTTGTATAATATACACATACTTTGAAAATTTCACATTGAGAAAACTCATTTTAACATCCATTTTCCATATCTCCTAATCATGATAGAGAGCTATTGCAAGGAGTATCCTAATAGACTTTATCTTGGCTATTGGTGAGAACGTTTCCACATAATCAATTCCTTGAGTCTGAGTGAAACCTTTTTCCAATAGTCTAGCCTTAAATGTGTGTAAATTCACATTCATGTCGGTTTCTTCTTGAAGATCTATTTACAGCCTACTGTCTTAAGACCAGGTACTAGCCTAACCAAATTCCAAACTTGGTTGTCCATCATGGACTGAATTTCAATGTCCATATCCAATGTCCATTTGGCAGCCTCAAGGTCCACCATTTCTTCATTATAGTCAGCTAGTTCTTCTAGATTAACTAGTGTCCTATCAGTGATCAACGTTTCTCCTTCCACAGTTATATGGAAACTACAAAACCTGGAAAGTTGGCTAACCCTACTAGATCTGCGAAGAGGTAAGGAAATGTCATTTGGTTCAATATGTTTTTCAACATGTGGGTGAGATCTAGTGCTAATTATAGGTTCACTGTCGGTTGAACCTTGTAGTTCTTCAAGGTTAGTTTGACTCCCACTACCTCCTTGAGATATAATTTCTCTCTCAAGGAATACTCATTTTTGAGCTACAAATACCACGTTTTCATTGGGTCTGTAAAACAAATATCTGAAGGGCCAACAAAACAACACTTATCATATATGAATTCAAGTTTGTCTTGGGTTCGTGTTGAACTAAAATGTGACAACCCAAGTTGTCCCGTTACATTTCCCCGTTACTGTTAACGGAATATTCCACTGTATAAAAGTTCCGTTAATTAGAGGGCATCAATTTAATAAACATTCCATTTGATTACCTTTAACATGCCGTTAATTCATGATAAAAGGAAATAAAAACACAGGACACACATTTTCATTCATTTGGAAAATGTCAAGTTTTATTATTACGATCACTAAATCGGGTGCGACCAAAAGCCCCGTTTAACGGCAGTATCGGGTAAAATTCCACTGAGCCCCGACTGTGAAACCTATATATGGGTGAGTGGAGTCAAATGGGAGACTTTTTACACTCTCTCTCTATACTCTCTCTCTAGACCCGTTTTCGCCCCGAATTCGCAACCAAACGCTTCCAAATTGTAAGTCCGCCTACCCTAGCTTATTCTAAACATAGTGATTCATGTTTATAGCCCAAAAATCATCCAAGAAGGCATGGTATAAGGAGTTTACGGCCCAAGAACATTCTAGGGCCGTAAACCCCTAAAATGGTGCCAAACATGCCTCCAAACTTGTCCATAAGCTTGGAAATAATTAGGGGATGTAGCCTAGGGGTGTTTAAACATTAAAATGCATGATTTTAGGACTCAAACAAGAGTTTACGGCCCAAGCACAAGCTTAGGCCGTAAACTCCTCAAAATCATGACAAAAGTGCCCAAAACACTCCCAAACTCATCCTAGGGCTTATTACATAATTTAGGGACTTATCCTATTGAGTTTAGACCCTTGAAACACTCCAAAATGAATTGAAGAAAGGAGTTTACGGCCCAGACACAGTCAAGGCCGTAAACACCCTAAATCATGCCCAAAATTGTAGTTTTTGCCCCCCAAATGACCATAGGCTATTTCTATAAAATGCTAGAAAGGAATTAAGGGCTTAAACACAAGGAAAATGAGGGATTTCTTGGAGTTTACGGCCCAAGCATTATCTAGGCCGTAAAATCCCCAAAACCCCCCTCAAATGTTGGTTTTAATCACCCAAAATGGCATCACACTTCATTAGAAATCACTAGAAAGGCATTAGGGGCTTGAAACATCACAAAACTCAATCATTTAGAGTTTACGGCCGTAAACTCCTTTAGGAGTTGTTCTTAGGCCGTAAACTCCATTATAAGGCCCTTAGAAACCTCAAACCCACTCATTCCTTTGAGGAAAAGTGCTTAGAATAATTCTATGAACAAGCTAAAAGCATCAAACACCCAAGAAATTGACCTTGGGAGTTTACGGCCGTAAACTCCCTTAGGTTGGGCCGTAAACTCCTTGTTTGGTCCATGTTGGTGTTTTAAATCCATTTACACACTAGATATGTGAGTATAGCAAAGTCCCACAGCTGATAGGAGACCCTTAGCACCCTTAAACACTACCCGGGACCCCAAACACTCAACCAAAAGTGTTTTCCACTCCTTTGAGTGTGTATAATTGTTTAATTAGTATATTATATGCTAATTGTATGTGAACATATGTTATCATATGTTAAAATAGGTCCTTGTGTGTGTTCAAGTGCTTGCGTGACCCCGAACGCCTATACGACACTACCATCGGACCTACTTACGCCAGGTGAGTTCATACCCCTGAATGAACCTTTTAAATGCTTTCAAATGTTTTATAGGGGGGATTACAAGTTAAACATGCCAGTTATCATATCAATCACATGTGATTGATAACCCGCATGCACAAGATTTTGCCACTATACACTGTTTTTACCGAGTAGGACGCTTTAACGCTTCTTCAATTGTTTTAAAACTCTTACTTATACCTTTTAAACTAAATTCATTCTAGACTAGTTTGTGAAAGATTTTTCCAAGATTTTCAAGCATATTTTACAAAAGAATACAAAGTGTGGAATTTTCTGTTCGTAAAGGCTTTTCATTAAGATTCCTTTTTACGTATATTTTTATTTGAAGTTATTACTGATTTGCTTATACTTATTCCATATTCCTACTCTGTAATGCTTCCACTTATACTGATAGTCGCTTATACCTTATGACGCTTATACTTATTCACGCTCTTACTTAGTGATACGATTCTTCTTCGCTTATACTTGATAACAACTCTACTTCACTTATACTTGATACGCTTTCGCTTCACTTATTGTCGCCTCTACTTCATGATACGCTTATACTTGCGCGACACTTCCACTTCACTTGCGAACGCTTTTACTTCACTTATTAGGCGCTACTACTTCACAAGGATCACTTCTACTTGAAACGCACTTAGTCATAGTTAGATGTATGTCCGTGCTTATATAGGTATATATAAGTAATGATTGAAAGACTTAGGAAGGCTCGTCGGCCCTATTTCTTTTTCTTCGTTGAGATGTGGTCTGGTGGGATCGGGTAGCCGTCCGAAGGTCGTTTGGTTCATTAGTTAAATACTATGTATATGAGTATGGACATACAGGAAATCCTCTAGTCAAGTCAGTTAAGAATCTCTACCTCTATCCTACACTTACTTTAGAAACACACTACCCACTGTTTGAAAGTCTTTACCTCTAGTATATCACTTACATTAGAAACCCACTCCCCTCTAGAAAAACACTATCCTCTATTTGGGATGCATCTTCGGGACGCGGCCTTCTCCGTCGTCTAGTTGGTAACCAGAGTCTCCTGTAGGGAGAGCGGACATTATGTGTATAGGCCTATACGGGATTGACAACCCCGCACCCTGACTGCTAGCTACAGTCCACGGCCCACCAAGCCAAGGGGTGACAAATGTCACATTCTATAGATGCTTGTAGGGCGTCTGGAACTCTAGTCAGTATGGTTACGAGTATCCTGGGTTGCCTTATAATTCATGGCTTTAAGGTAACGGTATTTCGTCAGCAATTTACACTGTATGCTGATGTCACTTTTCAGATTCACACTGTTTTGACCTTGCTAGCTGTATCTTTCATTTGATACTGTCTGGGGTCTATAGCCTCTGTTTTGACCTTGCTAGTTGTATCTTCCATTTGATACTGTCTGGGGTCTATTGTCTCTGTTTTGACCTTACTAGCTGTATCTTCCATTTGATACTGTCTGGGTCTATAGTCTTTGTTTTTGACCTTGCTAGCCGCTGTATCTTTCATTTGATACTGTCTGGGGTCTATAGCCTCTGTTTTGACCTTGCTAGTTGTATCTTCCATTTGATACTGTCTGGGGTCTATTGTCTCTGTTTTGACCTTACTAGCTGTATCTTCCATTTGATACTGTCTAGGGTCTATAGTCTTTGTTTTTGACCTTGCTAGCCGTATCTTTCATTTGATACTGTCTGGGGTCTATAGTCTTTGTTTTGACCTTGCTAGCTGTATCTTTCATTTGATACTGTCTGGGGTCTATTGTCTCTGTTTTGACCTTGCTAGTTGTATCTTTCAATCGATACTGTCTGGGGTCTGTAGTCCTTGTTTTGACCTTGCGAGATGCACTTTTCTTTTGGTATCGTCTGCGGTCTATATTCACTGTTTTAGACCTTACTAGCTATACCTTTCACCTAGTACCTTCTGGGGTCTGTGTCTCCCCTTTGTTAGACTGAACCAGGCGTGTCGTTAGTTCGATACCCCCCCCTGGAGTCTATGGTTCTTGCCTTAGTTAGCAGTCCTCACTGCTGAGGCATATGATATTCACTGATGTCGTTTGCTTTCCTCAATATTCAAGTTTAGTATTTTGATAATGATAAGCGACTTAGGGAAAACTACTTTTTACCACACATCACTGACCAGTCTTGGTAGAAGGCTGCTTTATTTAAAGAAAATATAGGATTTTCTGGGAAAAGACTCTAATACACTGAAACCTCTTAAACTATTACTTTATTAAGTTATTTGAATGAAATGTCACTAAATGCTTATGAACTCACCAGCATTTGTAAAAATGCTGATACTCGCTTTTCAAATAACTTGTAATCTCAGGTCAGCAATTAGACAGGTACATCCCCTGGAGCTGCTGATGAAGATAGCTTAAGTACCTTGCTGCACTTTATATATGTTGTTTGTATTACTTTGATACTATGTAATGTAACCATGTAAAATTATTACTATTAATGCAATGTTTTGTTGTACTTCGATTACTATATGCATGTGTTGTGATACTTGACATGACGTCATCCACCCCAGAACGTTTCCGCCGTTCCGGTTTTGGGGTGTGACAGATTGGTATCGGAGCATTGTTTACAGTGAGCTAAGTATATCAATTCATAAAAGATATACAGCCTATAAATACAATGGGATAAAACACTCTGACCAAGAATTATGCTTTAAAATATAACCATATTTTACCAAAGTATAATAACATCCAGAATCTAAACACTTGAACAAAAGTATCACAAGGAGAACAATAATAAAAGTCTTCGGATGTTGGGCACTACAGTCAAACCTGGGCAGTTATGTAATCGTAAGCTGGGATAAATGTAACCTGATCAACTACATTTATCCGAGATGCGATGAACGTGTGCTCGGGAGTGATAGTGGTGTGCAGCAGGTATGAAACTTACCAACTAGGAATGCTAGAGCCAAACATAAAGTTAAAATACTATAGGAGTATTTTAGAACGCTAAAAGATCCACACTAATCCCAGAATCATAATCAGAAGATAAGACTCAATCAAGAATTAAAATACCATGAGGGTATTCTAGAATCTATAAACAACCTTGCGTGAATAACTAAAAAGGATCCTTGTTGATATACCTACAACTACAAAGGGTATACTTCCAAGATTTTATATAATAAGGATCCCATAGGCTAAGAATGTGTGGTTTCGCTCTGTTTCCTTTTCCTCGTTGGGATGTGGTCCTAGAGTAGTATCACATATTCGAAGGCCTATCGGATCTAAGCTATATAGGATTTGTATACCCTGTGTAATCGTAGCAGGACTCGATATGGATCATACAGTGAAATGTTAATAATCCCTTAGGATTCTTTAGACATTTCCATTCTCGTGCGAACCCTATAGAAAACCCTACCCACTTCAGTGCTTGACAGAAGAGTTGATTCCGACCCCGAGGAGATTCATTGAGAAGACTTCCTGTTCGGAAATAAATGAACTGGGTCGAGACTATTGAATGCACCAAGTGCCCATATTCTCTTAGGGACAGTGGTGAGAGATTCGCCTAAACTTCGGAGATTCCCAGTCATCCATCATGAAGTGATGACACCCACAGTTGGAATCAGAAGGAAGGCGGAGTAGAAATTCGATATGTCCATATGAGAAGATAACCCTAGGAAACTACCCCAAAGGAAGCCAACGCCGATTCTAGTCAAAGATACGAGGCAGACCGAGGGAGCTAATACATGGAACCCGGGAATTGTCTTTTCCTCGTATTCGTCACGATAATTCACCCTTAAAATGATGCAATTTAGTGAGTTAGTGGTTACACTACTCACGGTATGTGTTAGGTAAATCGTCGTTTCCCGTTGCCAGATACACGATTAGGGCGGATCCCCGCATCTCTATTGAGAGAATTTTAGCCATCTGCCCTTGTGAGCCTCTCTTTCCATGATTTCGTTCCGAACCGTTCTCAATTCTCTCCAGGCCGGAGAGTGAAACCTTTCCCAGTATAAAGGTAACTTAGTAGGAACGACTCGCATCCTATGGCCTTTTTCCGATACTCATACTCTTACCTTGATTACCAGGACTACATCATAGGGATGTAGGTCGACACTCAGACAACCAGTACCCGAGGCACGGGAAAAATTTATGCCTAATACGTTCAGGACAGAAATGTCCAGGGTTAACCATCGTCTCTCATTACCTTGTATTCCTTTCCGTGTAGGAAAAACCATGTCACCAAAGAAGCGTAACCAATCCGCAAGCAAGAAACCTGCCCTCTTATTCGATGAAGCTACGTTCCAAGCTGCAGTCTCAGCAGCCGTAGCAGCTGTCATGGCTCACCTGAATGCTAACAACGCCAATGTTAGCAAGGGCCCTGTCAGGAATTCCGATCCTGACAATGGACAGCAACAACCAATACTTCCATGCCCAGTCTCCCAAGAACCTCAAACGAACCTACTAAAGAGAAAACTCAAGATGGAGGAAGGAAGTACCTCAGCCCAAGGACCCTCCGAAGGGCAACAAGCAGAAGCAACTCCTGCCAACCCTTCCCTCCCGACTTCAAGCAGACCATACCTAGGAGACCTTCCCCACTGCGACAAGTGCAGCTACCATCATCATGGTGTCTGTCGGGAACTTCACTGTCTTAGATGCAACAGGAAGGGGCACACCTCCCGTACCTGCAGAGCCCCGGTGGAGTTTATTACACCAACCACTAGAGTAGCAACCGACATAGTTTGTCACCGATGTGGTGGAAAAGGACACTTTAAAAGGGATTGCCCAACTGAAAGAAACAACAAAGGCACAGGAGGAGCCTAACTCTACCACTTAGGAGGAAACGTCAAGGAACTCGGTAGATTTTTGGTACGTCTCTCGATCTCAGATAACGAAGCTTAGAACAATAAAAGACTAATTCAAATGCAAATTCTTTCCAGTAAGGCGAAAGTCGCAGCACTGTTATAAAATTTAAAATCCATTAGGTAAAACTATAATGGCTAAACATATACGTTACGACCATGTATATTTAGGATGGACAGACCTAGAGTGAGCGAATGCCGCCTCATTTCCTGTTCCTCGTTTGGTTGTGGATTTAGGGCGGGGTCGCTCAGTCAACAGTCCTACCCACCTTAAATATACATGACTAGTATATGTGAGGTGATTATAGAAATGCCTCGTGAGAATCCATTCAAGAAAAGATACTCTATTCGGAAACACTTAGAACTCTCTATAGTTCCGCGTCGACTCTATCGGTCCAAGTATCCGCGGTAGCGATATATAGGACGAAACCCGAGACGCCTAGAACTTGTGTGCCTGTTCGGCACGTGACTCTATCGATCTTCACTTTATATCATGTCAAAGTGTGCCAACTTCGACGACTCTATTGACCATGGTTTGACTTTGTGCAACCGTGTGTACGCCCTTAGTGCTGTGCAAAAAGAACTTTCTCCGAAGCCTTGTCGGCAAATAAAGGTTCTCCCGAACCCGAACCTAACACAAATAATCACATCTAATGCAATCCGTCAATCGTCCCTCTTATCTCAAACCTTCCGAAGTACCCAAGTGAGGGTACCCCGCGCTATGGACCGACCCCTCGTAGCCAGATGAACACCGAAGCGAAGGACACTGCAGATACTCTAGAAGACGACAACCAGCCGGAGCATACTCCGTAGATTCCCCTGGGTGACCCTTCTCACCTCACACAACAGGTTCGTGAACCCAGAGAATAGAACTCATGAGGCTGGCCACTATGACCAGGTATATTGTTGGCATCCATCAAGTATTGGCGGTTAAGCCAAGCCTGAGTTCTACCATGAACCTCTTCGCAGAACACTTTCACCCCATTCGATAACATAGGAGCAGAAATCAAGAGAACTACTGCGGATTGAGCTAGTAAAGTTCCGAGTGAAGAGACCCTATGCCCACTAGATTTGCCTTAGACCGAGAAAACTTAGAACCTTCGGAAGAGTAGTTGCAATTGATGCTCTGACTACTCAGGCACCTTGCCCACCCAGTTATAGGCAGGTAGTGCTTATCATCCTCCACCCTCTCGCAAGGAGGAAATCGTCGTCGCCCTGTAGACGATGAATTATATTTTCCGAGGTAAACACTAGGATACCGAGAACCACAGGATAACCTTCGCAGCCAAGAATACTTGGTCAAGTGCGAAGGTAGTTGCGTTAAATCTCATGACCCGGATCCCGAAAAGATTATGGACTCGACACCAGCTGTGGTGCTAGTCGAGGGATTATGCAGGAGCACGCACTTTCCACGCTAGAATAAACCACAGTCTTAGAGATTCTTTGGACTAATAGGTGTTCCCCGAATACTATCTCAAGCAGAGATAGTAGAACCACCTCCCGAGATAGTCCAACACTCGTCTGGTGAAGCCCTGTCTCCCCGATTCTCAGGGTTTCCGTATCTCAAGCGTCGTTAGTGCAGGTCCATTTTGCACAAGCTTGGGATAGACACTCTATAGCAAACCGATGGCCATAGTCGCGCAACCCACTTGATGATCTAGGAAGTCTCTATCAGCCAGTTGACAGAAAACACGAAACTGAAGACCACTTGAGATTCCTAAGAACCAACCCGAAGGACTACACTACCCGTACGAGAGAGAACGTTAGGAACTTCGGAATGGCGATCACGCCAGTGATGATCTTGCCATAGAAGTACACTATGTTCTAAGTACTGAAAAGCTCTACCCTTCCGAGAGCTTAGGACCATATGAGAATCCCCGTGGAGACTTGGTCCAACCCTTTTCAGGCTACCCCTGCCTTCAGATATGCCACAAGATTCACACCCGATCGATCCACTTCTTAGGCTTGATACGTGACTTCCCGACAACACTCTTCATGCCTCAATTATCTTGATAGAATCCATTGAGAACCCTGACTTCATAGATACACCAGCCGGAACCCACTAGCTACACTAGGCGGAATTCGCATCCCGTATGTGAAGGTCTGTGAGAAGGACAAACACAGACTAGAGATCACTTGGGAATGCGAGGGCAACCGTATAGGAAGTACTCCCTTACCTCTACTCGACAATTCATACCTACTTCCTTGCATAGACCTGAATTTCGGGACGAAATTCCCTCTAACGGGGGGATGATGTGACAACCCAAGTTGTCCCGTTACATTTCCCCGTTACCGTTAACGGAATATTCCACTGTATAAAAGTTCCGTTAATTAGAGGGCATCAATTTAATAAACATTCCATTTGATTACCTTTAACATGCCGTTAAGTCGTGATAAAAGGAAATAAAAACACAGGACACACATTTTCATTCATTTGGAAAATGTCAAGTTTTATTATTACGATCACTAAATCGGGTGCGACCAAAAGCCCCGTTTAACGGCAGTATCGGGTAAAATTCCACTGAGCCCCGACTGTGAAACCTATATATGGGTGAGTGGAGTCAAATGGGAGACTTTTTACACTCTCTCTCTATACTCTCTCTCTAGACCCGTTTTCGCCCCGAATTCGCAACCAAACACTTCCAAATTGTAAGTCCGCCTACCCTAGCTTATTCTAAACATAGTGATTCATGTTTATAGCCCAAAAATCATCCAAGAAGGCATGGTATAAGGAGTTTACGGCCCAAGAACATTCTAGGGCCGTAAACCCCTAAAATGGTGCCAAACATGCCTCCAAACTTGTCCATAAGCTTGGAAATAATTAGGGGATATAGCCTAGGGGTGTTTAAACATTAAAATGCATGATTTTAGGACTCAAACAAGAGTTTACGGCCCAAGCACAAGCTTAGGCCGTAAACTCCTCAAAATCATGACAAAAGTGCCCAAAACACTCCCAAACTCATCCTAGGGCTTATTACATAATTTAGGGACTTATCCTATTGAGTTTAGACCCTTGAAACACTCCAAAATGAATTGAAGAAAGGAGTTTACGGCCCAGACACAGTCAAGGCCGTAAACACCCTAAATCATGCCCAAAATTGTAGTTTTTGCCTCCCAAATGACCATAGGCTATTTCTATAAAATGCTAGAAAGGAATTAAGGGCTTAAACACAAGGAAAATGAGGGATTTCTTGGAGTTTACGGCCCAAGAATTATCTAGGCCGTAAAATCCCCAAAACCCCCCTCAAATGTTGGTTTTAATCACCCAAAATGGCATCACACTTCATTAGAAATCACTAGAAAGGCATTAGGGGCTTGAAACATCACAAAACTCAATCATTTAGAGTTTACGGCCGTAAACTCCTTTAGGAGTTGTTCTTAGGCCGTAAACTCCATTATAAGGCCCTTAGAAACCTCAAACCCACTCATGCCTTTGAGGAAAAGTGCTTAGAATAATTCTATGAACAAGCTAGAAGCATCAAACACCCAAGAAATTGACCTTGGGAGTTTACGGCCGTAAACTCCCTTAGGTTGGGCCGTAAACTCCTTGTTTGGTCCATGTTGGTGTTTTAAATCCATTTACACACTAGATATGTGAGTATAGCAAAGTCCCACAGCTGATAGGAGACCCTTAGCACCCTTAAACACTACCCGGGACCCCAAACACTCAACCAAAAGTGTTTTCCACTCCTTTGAGTGTGTATAATTGTTTAATTAGTATATTATATGCTAATTGTATGTGAACATATGTTATCATATGTTAAAATAGGTCCTTGTGTGTGTTCAAGTGCTTGCGTGACCCCGAACGCCTATACGACACTACCATCGGACCTACTTACGCCAGGTGAGTTCATACCCCTGAATGAACCTTTTAAATGCTTTCAAATGTTCTATAGGGGGGATTACAAGTTAAACATGCCAGTTATCATATCAATCACATGTGATTGATAACCCGCATGCACAAGATTTTGCCACTATACACTGTTTTTACCGAGTAGGACGCTTTAACGCTTCTTCATTTGTTTTAAAACTCTTACTTATACCTTTTAAACTAAATTCATTCTAGACTGGTTTGTGAAAGATTTTTCCAAGATTTTCAAGCATATTTTACAAAAGAATACAAAGTGTGGAATTTTCTGTTCGTAAAGGCTTTTCATTAAGATTCCTTTTTACGTATATTTTTATTTGAAGTTATTACTGATTTGCTTATACTTATTCCATATTCCTACTCTGTAATGCTTCCACTTATACTGATAGTCGCTTATACCTTATGACGCTTATACTTATTCACGCTCTTACTTAGTGATACGATTCTTCTTCGCTTATACTTGATAACAACTCTACTTCACTTATACTTGATACGCTTTCGCTTCACTTATTGTCGCCTCTACTTCATGATACGCTTATACTTGCGCGACACTTCCACTTCACTTGCGAACGCTTTTACTTCACTTATTAGGCGCTACTACTTCACAAGGATCACTTCTACTTGAAACGCACTTAGTCATAGTTAGATGTATGTCCGTGCTTATATAGGTATATATAAGTAATGATTGAAAGACTTAGGAAGGCTCGTCGGCCCTATTTCTTTTTCTACGTTGAGATGTGGTCTGGTGGGATCGGGTAGCCGTCCGAAGGTCGTTTGGTTCATTAGTTAAATACTATGTATATGAGTATGGACATACAGGAAATCCTCTAGTCAAGTCAGTTAAGAATCTCTACCTCTATCCTACACTTACTTTAGAAACACACTACCCACTGTTTGAAAGTCTTTACCTCTAGTATATCACTTACATTAGAAACCCACTCCCCTCTAGAAAAACACTATCCTCTATTTGGGATGCATCTTCGGGACGCGGCCTTCTCCGTCGTCTAGTTGGTAACCAGAGTCTCCTGTAGGGAGAGCGGACATTATGTGTATAGGCCTATACGGGATTGACAACCCCGCACCCTGACTGCTAGCTACAGTCCACGACCCACCAAGCCAAGGGGTGACAAATGTCACATTCTATAGATGCTTGTAGGGCGTCTGAAACTCTAGTCAGTATGGTTACGAGTATCCTGGGTTGCCTTATAATTCATGGCTTTAAGGTAACGGTATTTCGTCAGCAATTTACACTGTATGCTGATGTCACTTTTCAGATTCACACTGTTTTGACCTTGCTAGCTGTATCTTTCATTTGATACTGTCTGGGGTCTATAGCCTCTGTTTTGACCTTGCTAGCTGTATCTTCCATTTGATACTGTCTGGGGTCTATTGTCTCTGTTTTGACCTTACTAGCTGTATCTTCCATTTGATACTGTCTGGGGTCTATAGTCTTTGTTTTGACCTTGCTAGCCGTATCTTTCATTTGATACTGTCTGGGGTCTATAGTCTTTGTTTTGACCTTGCTAGCTGTATCTTTCATTTGATACTGTCTGGGGTCTATTGTCTCTGTTTTGACCTTGCTAGCTGTATCTTTCAATCGATACTGTCTGGGGTCTGTAGTCCTTGTTTTGACCTTGCGAGATGTACTTTTCTTTTGGTATCGTCTGCGGTCTATATTCACTGTTTTAGACCTTACTAGCTATACCTTTCACCTAGTACCTTCTGGGGTCTGTGTCTCCCCTTTGTTAGACTGAACCAGGCGTGTCGTTAGTTCGATACCCCCCCCCCCCTGGAGTCTATGGTTCTTGCCTTAGTTAGCAGTCCTCACTGCTGAGGCATATGATATTCGCTGATGTCGTTTGCTTTCCTCAATATTCAAATTTAGTATTTTGATAATGATAAGCGACTTAGGGAAAACTACTTTTTACCACACATCACTGACCAGTCTTGGTAGAAGGCTGCTTTATTTAAAGAAAATATAGGATTTTCTGGGAAAAGACTCTAATACACTGAAACCTCTTAAACTATTACTTTATTAAGTTATTTGAATGAAATGTCACTAAATGCTTATGAACTCACCAGCATTTGTAAAAATGCTGATACTCGCTTTTCAAATAACTTGTAATCTCAGGTCAGCAATTAGACAGGTACATCCCCTGGAGCTGCTGATGAAGATAGCTTAAGTACCTTTCTGCACTTGATATATGTTGTTTGTATTACTTTGATACTATGTAATGTAACCATGTAAAATTATTACTATTAATGCAATGTTTTGTTGTACTTCGATTACTATATGCATGTGTTGTGATACTTGACATGACGTCATCCACCCCAGAACGTTTCCGCCGTTCCGGTTTTGGGGTGTGACATAAAACCTCACAACCCCAGACCTTTATGTGATTAAGCGATGGAAATTTTCCAGTCCATGTCACATGAGGTGTCTTTGAAACCTTCTTAGTTGGGACAAGGTTTAAGATATAGGCTGTTGTTTCAATTATGTAACCATAAAATGTAATTGGTAATTAATACTGACTCATCATAGATCGAACCATATCTAACAAGGTACAATTTATCCTTTCATAAAACACCATTGAATTATGGTGTCCCTAGAGGAGCTAATTGTACTATTATACAATTTATAAAATGATCATAGAACTTGATACTAAGATATTCTCATTACCTATCGAATTAGAGAACCTTTATCTTCCTACCCAATTGATTCTCTAATTCATTTTGATATTCTTTGAACTTTTAAAAAGTATTTGACTTATGTTTAATCAAATAAACATAACCATATCTATTGAAATCATCAGTAAATGTAACATAGTAGTGTTTACCGTCCCTTGTCAAAGATTTGAAGGGTCCACACACATCTATGTGTATGAGATCCAACAATCATTCACCTATTTCACGAGTTCATATGAATGTTGGATTAGTCATCTTTCCTAACAAACAAGATTCACATACATCATCCGATTTGAGGTCGAATGATTCCAATACTCCTTTCGACTGGGGCTTGTCGGTGCGTGTCTTTCTATATGGCCAATGTGACGATGCCATAAGAACGATTTGTCTAAGCTACTAGAAGAATCATTATTTAAGTTAACATTACTATTATTAGAAACACAAATAACACTTTCAAACACATCAAGAAGCTTTAAATATAAAACAACCATCTTTATAAACTAGAATATCACCCTTTTCATTGTCAAATGAAAACTGAAAACCTTGCTTATACACTGCGTGAAATTAAATGATCTTCCTATACATCTCCGAAGAGTAACAATAATTAACTAAAATAATTTAAATTCCACTACTAAGGTTGAGCTCACACTCTCCAACCATCAAGACAAGCAACATTCGTCAATTCCCTATGATTAGATTCCTTTCTCCGTGCTTAAGCTTCCTTCTTGCCTTTAGTCCTTGAAATACCAAGCATATATGAGCACCACATCTAGTATCAAGAACCCATGAGTTAGAAGTAGTAGTATTATGAAGTTCGATCATATAAGTACCTAAATTGGATCCACTCACTTGAACCTTTCCATCCTTGAGAACTTTCAAGTACTTTGGGTAGCTTCGTTTCAAATTCCCATTAACACCACAGTAGAAACACATTGCTTCCTTTGGATGACTCACTAGTGGAAATGATGTAGCTCCTTTTTCTTTTATTTCCACTTTGGGAATTAGAAGCAACAAATTTTCCTTTCCACTTGGGATTGGAACACTTTCTTTTCGTTGCACCACCATTCTAAAATGATGAGTACTTAAGTTTGAGGTGCAACATGAACTTTCTTCACACCAACTTCAAATTTTTGGAGGAGATTGTAGAGCTTCATCAATTTCTTGTCCATACTATCCAAATGATAATTCATTCTGAAATTATCATACGCACTTGGGAAAGAACCAAACACAAGATCCACTACTAGGTTATTATCAAAGACAACATCAAGGTTATCGAGTCGATCTATGTAGCTCTTCATTAGTTGAACATGAGCACATACTGATCCACCTTTTTTTGAGTTTGCATGATGTTACAACTTCAAATTGTTCTTTCCTTGCCTTTTATTGAAACATTTCAGCCAATTGCAAGTTCATTTCATACACCTAAGTGTTCTGGAAGGTCGTTTAAAGATCCAAGGACATGGCGGCTATCATGATGCAAGACACCTTATTCGATTCATCCATGTGTTTGGCGTGATATAATTTTTCTTCATCTGTAGAGTTTTCATCGATTTCAAGAATAAGGTCATTGAGCACCAGTTCACAATTATCATAACTCAATGCCATATGTATAGTTCTCATCCAATCAAGATTGGTATCCCCACCGGTGATCGTCTCTCTATGGAGAACAAAATGAGGGATAAGTTTAGAGTGGGGGAAAGGAGGAGGTAGAAGAGGAAGACCATATACACCCGACATCTGAAAACGAGAGAGATAGTTTAGTTAGTTAAATTAATCCTTAAATAATTACCCAATTTATTATAAGGCTAGGGTCCATATTTTAGATTCATTTTATGAAGAGGGATACCGTAACCATATCACAAATTTATTTTAGGTAGGTAATGTATTTTACCAATTTCAATCTCTATGAAATTCCTAGATCTTTAAGATTCATTGAACTATTCAATGATATGTTAATCTCGGATTTGCACATCCGCTATTTGTAACTGGAATACCGAGGTCTCGCAAATAAGAAGGTGAATTAACCATGTAATAACGCGTGACATTTGATTATGTAATGGTTCTTTAGTTGACGTGTTGGTCACATAAGCTCCGTTAACAAACCATAACCACAAGTGCCACATCATTTTCTACTTATGTCACAAATTTATATGTTGGTTGACCACACATGCTCCATAAATAGACAATAAGGAATAATATGCGTTATTCACGGATTAGAAACTATTCACATTTTCCTAACATAACTATAATGAGAATTTTTGTTATAGTACTTTATAAGTTATACTTTTAACAAGACATCGTCCTATCAAACTCTTTCAGTTAACAACAATCCACCACACAAAGAAGTAGTGTGTGAAAAGACATTCATTCAATGGTCATTTTATAGGCTATTTCTTTATACATCTCTTATAGCATGACTTCATGAATGAAGCCTAGTCTTGATTCGGCTAACGAACATTTATTAAACATGTGATGCACATGTCATTAAGCTATACTATATATATATATATATATATATATATATATATATATATATATATACTACTACAAATATATATAACGATGTATTTTGAAACAATTTACAATATTTATGATTTAATCATATTATCGTTAATTAACTATTAATTTATTAATTTTAAATCGATAATTACTAAATTTAAATAAATTAGACATATTTATCCTCCTAGCTCAATTATCAATTTTTAAGCAAATTAAGACAATAAATTAAACCATAGATAAATTCCAAATTCGAATTTTTAGCTAAAAGCCCGAAACCTCCAAGGGGTTTACCTTCTCAAAATCGTCCAACCTTTGTAGGGTTCCAAAACATTCTAATTGCTCAACCATTGAAAAATTAATATTTAGTCCATGCACATTTAAGTAATTTCCTAATCAATTTTAATTAATAATTACTAATTCCAAATTAATTCTAAGTTAATTTTCACAAGTTTCAATTAATTAATCAAGCTATGATAAATTAATAAACTATTTATCTCACTTACTTATTTTTGTAGCTATTTTCGCTTTTGAGGGAAATCCTAGAGGGACTTTATTATTATTCCCTACTTTATACCAATTAGTTATGACACTGGGCACCTATTTCCAACAATAAAATGTTCTTATGGTGGTTAAAACCCATACCCACCAAAACATTACCAAAAGTGGAAAGAAAAATAAATTCTTGGATTTGAAGCTTGATAACGATGGAAATAGAAGCTCACATGACCCATTCATCACTTATTGGTAGCGATGAGATGATTTCTAGCAACCACCACCACCTGCGATGGTGGTGACTTGTAACATCCTGTTTCGGATCGTCCGTGAATAGGGTTTGTGGGCTGTAAACGGGGTATGAGGAAGTCTCAGGGTTGCGACGAGTTGCTAGAAGCGTAGGGCATATTGACACCTTTCCGTGGGTATGAGGTTCATTGGAAACGAATTTATATCGAGGAAGCGATGGAAGTTTGAAGTTGTGGTAGGATAAGTCCCTTATTTGAGAAAGGTGTGTGTACGCTTAGCGTACTCATGTGCGTGATTTTTAAGCGGAGCCACCTAGTACAATGGGCGTACTAGAGGGTATGCTGGACGTACTAGGCACATAGTGGAAACCCTAATTTTGGATGTGTCCCAATATAAATAATGAGATGGCCTCATTCCTGGCCACCATCCTCAGTTAATAAACCCTCTGAAACCCTAATCCTTCGTTCATGGAGCTTATGAGTGCATTTGAGAGCCTTAAGTGATTTAGTGTGTTCTTGGAGTAAAGAAGGAGCTTTGGAGAAGAATGAGTGAGAATTCCAGGCCTTGGATCTGAGCATATCTAAGTTGGAAGCTTCATATGGAGGTATAAAGCTTCAAGCTTTCTCACTCTTTTGTTTTGAGCATCATATTAGAGTATTTTAGGGTTTTTGTCCCAAAAGGTGGAGACTTTATGATATATTGAGCTCCAGAGACTAGGATCAACTCCTTTGAGTGTAATTAGTGGTGCAATGTCATAAAAATCCAATCTTGGACGTTGGAATCAAGCCATGCATGAGTTATGAGCTTTTTGAGATAGGGTGTTTGTGACCATTTCAGCCATGCAAAGGCTTAAAGTCACTAACTTTATGGAGTAAGAGCCATTATGGAGTCCAAATCTGGGATTTGAGTTAATATCTTAACTGATTAAGACCAAATGCATAGAAAGAGTGAATCTGGGGAGTACGCTAAGCGTAATTCCTGTACACCCCGCGTACTGTCCTAGTGTCCCCGATGACCAATCTGGATTCGTGAGTACGTTGAGCGTACCAAGGGAGGTATGCCCCATGTAACCTCACTGTGGACTTTTGGGCTAAGTCTCATTTTGGGCCTTGAGTGTTGGGCCTGGAGTTTGGGCTTGTTGCAATAGAGTTTTGGACTAGAGGAATATATATATATATATACACACACACACACATATATATATATATATATATATATATATATATATATATATATATGTTTGTGTGTGTGTGCTTTGGTCCCTAGAGTTGGGCTTGCCATTTAGATATGAGAGTTGGGCCTCGAGAAAGACCATTTATTATTGGGCCTTGGTGGGCCCAATGGGTTTAGTTATTAATGGGCTGGTTAGTGGACTACCTTTAGACCTAATGAGTGAGAGTTTGGACTTAGTTCCTCATTGGGCTAATTGTGGGTTTGGCACAGAGTTAGTGGCCGGTACGTAACAACAATGTTTATAGGGGATGTTCATTATCCGAGGTGAGTCTTCTCACTATACTTTACCTAGAGTGGTAATTCTTATGTGACCGGAGGGTCTTATGTGTTTATATTGAGTATTGTGATATCCTACATCATGTATATGTGATTTATGCTGTGTATTATTCTGTGCTTACTAAGTTAGGACCGGAGGGTCCACCCGAGTTATGGGACTGAAGGGTCCCACTGAGACACATTGACCGGAGGGTCTTACTGTGTTATAGCCTTGTGTGGCTAATGAACTGTGTGTGGTATTTTGGGGAACTCACCAAGCTTCGTGCTTACCGTGTTATGTGTTATGTGTTTCAGGTTTTCTCAGGATCGGGGGAAGGCACCGGCTCGATTGTATACACCAGAGAAAGAGTTATGTTTTGAGGATCCTGGATTATTAATCAACAATTATGGAGATGCGTTTTCTAAATTAAATAAATGAGATTTTTTGAAATGCGTTATGAGAATTATATGATTTTAAAATGAAAAATTTGTTTGGAAATTTTTGGTGTTACATGACTTATTGTGGTTCTTGGTGGTTAATGTGAGAAAAGAAAGAATGAAGCAAGAAAGAGATATATCTTACTAGATCCATGCACCTTTTGTAAAACCACATCATCCTTCCACCCTCTCCCACTGACGATGACAATTTCCAACGAACAACTCTGACCAACACTCCTTTCTCCGGTTCCTTCTCATTCCCGACCTTCTCTAACTTTCTTCCTATTCTTTCATGACCAGTTATAACATCAAGAGGGTGGGCTTGGGTTTTGTCCCATTAGTTGGTTTAGTTATTACCCAATGGTCCATCGACATATTCCTACATTTGCACTCCAAGTCTTTATCTTTCCCATATTGAAAAAAACAACCCCTAAAGTCAAAGTGTCTAACAATTTTAGTTTCCAAATTTAACCCTTTTAGTACCTCATCTAAATTTAACTCCTTTTATGTTAAATGATTGCTTATAATTATTTGTATGAATATTTATTTATTTTATTGATCATTAGATTTGAATTCCTTTAAAATATGATAAATAATCGAATAACAAAAAACGAGACGTTACAACATGAGACACAATTTCAACCAACAATGTGAGCTTGGACTTTTGAGACCGACTTAATAATGTGACAGATGCATATTACATATTTATTGATTGTTGATTGTTGTATTGATTTATTGAAATATGTTGTGATATTATTTGGCTAACTTTTGTTAGCATTTGTTGTATTGGAACTTAAAATTTGACTCCATGTTATTAAACCCTTTGAATTTGGATTATGAAACATTTGGACTTTGAATTCGGGACTATGTGCCCTTGACTTGAAATTATTCATCATTTGGAATATTTGTTGATTTTAAACTTAACTTGGAGCTTTGACTTGAGTGTAATGATTGTCATCATTTGTAGCACCTGGTTCCTGGTACGTATTCCTTGTAATTTGCCTTGGACTCGGCGAGTTGAAGGACCAACTCGCCAAGTAGGAGCGGGATGAGACGCGAGGTCTAAGCTTTGGAATCGGCAAGTCGGTTCCTGGACTCGGCGAGTAGGCCCTGTTTGGGCAAAAACCCTAACCCGGGTGTTTGCACCCTATTTAAACACTCTAACTCGGCCTCCCTTGTCCCTAACACTTCCAGAAGAGCTGTAGAGCGAAACCCTAGCCCCCTTTTGTCCTTGTGAGTGATTTTGGCCTTGTGAAGGAAGTTTGAAGCTTAAGAGAAGAATAAAGAGGTGGAAGAGTGCAAGGAGGGGAAGTAGATCCGACATCTACCCTGCAAGAGGCTTCCATTCAGGTAGAAAAGTCCCTACCTTGATCACTAGTTCATTAGATCCCCTTTTGTCCCTAATTGGTGGTTTTCAATCCCTAAAACACCAAACTCCATGTTTTTGTGCTCTATGATCCGAAAGGACTTCAGATCTAGACCTTATGGACGTATTAGAAGTATAAAGTCTCTGTGGTTGAAGTGATTGAGGTCCCTATTGAGTGTATGACCTCATAAAGAGATTGGATTTGCCTTTTTGAGCTTATAGGGCCATGCATGCACGTAAAGTTTGCAACTTTACGTGATAAGCATGCCCTAGGAACACATATTTATGGTTTGGAAGCGTTGCATGTCTCAAATTTGGTCTGTATGGGAAGTGGGTCGAAGGGACTCGGCGAGTCCCAAAGTGGAACTCGGCGAGTTCTATGAAGATGGTCTTAGACTCGGCGAGTTGGATGAACAACTCGATGAGTCCTATGAAGATTGCCTGGAACTCGACGAGTTGTTCTTCAAACTCGGCGAGTCATATGAACTGTTACTGAGTAAGAGGGGTTTAGGTGTTGAAGGTCCAACCCTTCGTATCTGCACACGAAATTAGCAATTTAACGTGTAGCAATAGTCCCAAAAACCCAAATCCTCATAAAGGATGCTTTGGTGAGGATTTGGAAGCGAGTAGGAGATCTGCTCGTGGGGACTCAGCGAGTTGTTCTTGGACTTGGCAAGTCGGATCGCAAGTCAATTCTTTCGTCCCAAGTAGTGAGTTAAGGGTGACTCAGTGAGTGAGAAGAGGGACTTGCCGAGTAGGACCGGATTAGTAAGAGAAGGACTCGGCGAGTCTGTGCCATGACTCGGCGAGTCCAGTCAACTGGAAGTTGACTTTGACCAAGGAGTTGACCTTGGACCAGGGGTGGGTCATTCATCTGACCTAAGGGTATTTATGAGTGGCTAATCTATGTTTATGATTTATAGCCGGAAGATTACCGGTTCAACAGTCAGGCGCTTAGCAAGCAGACTTTCAGCATCTACTTTTCGAGGTGAGTTACCTTCTAGTAGCAGTGGGTTTACGGCCACAATGCCGACCCACCAGTAGGAGTTGTATGATTAGATGATTGTCTCTATGATATTCATCTAGGGTTGCTACTACCTGTGATATGTTTATATGCTAGTATGATATGATGCTATGTGCTAGTGACAGTAAGGGAGATAGTCCCCAGATTACCGGTCGATAGGGTCGAAGGGGCAGTCATGCCCAATTATGTTAGATAGATTATGTGATATGTGTTATGTGGGAGTAGTAAGGGTGAAATATTCCCCAACATCCGGTCGAGAGGACCGAAGGGGAGACCAACACCCAGCTATGCTAGTCAGTATCCGGTCGAGAGGACTGAAGGGGAGACCAGCACCCATCTATGCTAGTCAGTATCCGGTCGAGAGGACCGAAGGGGAGACCAACACCCAACTTTGCTAGTCAGTATCCGGTCGAGAGGACCGAAGGGGTAGGTCGGGCACCCAGATATGCCTGACAATATATGTATGTTATGTGGTTATATGGTATGTGGTACAGTGGGGGAAGTCACTAAGCTTCGTGCTTACAGTTTTCAGTTTTGGTTTTAGGTACCTCTTCTTCGAAGGGGAAGGAGCTGGCGTGGTAGCGGTACATCATACACACACACACACAGTTTTCCGTTTACCGAGATTGTTCTGGGATTTGTACTCTGACTTTTGGTTGATTTCCTACTTGGGTTTTCAAACATGATGTATGGATGCGAAATGATTTGATTAGACAATGTTTTATTTACAAATGTTTTGCAAAGTGTTTAGTTAAAAATGAAATTTTTGGCCCGTATTTTGGGATGTTACATCATTGCTAACTTAACCTTAGGTATTCTTACTGGGCATTCTAATGCCTAACTATACTTTAACACATGCTTAGATTGAAAACTTGGATAGTTAGCTTAAAGATTAACAAGAACATTTTGAAGGCCATAATTTATGTGGTTAAACTTGAATTATGTTATGGTATTTAATTGTATTAACACACTCTTTTGAAACTTAAACTTGTAATTGGTATTTTAGAACTTAAACTCTGATTTTGGTATTTGAGATTGTATTTTCCATGCTTTTGAACTTAAAACATGTTGAATTTAAATCAACTGATTTGGAAAGACATTTTAAACTACCATAGCGGGGGTGTGCCAAAGTTTCATACTCATCACATACAAAACATATAATAAAAGATTATAAAACTCGTCATTCTAGGTTGTGTTTGTTACACATAACATGACTAAAAGTATTGATAATGTATTAGGCATGTGTAAGGAGATTATAGATTTTTACGAATATCTTTTACTACGATGATAAGGAGAGTATTGATGCCTTTTGTATATATGAAAAATCGATAATGAGCGCTTGTCTTACCTTTGTCGGTAGGAAAGATTACAATATATTATGTATAATTGCTATTATCTTACTTATTTCCAAAACATTATAGACACAATATAACTGAAATATCTCTTGTAGGACATATTTTAAATAATATATTTTTTAAAAACATTTAATTCAAGAACGTTTTACGATAGAGACTCAATCCATTCCAAAGATAAAAGAAAACAATTAATTTAACTATCTTGGAGGTCCTCTCTATTTATACTCCAAAGAACTATCATCTTCTTCATATCTATAAATCTCACAAAATTCACATGTTTACAATAATATGTTCAACTGAAAGACCTTACAGATTACATGAGTTAGAAAATATATAGAATCAACAATTTGTATAACATCTCAAGAACGTCACAAACATCACAAAGATCTTTGTAAGTGACATAAATATATCTATAAGATCTCATATTAATCTCACTAACCCCACCTATTGGCTCACTTGGTAAAATTTTGTAAGCTCCACTTTGTAAAGAGGCCAACATTCAATATGTGGAGGTTTCAATAAGAGGGTGGCCATAAAGAGGTAACTCACCGTTGTTTACAAAGTAAGACAATATATTTTCATATCTTCACTAAATGGTGGACAATCTTCGAGAGAACCTGGTTTAAACGAGAATATTCATTTTAAAAAAGATAAAAGATAAACTCAATAGGTAAAATATTGCAACTTCTCTCAAAATACAATGAATACTACCGTCTACCGTGAACAAAATCCATTTTGAAAGTAATACCCTCACATCACATACTCAAACCCCTTAATGAGGGCGTGTCTCACCATTTTAGACACGACAAAAATTTATAATTTTCCATTAGCATTAACATTAGTCTCACTTCTAGTTCTATCGTGGACATATGTGAAATTAGTAACATTAGTCTCATTTTTATTTTAGTCTATGACATAAGTGAAATTAAGTGTTAACTTAGGAGTAAATTAAATTTAGAGGTTAAAAAAAACAATTATTAGGTGCCTCACATAAGTACTACCATGTACAAATAACTCAATCCATTTTTAGATGTAATGCTCTCACGTTAAATACTCAAACCCTTTGATTAGAGATTAATAATGATGGTGTGTCTCACCATTTTAGACACAACAAAAATTTATAATTTTCCGTTAACATTAACATTAGTCTCTTCAACCCCATACATAATTAACCTATATTTTCAAGCAAGTGTAGTGTAACAAAACGAATATTACATCTAAAAAGGAACATAAATGAACAAAAAAAAGACTTGTTTTGTTTTATAAAGTTCGGATATAATCATATATCGTGACACAAATTTGGACTACGACCATTGCTCCATAAAGGGCAGTCAAAAGACGTGCCTTCACACTCACCAGCCCCATTTCCAAAGCCCCTACTTTATCTCTGCAGCACACACACATACACTCACTCATCCTTCTCCATTCCATTATACAATACAACTCCTGAACAGTTTTCAGTTTCACTCGCACACACCAAAAAATCGCACAATCGATGATCATCTAAACGAGAAAGTCGAAGATCAAAAGAAAGCAGAAACAACTTGCACAAGGAAAAAGGAGAAAAGTCGAAACTCGATCTCTGTAAGGAATCTTTCACACTTTTTAATTAAACTAATCAGCCTCTTCTATGCTTTTAATTGCTTTTCATACAACTTGAACTCCGTTTCCAAGTTTAAATGTGGATTTAAATCAGTTAAAATTGGAGCATAAGAAGAAATGGAATTTGAATCTGATGTACTTTTTTATATCGATGTTTCTGTTATTCCACGAGTTCATGCAAAAATGATGTTAAATTTGAATTTTGAAATCAGAATCGACTCGATTGATGAATGATTATATATTTATGCATAAAGTGCATAGGTCGGTTGTATTCTGACTACAACAATTTCTTATATGTGTTTTTTAATTGAGATGAAATTAAGCTTTGTTTGATGCTATGAGAGAAGGTGATATAGAAAGATGAAGGAAGAAGTTTATAATTTTTTTCCTGGGGAAGACAACAAACAGCATGCTTTAAGTTTAAAGCAAAAACAAAATCAACTTTTTTGATCTATTTTTGTTTGTTTAAAATAATCCGTCTCTGTTTTACATTAAAGTAGCTTTTTGTCCTTTTGATTAATCAAAATCGCTAAACAACACATGCTCGTGCGAGAACATATTCTCGAGTCTCTAAATTTATTCGATCATTCTTCTATAAAATTAATACTATATTTGTGTAGATTACATTACATATATATCGATTTCCGCCATGGAAGCAAACACATTGAAGCTTTTCCTCGTGCTTCGTTCCATTTCTTCTCTTCCTTCAAACAAATCGCACTTAAATACACATACATTCTCTTTTGCTTTCTTCTAAGTTTCTGCAAAAAATACACACATTGATCGTCGTCATCTTCATCCATCAGGTACTCATTCCGATTCAACTTCTCTACAGATTCAATGCATCAACACATTCATCTCTGTTAAAACTAACGATGTCTCGTCTCAAATCGATCAAATCCAGTGCTTTCATCATCGTCATAATCACCTCGCATTCATCTCTGAAATCCGATCCACTAGTAACCTAACTTCAAGTACGTAAATCTTTTCCATCTTCAAATTTCACACACAAACACACACAGTAAACCTATAGATATAGGATGTAATATACGTATACGTTACAAGCAATCAAAAATCAAAACGTTGGACGTTGTGTGCAGTAGAAACTTTAGCCGATCTTTTGGGTTACATCAACCGCGTGCAGATTAAAGGACACGATAAAATCGTAAGGTAATTAATATCTTCCCTTCTTGTCCATGTACTTGCCTTATCTTACAAAGCAACAATTGTTCTTTTCATGATTTCAATAAATTTTGTTTGCAGTTTTTCATCATTACAAAAACTATATAAAATAGTTCTTGTATTTTTACAATAAAAAAATGACTCGTAGATCGGTAGATCTCATCATTGCGATTGCCGGAAATTTCAGAAAATTTGTTTTTTTGTTTGTTTTATTTATTTTTGCGATGATCGGAGTCAACTAGCGTTTTACCGATGCAAAATTTACTGAAAGCTCTCCATATTCTTTCCTCTTCCTATTCTCGCATTTACTCTTAAGCCTATACCCCTATTTTATCTACATCATGATGATGAAGATAACACATAATAAATATTATAAAAATAAATAATTTGATTATTTTAGTAGATTTAAGAAATCACTTTCTGTAGTCATCATTAATTCAACTCTCTCTCTCTTTTATGGCTGTCATATCTTGGTTTAAATGATAATTCTAAATTTTATCTTCTGTTAAATATATTATTTCAAATCTTGTTTGATTACCTGATATTATACTGTTTGGATATACATATCTACTTGTAAATTATTATATTAACTGATAGCAGATTTAATTAGTTTATATATATATTTAAGATAAAGATAGCTAAGACTGAAAGTAGTTATTGTATTTAATATATATATAATATATTTTTTACTCTGTTTACCTGCTTTGCTTGATTATCCATGTGATGATGAATGATGGTGGAAGGGGAGCATGCTGTGTGCAGACCTATATTTGACTTTATTTTGGAGTGATTTTATTTCATATAATAAATGATAAATCAATGAACATGATGAAAAAATAAATTTAAATTTAAGTTGTTTAAAACATACTTATAGGAGATTAGAAACACTGGAATCGGAATAAATCCTTCGATAAATATAACTAATAATAGGAAAAAAAAAGGTTCGTTTGTGAACTGTAACAAAAAAATCATAAACACATTTTTCTTAAAGTTTACTAAAAAATAAATGATAAAATCTAGAGTCAGTAACATAAAAAATATAAGTAGATGTAAATATAAACAAAGTGTTTAATATAATTATTCATTAGTACAATAAAAAATATAATATACTAGTGTGTGTGTGTGTGTTTCTTTTTTTTTGACTTTTTACGTGGATTAAACAGAATAAGGCTTTTTCCGTACATATTTTTTATTTCTATACATTATAAAATTGTAATTAAGCTAAAAAAAGAGATGCCCATATCTTCCAGCTGCCCGTTAATGATGAATCTGACCCATGTAAATATTTTTTTATACGTTATATTTGTTCTTGTGAAAACCAACATTTACGATTTAAAAAACTATATAAATTTTATAACATAGTCTACGACTAGAAGTATCATTTTATAATGTTGCGTACAAGTATTCGATGCATGTATGAGGTATTTATTACAAACGCCAAAGGAGAGAAGAAAGATCTTGGTTCACCCATTTATGGTGTTGCTTGCCCCACTCTTTCCAACTACTACGTACAAGTAGTTAATGCACTACTATTTAAAGAATGAAATCATTTGCTAGATTTTGGAAAAACTACTTCTTAGGTTATCTTAGGCAAAGCCTAAATTTTGTGTTTGAGTAGTTCCTACGAAAAACAACAAAATGTTTTTCTCTATTAATATTTTACGAAAAACGTAAAACTTTTCTTGAGAAAAAATCACAAAACGACCAAAAGTAAAACAAGGGTTTTAACTTTTAATAAAATTACTTTTTATACACAAATTGTTGCAATGAGATTATTGCGAAATTATTTTTTGTTACAAAAAATGGTTTATAAAATACACAATGATATGAACAGATTTACAATGCTTTGAACAATTTCACTATGATATAAAATTCAAAATAAATGAATTTTAAAGGTTTTCTTTCTGGTCTATTATATCATTATGGTCAGCTATAAAAAAAAAGTAGTAATGTTGTTAAAATCATTCCTCTTTTTTAGTTATTTTTGTGCTTTTCTCCTTACGTAAGTTTATAAATTGAAATTAGGAATTATTAATGTTATTTCCTTATTAGCACGAAAAACATTAATTAACTTTTTATCATTTTATTAGCATTTATGCAGTTGATTATATTTTATCATTTTTTTTAGCATTTATTTGGATGGAAACAAAATATTCTAACCAACTAAATTAGAATAAATTTCAAATTTATGGGACGTAAATATTTGAAAATTTATCAATATTATTACATAAAATCATATTTGGAAATTTCTGTGATTTTTTCTTTATATAAGTTTATAATTTGAAATTAGGAATTATTAATGTTATTTCCTTATTGGCATGGAAAAAATTAATTACCATTTTATCATTTTATTGGCATTTATTTAGTCAATGATATATTATTATTATTATTTTTTATCATTTATTTGGATGGAAACGGAATATTCTAACCAACTTAATTAGAATAAATTTCAAATTTATGGGATATAAATATTTGAAAATGTATCAATATTATTACATAAAATCATTGATATCATGTTTTATCTTTTGATTGTACTTGAACAAACCTTTGCACTTTCACACTTTCACAGTTTCACTATTCCTACAATTTTGTCATCATCCTCAAAGCAAAAGTACCATTTTTGAGTCAAAGTGAACTGCTTTGATGCATTGGCCTTTGGATTTAAAAGTTTAAGGTTCCATTCCCACTCTCTAGTTAAAACACAAAATATACTTTATTTTTTTTTCTTAAAAAAGGAAAAAACAAAAAGTGAATCAATTAAAGTTTTAGATTATCAAATTTTTATTCATTTAGAAGGTGAAACAGATTGGGACCTAATATCTTTGAATAAAGCTGTACTATTTTAACACGAATTTATGAAATATGTGCCTGGTAATTTTAAACGAAAGAGGTAAATTCAAGTTTCACCCAGCACAATATAATTCATTTAATGCTATTTATCTTTTCACATAAATGTTAAACGATTTAAAAACAATTCATTTAATAAAACTTGGTCCATTTGACCTTTAGTTTTAAAAGACGATTTATAACAAGCTATATATTCTTAATTAACCGTGACTCAAATAAAATCATCAAGATTAGTTCATTTTTAGAAGTATTTGAAAAATAATATAATATATTAGCCTCTTTAGTGAATATTTTTTTGCACAAGATATGAAAAAGAATGAGAAACATCATACATGACGTTTGATCAACCTAATTGCTTTGATGTAAAAGAAAACCTTATTTAATTTAGATTGATTTGAACTCTTTGAAATTAAGTGAGATAGCTTGCAAGTTATTAGAATATGATTTGTTATAATGTAATAACATCTTATCCATAAACTTAAAAAAGACAAAAGTTAGTTGTCACTTTAATGTTAGTTAGTTTTTACTTTGAGAAGTAATTGAAATAATATAATAATAATAACATCTGGTTATTATCCAACAATTAATTATGATTTATTTTTAATCATAATAGTACATATTAAATTTTGAAGGCAAAAAGAAAAAAAACAAAAGTGTAAATAGAATTTTATTTTAAAAGGAGTTATAGGTATATTTTATATTTGTTGTAATAGGGGTGGGGGCCTTGTTTCTGAGCAAAGCAGCACCTGTAGCGCTTCACTTTGCCTTTGATATTGATAATGGCAAAACGCATTTGCAATGCAATGTCTTTTTCGTCCTTTTGGTAGTCAATGCATCATATGCATATTCATTTTCTGCCTTTCGAATTTATATGCTATTATTCCAACAGTTGTCTCTCATTATATGCCACCAAACTTATATTTAAATCCCACAAAATTTTTTTTCCTTCTCATTTTCAACAATGTTACTTGTTTAACCAAACTTATGGTTTTTTATTAATCAATATCATCATATGAATTTAGCATTTTTCTAAGTGGTTCATTATGAATTATTATGTTAACTTATATTATTATTCTTAACTATACTTGTAATTTTGTACATATGCTTATTTAATATCCCAAAAGATACTAAAAGCTGTTGTAATTAATTAAAAATAGCTATTTCATATTTGAACCTAAAAGTTTTGAATTTGAAATAGGTTATCATGATTTATAATTATTTCTTTCTGGCAAGACAATTCTTTCTTATTAGCCTATAGTTAAATACATGGGTGCATCGATCATGGTTTGTACACATATACCTGTAACATATATATACTTATGATTTATTTTGTGTCATTAATTTTACATTGACAATGAAACTAAAATAACATTAAAAAAAATTATACATTAGTGATGAAATATATGTTACATAGAAAACAATAAGAGCATCTCCAATGCAAGCTTTTTTATAACTTATTTATATCAATAATTTGGAGAGGATAGATTATTATTTTTTTTATTGACTAGTCAATATATATTGAGTGGTCAATATACTATAATGGATTGTCCATATAACCCCCCTCTATCTCTAATAATAGTTCATTTTACCCCCTTAATTTTATTTTAGTTTTAAATAAATTATATGTCTTTATTAAATAACACAAACATTCGTATATTATAAACCATAGTAAAGTTTAACACAAACCATAGTTATTAAAATAAGATATGTTTAAAAACAATAATTAAATGAAAGAGTTTTATAAAACATTTTAATAGATAGTGATCAATTAGGTAAACTTCTAAAAAAAGTTATTGTAGAGGTTAACCATTGGAGATGCAATTTAGTTAAAGGTCAAAATGATAACTATATGTATGTATATAGTTGGAACAATGTAATTGATCATGATATTAATACCTAATACAAATTTGGATATATAAGCATTGTGTAGTAGATTCTTTTCCTTCTCTAATTCCTTTGTGTTTGTATTGAGTAGTCATATTTTATATAACGATAATTATTCAAACTTTAATATATATATATATATATATATATATATATATATATATATATATATATATATATATATATATATATATATATATATATATATATATATATATATATAAACAAATAAAATGACTGCAAAAAGAGGGGTATGAAACAGGAGGTCAGTAGTGGGAGTATTTGGACTAAGGGTATAACTACTTTGGGGTGAGTGGACAGATAGAGGGAGGGTCCCCATGTCCAGATCTGCATATCTGCCATGCCTACACTATAACGATGGTGTCTTATTAAGTGTTGTTATTTTTCTTTTATTTCAACAAATATACACTTTTATTAAATCGGTTTTTAAATGTTACATCCACAATTCATGTCAATAAAAGTAAGGTAATCCCTTCTTTTTACCACGATTATGGCAAAAGAACACGGAATAAAACTTTTATGTCTCCTTTTGATGGTGGTCTGACTGGTATTGTGTGGGTCCAAGGTTTTTTTGGGTTGATAAAGTTGGCTTGTGTTAGGTTTAACCTCGTTATAAAAAAAACTTTGTCATAAATTAATTTATTAAGTGATGTTAATGTAGTGTTTGGTATTCAGTAATAAAGTTGAGTTGAAATGGGAAGGAGAATCATAGAAATAAAGAAAAATACATATTTGTTTGCCACATAGACATGGAATATAGCATGTTCTCTAGTGAATTTGATTACTTTACTAATTTTTAGTGGACGATCTTAAATAACCCCCACCACACTCTCATGATGTGAACCCACACACACATAAAAACACTACTTGAGGTTCCTTTAGCCTTTTTATTTTCATGGGATATGGGTGTTTTTTGTATTGTTTATCAAATGGAATCATGTATATTATAGTTATAAATCGCTTTTGTTTATAGAATTTTCAATAAAAATCATGTGTTTAAAACTATAGAAACATTAAATTCATTTTGTTATTTTTCAAAAAGAACTGGAGTCTTTTTTTTAATTTAATTAAATTTTTTAATTATAGTTGTATTTTGAGATTTTCTGTATGTAATTTACATTAAGCTTTTATAAACAAAATTCTTAAACTTTTATGTATGTAGTTTTATTAGAGTTTATTTTAACAATATAATATTTTTGTTTTGCTTGATTAATTTCATTCCATTTAGGTTTTTAATTGCACACGATAAACAACTTTTTTGACTAACTTATTTAATTTTTTCATTTTTATTAACTTACCAATTCCATTAGTTTGTTCCTCTATTACTTTAAAATTTTATTCCATCATCCTAAAGAAAATCATAAAAGATTGGTATCTAGTTCAATATAAATTTAATTATCTCATGAAAAGTATTTAGAAGATAATCGTAGAAAGGATAAAAAATGCCAAACCACAATGTATGTCATGTAATCAAATATATATTACGTGATGGAACAAGTGATTAAATAAAGGCAAATTACAGATGTAGCCCTTTAGGTTCTATCATTATTGTTTAAAGTTTACACCCGTAATCCATTATTAATTTCAACAAAAGTTTTTCATTTCGTATATATTTATAAACCCTTACTTCTTGGGGTTGGGTAAAGTGATCACACTTTTTGATAGTTTTAAGATGTTACAAGGTATATAATTGACCATGCTTTTAACATGCATTTGTAGGATCAACTCCCAGCATCATTTACTAATTTATTCAAAAGAAATCACATAAAGAGTTCATGATAAAAGTAAAGTGTCTTTTTAGATTTATTTATGCTTTATGTGTTTATTTACTATACACATTACTTTCATCAGTACTAAAACTAAAATTGTCACACTGCAATGGGATATAAACAATCTTGTTTATTTTGTTTGGTTTTAACACATAGAATTTTAGTATTTTCATTTAACAATTTTCACAAATGCAAATACTAAACAATTTTTGTAATTTTTTTTATAGAGAGATGCTGAAAAAATTTCATATAATCATTCCAGAAATGTTGCTTTGTGGATAACAATAAATTTATGGCTAGAGTTAACATCATAGAAAGTAAACAAAGTATTTCGACTTTTAAAAAAAAAACAGTGATTAATTTATACATTTTATTAAATCAAGAGGTAAACAGCCATAAATGTTGTCCGGAATGTGTGCATGTGACTTGCTATCACAGATTTTACAAGAGTAGTAATTTTGTTAAAAGTAAATTTGTAAAAAAGTTTGGGAAGCTAAAAGCACTCCATTTTGAATGTGTAAATTGTGTTTTATATAAATTTAGAATAGTGAGTGTACCTTCTAGATATAGTTAACTATTTTTGGCTAAAGCAACTAAAAATGTTCCAACTTGTTACCCAGTCAAAAAAAACAATTAGACCATAGTACAAAGGGTCAAAAGGGTAAATATCCCCCACATGATCCATCACACTTATCCTCCCTTTTTCAAAGTTTTCAATTTATTTTTTTGCCAAACTAGTTTTTGTCTTATACGGGTAAAATCTTCATCACCCCCTTCTTTTTAAATGAAAGTAAATGTTTTTATTCAGCTTTTCCTGTTTGCCATCTCTGCATGTTTGCATGTCTTTTTCTGTGTTTGCCCAAACAATTTCAGAGAATAACAGCGACTGTGATGAAACTATACACATACACACACAGACATATACATATATATAAACACTCACATACATCTTATCACTAAAGATTTTCATATGTAAAATCAATCTCTTTTTCCTTTTCCTTTTCCGATTCTGGTTTCTATCCTTATAACGTTTATTAACCCACTAAATTCTTGAAAGTACACGTGAAAACCGCCGTTCCATCACCTTCTAATCGCTCATTTCTGAATTTCTTTTTTTGTTTTTATGTTACTCACTTTTGTCTTCACCCTATACTAGAAACACAGACTATATTTTAACAATCACATATACTTTTCTTTTCATTAAATAGTTTTAGGTGAAGAATATAGAATCAAGAATCAAGAATCATGCCTCAGTTGAAGCAAATTAGAGACCCGGAGGAAAAGCATATGATTTCAAAGAGAAGAAATGGAAGAAGAAAAGGGAAAGGAAAAATGTTGGAAAGAACGCCATTGATGTTACAAGATTCAACGGCTGAGATTTCTTCTGAAAAGAAGCTCATGTTTCATCGAAGACCTGGTTTTGGTCAACTGGGTACTAAGTGTGTGGTCAAAGCAAACCATTTTCTAGCTGATCTGGTTGATAAGGATTTAACCCAATATAGTGTAAGTAAAGTAAATCGTCATTTTTTTTTATTAAAAAATTTATCTCATAGTTTTTTTTTCTAATATTTGAGCAGGTTAAGATGATTCCAGAAGTGAACTCTACTAAATTAAACAAAGCTATTATGAGTCAACTGGTCAAAGTTCATAGACACAAAGATTTGGGGATGAAGCTTCCTGTTTATGATGGAAGAAGAGCTCTTTACACAGCTGGAAAACTTCCATTTATATCAAAAGAATTCACAGTTACAATAATGGATGACTTGGATTGGATTGGCATTACAAAGTATGTTTGAACTCATTTCTCAATATTTCTCGTAAAATAATATTTAAATTGATCATGTATAAACAAGATTTTCCATGTTTCCTTCTATGTTGTTTCCTATGTATAATAGGAGTCAGTGACTAGTAAATTGTTATATTATTATATCACAGTCAAAAGATTATAATACATAGGGAAAGCAACATTTTACATTTTGATATTTACATAAAGGAATTGTGATGTTTATTTATAGTTTTTTGTTGCATAATTTCAGGGAAAGGGAATTTACAGTGACTATTGAGATTGTTGCACATGCGAGTATGTGTCAATTACGTGAGCTTTTATCTGGAAAACAAGTTGAGTCTCCTCTAGAGGCACTCAAGATTGTTGACCTTGTTTTAAAAGAACTTACAGCTCAAAGGTATGTTTAAATTTGAATTCTTCTTTAATTCCATTTTTTTAATTTTGAAAACATGATTCTAATGCTATATTTTTATACAAAATAATTTCTAAATAGGTACATATCAGTTGGGAGATTTTTCTATTCTCCTAATATTACAAATCCAAAGTCAATAGGATGTGGATTACAGTCATGGAGAGGTTTCTACCAGAGTATAAAACCAACTCAAATGGGATTGTCACTAAATATTGGTACTATGATATTTTCTGATCTAAATGAGTTATTTTTACATTTTTTTTGTTGTTGTTGTTGTTATTATTATTATTATTAACTTCTTATTTTTGGGTTTTTAATTTCAGACACATTGGCTACTACATTCATAGAACCACTCCCTGTCATCGAGTTTGTAGCTCAAATTTTGGGGAAACAAGTCTACACAAAGCAAATTTCTGATGCTGATAGGATAAAGGTATAATTGTAAATATCACAATTAAGCTTCTAATCATCTCCTTTTGATTTTCTATAATGTATAAAAGATATATAAAAGAACAAATTGCTATGATGAGTTGCATATTGTTATTATAGATAGAAAAAATTGATATACATTGCTCTTATGTGTAAGGAAATGAAAGTAGATTGCTATTACAGTAAAAAATTAAGTATGTTGCCTATATTGGTAAAAAGAGTAATTTTTATGAACTAGTTATGTTAATATGGAGCAGATAAAGAAAGCTCTTAGAGGTGTGAAAGTTGAAGTTACACATAGAGGGAATGTAAGAAGGAAATATCGCATCTCAGGGGTGACATCACAACCAACAAGGGAGCTAATGTGAGTTGCTTTAATTTCTCCATAATTCATTACCTTTTCTCATTTTTTTTTGATATTTATTTTTCTTTTTTCTGTTTTCTTGAAGGTTTCCTGTTGATGAGGAAAGGAATATGAAATCAGTTGTTGATTATTTTCGTGAAGTTTATGGATTCACAATACAACATCCCCACCTGCCTTGCCTTCAAGTAGGGAATCAGAAAAAAGTAAATTACATGCCCATGGAGGTAAAAATGTCTATTTTACCCTTCTTCTGTAAATGACTCTTTTACCCTTTGTCTGTAAATGACCAGTTTCTAATTTCTCCCATTAGTTCTGTATACACGAAGTCTGTAGCTTTTTTTTTTTTTGAATTGAATGAATCGAGACTAAATGACCATTTTACCCTTCCCTTCAGGCTTGCAAGATCGTTGAGGGACAAAGACGCACAAAAGGACTCAACAATAAGCAGATAACTTCTTTGTTAAAATTTTCATGCCAGAGGCCTAAGGAACAAGAAAAGGAAATCCTACAGGTATGATGGAGATCTTCCCTTCTAATGTCAGATAATAACTTATTTCGTAGAAAACCATGTTCACTAAATTTTGTATTTTTTCAGACAATGCATCAAAGTTGCTTTAAGGAAGATCCTTACCTAAAGGAATTTGGCATCACCATTGACGACAAACTTACATCAGTTGATGCTCGAGTTCTTCCTGCCCCATGGGTATGTCTATTTCTTTAAAATCATTTCACAAAATCATATATATACAATCTTTAATCTTGTAATTAATTTTTCATCAGTTGAAGTACCACGACAGTGGAAAACAGAAGGAAGTTTTACCTCAAATGGGACAATGGAACATGAAAGATAAGGTAATCCACTCCACGCCCTATATTAATTACTTGTCATTTTCAATTGTTTATGATATACTTAATATTATACTATTTTCATGACACAGAAAGTTATAAATGGAAGCGTTGTTAATTACTGGGCTTGTATCAACTTCTCAAGAACTGTTCCAGATAGTGCTGCTCAAAGTTTTTGTCATCAGTTGGTCCAAATGTGCCAAGAATCTGGCATGGTATGTATACAATCAACTCAAATATTATCTTTCATAAATTAAATATTTAAATTATATACAAAATGTTGGAAATTTCAGGAATTTAAAAGTGACAGTGTGGTTCCAGTCTACTCTGCAAGACCAGATCAGGTCAAAAAGGCATTAAAGCATGTGTATACAGCTACTGTAAATAAACTCGGTGGAAAAGAGTTGGAATTGCTTATTGCCATTCTCCCTGACAATAATGGCAGCTTGTATGGTGTGTAGCTTTCATATGCTTATCTCCCTTCCATTGGAATTAAAAAGAAAACCTTTTTGTTTTGCTTGATGGAATAGAATGGACAATTCCATTCCATTCCGCTCCATTCCTTCCAACCAAACAGACAGTAATGTTGCTTGGGTTTCAGGTGATGTGAAGCGGATATGTGAAACGGATCTCGGGTTGATTTCACAATGTTGTCTTACAAAATATGTTCTAAAGATCAGCAAACAGTATCTATCAAATGTCTCCCTAAAAATCAATGTCAAGGTCAGACATTTTTCATGAAAACTAGGCATTATTTACTCATTGAATTCTATTTTTTGATTTTAATTTTTTATTACTCAGCTGGGTGGAAGGAATACTGTGTTATTGGATGCTTTAAGATGGAAGGTCCCTCTTGTTAGTGATATCCCAACTATAATTTTTGGAGCTGATGTCACTCATCCAGAGTCTGGAGAGGATAGCAACCCATCAATTGCTGCGGTAATTACAAAAATAACCTTTGTCTATACTCTATACTTTACTTGTGTTAAAATTTGGGAATTTTTCTTACAACTATTTTTATGAAAAATAAAAAAAGGTTGTTGCCTCACAAGACTGGCCAGAAGTTACAAAATATGCAGGGCTAGTTAGTGCTCAACCTCACAGGCAAGAACTTATCCAGGACTTGTATAAAACCTGGCAAGATCCTCAACGTGGAAAAGTCAACGGAGGCATGATCAGGTGCATATTACATACTGTGTTCCACATGCATCAGACTAGGACCCTGACTCATGTCAGTCAGACAAAATGTAGCTGACTGGTCAAAAGATAATATGTTTTATGGATGTTAATAAGTTGGGTAATATTTGAAAATACAGGGAGCTTTTACTATCTTTTGAGAAGGCAACAGGGAAAAAACCACTGAGGATCATATTCTACAGGTATATTATAAAATATGATTTCAAGTGGTGCAATTAAAGAAAAAAAAATTAAATCCTCACTTTGTTTTTTATTCGCAGGGATGGTGTAAGTGATGGGCAGTTCTATCAGGTCCTACTCTATGAGCTCGATGCAATTCGTAAGGTTGGTTTATATATAATTCTAAGAAACCTATTATTTGCTTCAAATAATTAATCTCTAATTTCTAGTAATTTAAAATCATATTTTTCAACATTCTCTAGGCTTGTGCTTCCCTTGAACCAAATTACCAACCTCCAGTCACCTTCATTGTTGTCCAAAAACGCCATCACACACGCCTCTTTCCAAACAACCACAATGACCGAAAAAGCACCGACAAAAGTGGCAACATCTTACCTGGTATCTATTTCATTTTCAGTTTTTTTTAATAATTATCATCTGCAAAAATTCGAAAAAATATATATAAAAGTAGGTTGCTATTCTTGGTAATTTGTAGGTACTGTTGTGGACACAAAGATTTGTCATCCAGTTGAGTTCGACTTCTATCTTTGCAGTCATGCAGGAATCCAAGTATGATATTTCTATATCTCATTTAATAAAAGTAGGATTCCATGATACACAAATTAATTAAAGTACATTGTTATTTCTTTATCATAGGGAACTAGCAGGCCGGCTCATTATCATGTTCTATGGGATGAGAACAATTTCACTGCTGATGAAATTCAATCTTTAACAAATAATCTTTGTTACACGTAAGAAACTTGCTTTAGACAATTTGACCCTTGCTTAATTACTCATGTCTCCTTCCCGATATATTAACTAAGATTTTTTTTTTCTTTTTAATTTTTTTTTTGTTGCAGCTATGCGAGGTGCACACGATCCGTCTCTGTAGGTAAACATTTTGCTTTTACTATCATTACAGTTTCAGGTCTTTTCTTATCATTAACACATTGTACATTTAACTCTAAAGAAAAGGCGAAATGCACAAAATGTTATGTTTTAATTTATATAATAGCATAGTATCCTACTTATATTTATTTAAAATTTAAACAAAAATATAAAACTGTTGTTGCAGTTCCACCAGCATATTATGCTCATCTGGCTGCATATCGAGCTCGTTTCTATATGGAACCTGAGGTTCACCATGAAAATGGATCTGCACACAGCATGTGCATGGTAAAAAGTGCGGGTGTTCGCCCCCTTCCTGCATTGAAAGATAAGGTGAAAAAAGTGATGTTTTATTGTTAGATAAAGATTTGTCAAAAAAAGGAGCATGTTTTAAACGTTGAAAGTGTTAGGGTAGGTTTAGATGAATATGTTGCGTTAGTTTTGTATAGAGAAGAACATGTGTATTGAATGTTTTGCTAGTGAAAATAGGTTTTGTTTCTTCAAGTTCTTTGATTAATGCTATTTTGTGTTTCATTCTTTTTGATGCTTGATTTTTTTTGACACGTGTATAATCTTGTCTTTCTCCACATACGACCTTTACATCGTCATATATTTATAAAGTTGATTTTTCTTGATCATTCTCCTCAACCTCTATAGATGTAAAATCACTAACAATAGTATCAAGATTAAAATTGTATAACATGTCTTTCTCCACATATAAAGATTAACCTTTCTCCAAGGTTTTACAAACTTCATAATTTCAACCACATACATCATCATATTTGGCAAAGTCATTTGCAAGATTTGTAATATAGGAAGAAAGAACATGAAAGTCATTTGCAACACTTATAATATAGGAAGAATTTAATCCATGTTAGATCCAACCTAATGAGAAGTAGTTGTAAACTTGATAAACATTTTTTAAGTTTACTATTATCAAAGGTTCTAAATAAAGTAAGAAGTCACTTGGCGGCAATGTCAAGTCTTAAGTTTTTTTGAGCTGTGACGAATCATGTCGTTTGTAAAGTGTGACTTAAGACGACAATTTTGTAAATAAAACAGTATTTTGTCAGAGCTTGACAACAAGTACAAACCTTAAAGTCATGACGAACTTTTTAAAACATTGCTATCATCCAATGGTTCCATGTTTGTTTTTTAATCATATAAAAATATAAAAATATTTTGGATTATATTTGATATATCCTATCATCTACTATAATAAATGAAAATCAATTTTGCCACATGTCAATCTCTCATAAGTTTTGACACTTGTCATTTTGTGATATTTTTAAAATAAAATAAAATTCACATGTCAATTTCTAGATTTTTCAATTTTTAAAATTAAAGTCACATAATATTTATGTGTATATATGTAAAGTATTAAATATAATAATTGTGATAATAAATAGCAATTAATATGTTTTTTATTCCTTATTTCAAAATTTTATTTTAAAAAATATTTATTGTTTATATTTTGATATTTGATTTTTTTTAATCAACCCGTGTATTACACGGGTTTTACACCTAGTTTAGAATGAAGCAATTGTCATATCACAACAAAAAAGAAAAATACTCGACTTTAACACACTTTTGAAAGCATATATATCATCATTAAATTGTTTTTTCCTAATACCATGGCTTTTTATTGGAAACTTAAGTTCTATACATCCATATCACATGTGATGGTTTTAACATATTCACACTCGAGATGATCCTTTCATTTTTGTAACTCTAAATAAATTTCGTATCATATGTGATGGTTTTAGCAATAGTCACACTCGAGATGATTTCCTATCACGTGTGATGATTTTAGCAATATTCACACTCGAAATGATCCCTTCATTGTTGTAACTCAAAATAAATTTCATTACAGCTGTGTATGATTTCTTGAAGACGACTCATATATTGATAAAAAATTCAAGAATTTCGGTCCCTAACATTCTTGGGCCAAGGGTAAATTTTGCATGTCTATGTGTGGACTTGTATCTTTGATGTAACCTGGCTTATTAATAAAATTTGTTGTAACTAGAGGTGCACAAAAAACATATTGGTTTTTCGAGGACTGGTTAGATTAAAACTGAACTGTCAGTTAGGAATAGGTTTTTATAAAACTTGAAACCATTTTTTCTACAAAAATCCAAAGCGAAATGATTTTTTAACCGAAAAAAATACCTTTAACGTAATTTCACTTAAAAAAACAAACAACTAGTTTTAAAAATTGAAACCATTTTAAAAACATAAACCATTTAAAAAAGGTATATGTGCACTTCTACATATAAACAACGAATTATGGGGTGAGGAAGAATCATGATGTCATTTAAAATGAATTTGATTAGTTTTAAATGTTATGTCAAGGACATGATATATGTTGTTCATGATAATGTGGCACCTGTGCATACAAGAATAGTGAGATGACAAACGGGCAACAAGCTGTGCCGCTAAGCCTTTTTGAATGGTAAAGCTAATTCTTTTAAAGATTACATCCGAAGATCTAGGGGATATAACATTACTACATCGGAAAACTCAAAGTTTTTTCGATAACCCGAGAACTAAAGGTGGAGCGTTAGATCAAAAAAAGGAAGAGTCGAGATGCAAGGTGACGATTTTGTAAATAAGTAGAAAAAAAGGAGGGGTATCTTAATTAATTCAGTTAGGGGTATTATAGGAATAAAAGTATAATTAAATGATTTCTTAAATCTAATATCTGATAAAATAAATTTTCATCTCTCTCTCTCTCTCTCTCTCTCTCTCTCTCTCTCTCTTCCCCTGTTTCCTCTATCACTCAAACCTACGATCCGTCCTCCTTCGACGCACCTCTGTCGAATCGCCTCCAATCCTTCATCCAATTTGATGCTTTCAATTCTGAAATTGCTTCTACTCACATGAATACAATGAAGATAAACAACAAACCACATTTATTGTCGTTTTCCAGATCCCAATCGATCTAAATATCATCATAGATCATCAATCTATAAGAAATCTGAAATCCCCCAACGATCAAAGTTTCATTATTGTCGATCATGAATATAATGAAGGTGCGATGTGGCGTTTAAGGAATCAAAGGCGATCGATTGAGATGTAATGCCCCTCGATGTTCGTCACCGACGAAGTAAATTCCACTATTCGGATTGAATTCTGTCAGGTGTGAAATACTTTATTGTATCTCGATGTGTACGTGTCTATTTGTATCGATTACAAGCAAGAAATGAATAGAAGTCTCTCGTAAGTATCTATAAGAGACAACAAACCAAATTACGGATGGATTTAGCCATTAAGTTGATTGTTTAGTTTGTAGCAAGTGATGCGGAATTATGAATTAACAAATATGCAACTGAAGCTGGAGGTGTGCAATGCACTGAAGTTGCTGTAAAGGTTAAGCTTAAGGTGGGGATTGATAAGTTTTCTCTTAATCACATAGAGAATTGCCATTTGTGGTTTCTATTGATTTGAATTTCTGATATCGCCACTCAATTTCGTTCTTGCGTGTTCTGCATCATGTATCTTTGTTAAGACCCCTAATGAGTTAATTGGTGTGATCTTGATGGGAACCTTTTTCTGTTTTAAGGTTAAGGGATTAAAAAAGAAAAATTCATATGTTTGTAGATGCCTGAAAGCATATTAAGTGTAACATCCTGTTCTGAATTGTTCTCATTTTGAATTGGTGATCAAAGGATGAAGTGCTATCAAGCTACGAATACATGGGGGTTAGGTTTCAGACCCAATTGGAGTTGGATAATGTATCTTGGATTGCTCGGATATCCCGTTTGAGTTTTTAGATCAAAGGGTATTTCAGTAATTTGTCAGCTCCGGTTTTTATGGGAAGTGGATTTTAGTTTGAGATACTTTATGGCAGACTGGAATTGTTAACAGTGTTGAGTGTCTCGATAACTTTCTATGGTTATATGAATGGTTGGAATCAGAGTTGTATCGAGTGAGTTAGGGTCTTCGGAAGAATTAGAGTTTTGGGAAAAGCACTAGTACACGGGGCGTACCAAGGTGGTACCGAAGAGAAGGAACTACACGAGGCGTAGCTGGGAGGAACGTGTGGTGTATATGTGAGGTTGGGTCGGGGTGCGCGGCCTCGTACGTGGGGCGTACGAGGGTCAGATTGAAAACCCTAATCTTAGGGTTGTACCCTATATAAGCATAATGTTAAGCCGCTTTCTTCATTCTAAGTCAGCCCCCACCCTCTAAAACCCTAGAAATCATCCTTAATCATTCATGGTGGCATTTTGAGCTTATGGAGTCCATTTTTGGAGTTTTTGGTCCATTTCCAAGAAGGTGGAGTTTGATGCAAAGATGGGGATCAAGGAGAAACTTATGGATCTGGCTTTAGTGACTCATTTTTAGCTTGATGAAGGTATAAAGCTTTGAACTCGATCATTGGTGTCTTAGATCTACCATATATGGGTTTTTGTTCATTTTGGTCCCAAGTATGAGATCTAGTGGTCTTGATTTCATTCCAGGAGCTTTGAGTTGCCCCTCTTAGTGTTTTTGAGGTTCAAGGTCCATAAAGTTGGCTCCTTTAGAGATTAAGACCATCTATGTTGGAGTTTGAGCCATTTCCATGAAAGTACAATGCTATTTGGTCTTTTTGGGGCATGAAAAGTCACCAAGTCAATGACTTTATGGGTTTAGACGTTAGTTGGGACTTAGATCTATGGTTTGGACCTGTTGGACCAAGCATTAAGAGCTTAATGAGGATTTGGCTTAATGGAGTAGTACGCTGGGCGTACAAGTATGTTTGCGTAGCGTACAAGCCAAATAGCATGTACGCTTAGCGCACATCCGAGTACGCCCTGCGTACTCAAATAGCTTGTACGCTTAGCGAACAGCCGAGTACGCCCTGCGTACTCAATCAGATTGGGTTTCGTGTTTGTAGGCCATAGGTTGGGCCATTTCTTGGACTAAGTTGTTGTGGACCTTCATGGGCCAATTAGGAACATGTTTATAGACTAAGGAAATTTTTGGGCTTTAGGATAAGGTCCATTGGAAAGGCTTGGGCCCAATTTGGAAAATTAGGCCATAAGTGGGCCATAATTGGGCCTTGATGATTATGAGATATTAGAATATCGGAATGACAAGTGTTTGGACTAATATAAATGGTTGGGCCTTAAGGTAAGACCATGTAGAGGTTTGGGCCTAAATTGGAAAATTGGGCCATATCTTGGACCTTGGTTGATTATTTGGCTTTTGGGCCTTCAAAGTGTAAGTTAGGCCTTGGTTTTGAACCAAGCTGGATTAGGGGTAAAATGGTCCATTTACCCCAAGTGTGGATTTAAGTTTATGCAATGAAACCCAAATGGTTAATTGGGATTTGTCTTAATGATTGATAGTTCGGGGATCAGTCAGCCAACAACTAGAGATTTATTTACGGGACTTCAGCAGTGTGATGTGAGTCTCCTCACCATACCAAAGCGTCGAAGGCACCAAGTTCGTCCCATGTATTTGGTTGTGATGATTATTGTGAGTGTGTTATCGATACATTATGTCTTTATGATAAGACCTTGTGGGGGTTCCCATGGCAAATAGTTATATGTAATATGCCAATTGGCTTCGTGACTCTGGTAGGTAGTTGTTACTTGCGAATGTGCTGTCAATATGTTATGTATTTATGATAAGACCATGTGGGAGTTCCCATGGCAGTCAGTTAATACAATGTGGGGGTTCCCATGGCCTATTATGTGATATGTGGTATACTAGTTGGTTATGTGATATATGATATGCTAGCAGTCTCTGTGATATTTGCATGGAAGACCCCAGGGGGTTCCTGAGGCAGTTGGATATAAGACCATGTGAGGGTTCCAATGGAATTCCAGGCTAAGACCATGTGGGGGTTCCCATGGCAGTGGGCTAAGACCATGAGGGGGTTCCTATGGCACCCGATGTGAGACCTTGGAGGGTTTCCGGGGCATCCTTATATGTTTGTATGTATGGTTTATATAACATCTTTAGTTAAGACCATGTAGCACCTGGTTCCTGGTACGTATTCCTTGTAATTAATATTTCTCAATTTATGCAATTTGCCTTGGACTCGGCGAGTTGAAGGACCAACTCGCCGAGTAGAAGCGGGATGAGACGTGGGGTCTGAGCCTCGGATTCGGCGAGTCGGTTCCCGGACTCAGCGAGTAGGCCCTGTTTGGGCAAAAACCCTAACCCGGGTGTTTGCACCCTATTTAAGCACACTAACTCGGCCTCCCTTGTCCTTAACACTTCTAGAAGAGCTGTAGAACGAAACCCTAGCCCCTTTTTGTCTTTGTGAGTGATTTTGGCCTTGTGAAGGAAGTTTGAAGCTCAAGAGAAGAGGAAGGAGGTGGAAGAGTGCAAAGAAGAGAAGTAGATCCGATATCTACCCTGCAAGAGGCTTCCATTCAGGTAGAAAAGTCCCTACCTTGATCACTAGTTCATTAGATTTCCTTTTGTCCCTAATTGGTGGATTTCAAGCCCTAAAACACCAAACTCCTTGTGTTTGTGCTCTATGATCCGAAAGGACTTCAGATCTAGACGTTATGGACATATTAGAAGTATAAAGTTTTTGTGGTTGAAGTGATTGAGGTCCCCATTAAGTGTATGACCTCATTAAGAGCTTGGAATTGCCTTTTGGAGCTTATAGGGCCATGCATGCACGTAAAGTTTCCAACTTTACGTGATAAGCATGCCCTAGGAACATAGATCTATGGTTTGGAAGCATTGCATGTCTCAAATTTGGTCTGTATAGGATATGGGTCGAAGGGACTCGGCGAGTCCCAAAGTGGAACTCGGCGAGTTCTATGAAGATGGCCTTAGACTCGGCGAGTTGGATGAACGACTCGGCGAGTCCTATGAAGATTTCCTGGAACTCGACGAGTTGTTCTTCAAACTCGGCGAGTCGTATGAGTTGTTACTGAGTAAGAGGGGTTTATGTGTTGACGGTCCAACCCTTCGTATCCGCACGCCGAATTAGCAATTTATCGTGTAGTAATAGTCCCAGTAACCCAAATCCTCATAAAGGATGCTCTGGTGAGGATTTGGAAGCGAGTAGGAGATCTGCTCGTATGGACTCGACATCTGTTCTTGGACTCGGCGAGTCGGATCGCGAGCCGGTTCTATCGTCCCAAGTGGTGAGTTGAGGGTGACTCAGTGAGTGGGTGTAACAGCCCGGAATTTCAAATATTGATATAATAATGATTTTGGGGGTGTTTTAAGAGGGGACTCGGCGAGTTGGAGCCTAGACTCGCCGAGTAGGATCGCAGACTTGGTCGCGGGTTCGCGACTGGACTCGACGAGTCCAGATATGGACTCGACGAGTCGACGCTGTTCAGCAGAAACCCTAACCGTTTGGTTTTGGGTCGTATATAACGCCTCTTAGGCCGTCATTGTCCGTCTTTTGGTCGATTGAGAAGAACCCTAAGCGGCTGTGGGCATCTAGAGCAAGATTGAAGGCCATTGGTGACTTGAAGAAATTGTGGTGCAAGGAGGGAAGGGTTTTGGCTAAAGGAACTGCAAGGGATTCGAGTTCTGAGGTTTGGGGACACAGAGAGTGTGTTATTCAGGTAATAATCCGGATCATTTCTGTTATATTGATGTGTGCATGAATCTAGGGTTTATGGAACCCATTTGGTGATTAGATGGATTATTACTTTGTTAATCAAACGGATATAACTCTGTATTAGGACCTTAGAGGTCCAGAAGGTTCCATGCTTGTGTATTTCGGAACCATAATTGTCCCAGGAAGCAGTTTGATCGACTGCATGGCATGGACTCGACGAGTCTGATGAACAGACTCGGCGAGTAGCTTGAAGAATATCTGGGACTCGTCGAGTTGTTCGTCAGACTCGGCGAGTTGAGTCGGGGTGGCCCCGCGATTCTTCCAGGAGGAACTCGTCGAGCAAAAAGGGGATACTCAACGTGTAGAAAAGGAATCTTAAGGAATCGGTGAGTCAAGGGCGAGTGGACTCAGAGTCGTTGAACTCGGCGAGTCTTGGGGTGACTCGGCGAGTTAGGTCGCGGGTTAAGTGAAGTTCTGAGCATGGGGACTCGGCGAGTCATAGAGTTGACTCGGCGAGTAGGGTCAGTCAGGGGTTGACTTGACCTTGTCTTTGACCAAGGATTTACCAGTGGTTCCAAGGGTATTTTGGTAATTGTTGTTTATTGTTTGAGTTCAGTGTATTGGAGGCTGTCCAGAGGTGGAGATCGTATCAGTGATCGGAGCAGCTTGAGCTATCTGTTCAGTCGGCAGTTTCGAGGTGAGTTATCCTCACTATATCGCTAGGGTTTATGGCACCAAGGCTGACCCTTTTATCGGATGGAAATCCGGGTAGTTGTCATTGCATGTTATGGGCCGGAAGGCGGTACTATGTTGACCGGAAGGTCATGGCTTGGAAAGGCGTATGTATGCATTTAGTATGTTGACTGATTCATAGAGTAAGGTATGCTAGTGACCGGCCAGACCGGTATCTCGTTTAGAGTAATGCTATGGTATGTGATCTGTTGTTCGATTGTTGTCTATGAACTGCTATATGATTATTTGTTATGTTATGTATGCATTGTATGCTTATGGGCCGGAAGGCAATATGTTATGGGCCGGAAGGCAATATATTATGGGCCGGAAGGCGATTATGTTGTGTTGAGGACCGGAAGGTCAGTGCCTGGAAAGGCGTATATGTGGTTGGTATTCTGGGGGTATCTCACTAAGCTTTCGGGCTTACAGTTGTGGTTTTATGTTTCAGGTTCTCAAGAGTCTGTGACAAGGCAAAGGCGTGATCGTACCGTTCCTCGCGTTGGTGTTTTATGTTTTGAACCTGGGAAATTACTCTGTTAAAGAATGTATTGAAAACCTTTTTGTAACAATGTTAACAAAATGGATGATATTGAAAAGTTTTAATTATTTTGAAATTTTGGATGTTACAAGTTGGTATCAGAGCCTTGGTTTGAGTGAATTGGGGAAACATTCGTGTGACTCCAGTCTCAAATCGAGGAGGATTTTAAAAAGAGAAATTAAAATGAGAAATCAAAATGGTTTTCAAATTTGGTAAAAGGAGGACGCGGAGGTACGATCAGCCGGAGCCAGTAAGTAACCCCAAGATACCATACTTGATATTGTTTATTTGAGCTTGATAGCACAGCATGCTAGAGTTAGGCTAGGGATCTTCAGGAATTCATGATAATGTTGCCTGATATGTGATGCCTATAGCCTAGGGTCCCTTATGGGATATTCTCAGTGTTCCTCTAGTGGTGAGGGTTGATAGTTGTTATGCATGTTCCCTAGGGTATTGTGGTAGTACTTCATACAAATATGGGTAGGTGTGGAAGGTAGTATGGGCCCGTACTACTGAAAGCACATGACCCATACGCGTATTAGGGAAACCATGGTCTCTAGGGTAGGGTTGCGAGAGTTGGATCCCAGGATTTTGGGAAGTGTCTGAGATGGGTAGGGTGTCTTCGACATGGAGATTTCGAGGCATGATGATAGTGGATCCAGATCAGGATCGGGAGCTGGAGAGCGAGTTCCGGGTGAATCGGTGCCGTCGGAGGTTATCGATCGGACGAGCACGAGCGAGCGGGATGCGAGGATTCGCGAGATCCTGCGTGCTGAGGTTGCTGCATTGTTACGGGCTGAGTCGCCAGAATTGTTTGGGTCGATCAGGACCGCCATGGTTGAGTAGTTTGATGAGCGATATGCGGCTCTCGCAGAGACGGTTGCCGCGGCAGTTACAGCGGCTGTAGCAACGGCAAAGAGAGGAGCTAGTCGGGGTTTTCAGTATCGGAACTTCTATTGCACGAAGCCTCCCACATTCGATAGGGTTCAGGACCCGATTGTTGCTATGAGATGGTTATCAGACGTGGAGGGGTATTTCTCCATGAGTTTATGCCCTGCTGATCAGAGGGTGAGGTGTGCTCTGAACCTATTGAGGCTCGGGGCGAAGGATTGGTGGAGATTGACCACAGGGTCATATTTCGACGCACTGAGGACTGCGGTTTCAGAGGATCAGTTCTAAGAGATGTTTAGTACTCGCTATGTTCCACGAGATGAAAAGGAGAGATTGGCTCGGGAGTTCCTTGAGCGGAAGCAGGATTTGGGGTCGGTGACTGAGATCACCAGGATGTTTATTGGGAGGGCGATGTTTTGCCCTGAGTTCGTTTCGGAGCAGGCTCAGATGCCTCGATATCTGAGTATGCTCAAGGGGGTATCAGACAGTTCGTGTCTGCGCAGAGGTGTGAGACCCTGTTGGAGTTGCAGGAGGCCGCCATGTGGCGTGAGTTAGAGGTTGAGTTGCAGTTACGTGAGCTGAGGCAGGCCCGATGCAGTCGCAGTCGGCGCCGAAACGGTCCAAGACCGTAGGGTTAGAATGGGGGATCGAAGCAGCCACACTTGTGGGAAGTGTGGGAGGGGTTACACTGGAGCTTGTTGGCCGGTGGTGCATGCCGCAAGTGCGGAAAGGAGGGGCGGTGCACGGGATTGTCGGCAGTCAGTGCCAAATTGGGGTTTGAGGATTTGTTATCAGTGTTGGCAGGTTGTACATTTGAGGGTCAACTGTCCATAGTTTTCTGCAGGACCGGTGCGGGCTCTAGCACCGGCCACCTTGAGGAGTTCAGGAGGAGGACAGGATGGAGCAGAGCCCAAGGGCTCAGGGTTGTGCTTATCGGCTTGCGGCGGAGATAGACGGAGCAGTGCCGGAGGCAGCTGCGGGTGTGATGCTGTCTTGATGTCTTGATTAGCTTGCGTTGATTGTGGCGTATTGTTTGTGCTGGTAGTGTGGATTTCGATGCGGTATTCGTTGTTTCGCGGGATTGGCATGGTTATGGATTGGTGCTTCAGGTTTTGCTTCGGCATTCGTTGTTCCCTGATGGTTGGGTATGATTATAGTTTGGTGTTTTAGTGCCGGTAGCCTTGTGCGGTTTTCGATGTGGTGTTCATCCTTTGGCAGATTGTGGGTTTTGGTTACGGGTTATTGTTGAGAATTCCGTTGGTTATCGTTTGTGGGGGTTGTTAGTGGAGATGCGGCACTGGGTTGAGTGTCGGGTAGCATCTGCAGTCGTGAAGTGGATAATTGAAAGACCAGATTCTTTTGAGTGGATTGATCAGGGAGGAGATGTGTTTTACTGAGGGCTGCTTATGCTTGTGGCAAGCAGTCAATGGGTAAATGTGCTCTTTGTGCAAGATTGTTCTGAAGGGTCGTTAATGACGATCGGTGGCAGTTGGTCAGTGCTTTAGTGGGGGAGAATTGAAGAATTCTCCGGGAGATCGATGAGTATGTGAGGGTACTTAGCTGTTGGGATTCAGCAGTGTTTGTCAGCTCAGAGTATAGGCCGACGAGAGCGAGTGTCGGGCATGCGGGGCGGGATACAGACCTAAGGCATTTGATTGGGGAGGCCTGGGAGCAGGCCGGGATCAAGTTTGAGTAAGTAACCGGGATTATGTTGTGCATGTTTCTAGAGCTGGAACCGGAAGGTTCCCAGAGTTAGAACCTGAGGGTTCGCAGAGTTTGGGTGTACGGACCCACAGTGATATAGCCTCGAGTGGCTAGTATGTGTTATGAGAGTCGGTCCAGTCATGTTGGAGACTCTGTTGGTATTGCTGGATCAGTGTGAGATTGCGGATCGTGTATGTTGCAGTGTGATTGCATTGGAAGGTCTGGCCCCGGGTTAGTGATCTTGTTTAGCTGAGGCAGTGATTTTGATGAGTGGAGAGAGTGCATGGGATTGAGAGCCCCTGTAATGGGAACCAGAGTATGTGAATAGCGGTTACGCAAAAAGGGTGGTGTCGCCTGGGGCGAGCACCGTGGCACCGGTTGGAGTGGCATTATGGCCAGGAGGGTTCCTTGGAAAAAGGAAAAGAGGAAGGTGTGTAACTCCGAAGGGGGTGCAAGTTCACGAAAGTGAAAGCTGCAGAGCAGAGTTATGGTTAAAGTATTTCGAGTATGGTTTTGAGCATCGCGTTCGCGGCAGTGAAGTAGGAACCCATCCGGGTTGGGATGGCTGTCGAGACTCAGAAGGGGTACAGGGGGAGAGAGAATCTTGAATTTCCAGTGTGATTCTGATCAGAGTGTAGGGTGGATGTAGTGGTTCATCTTGGGAGATGTTCGAGGATATCAACAGTGTATCGGGTCTTTCAACCTGCGGGTGTTGGGACTGGTTCAGTATGTGTATGTGATGGCAAGAGGAGAACTTGTAAGAGTTGCTCTGAGAGTGAGAATGGATCTCTCAGTCGGTCCGGAATGGACAAAGTGGGCTTTGGATCGGGGATCCGGTGGTTCATGGTTTTCTAACCCTTATGGGTCGAGTGATCGTTGAGATTTAGAGCAGAGCTGCATCTTGGGTAATTTTCGATTTCAGAGTGTTGGGCAGTACAGAGATCGTGCTTCAGCCGACATAGCAAATTCAACAGATTAGATAGAGGTTATTGACCGCCCAGAGCCGACAGGGAAGTTATGCAGACAGACGCCGGTCCGAGATTGAGTTTCAGGTCGGTGACTTCATATCCCTGCAGGCCTCTCCTTGGAGAGGAGTGATTCGAATCAGGAAGAGGGGCAAGTTGGGGCCCCGGTATATTGAACCTTTTCATGTAATTGCGGGGGTAGGCCAGGTGGCCTATCGGTTGGAGTTGCCCACGGATTGAGACAAATCCACGACGTTTCTCATGTGTCACAATTGAGGAAGTGTATAGCCGATGAGTCGGCAGTGGTTCCATTAGAAGACATTCAGGGGGATGCGAGCCGGAGTTATACCGAGAAGCCAGTGGCAGAACCGGAGGGGATCGGAAATGAACTGTGATCGGGAACGTGAGAGATGGGAGCAGCATCCGGGGCTATTTTCAGAGTGAGACTTCGAGGGCGAAGTCTAGTTCTAGTGGGGGAGAGTTGTAACAGCCCGGAATTTCAAATATTGATATAATTATGATTTTGGGGGTGTTTTAAGAGGGGACTCGGCGAGTTGGAGCCTAGACTCGCCGAGTAGGATCGCAGACTTGGTCGCGGGTTCGCGACTGGACTCGACGAGTCCAGATATGGACTCGACGAGTCGACGCTGTTCAGCAGAAACCCTAACCGTTTGGTTTTGGGTCGTATATAACGCCTCTTAGGCCGTCATTGTCCGTCTTTTGGTCGATTGAGAAGAACCCTAAGCGGCTGTGGGCATCTAGAGCAAGATTGAAGGCCATTGGTGACTTGAAGAAATTGTGGTGCAAGGAGGGAAGGGTTTTGGCTAAAGGAACTGCAAGGGATTCGAGTTCTGAGGTTTGGGGACACAGAGAGTGTGTTATTCAGGTAATAATCCGGATCATTTCTGTTATATTGATGTGTGCATGAATCTAGGGTTTATGGAACCCATTTGGTGATTAGATGGATTATTACTTTGTTAATCAAACGGATATAACTCTGTATTAGGACCTTAGAGGTCCAGAAGGTTCCATGCTTGTGTATTTCGGAACCATAATTGTCCCAGGAAGCAGTTTGATCGACTGCATGGCATGGACTCGACGAGTCTGATGAACAGACTCGGCGAGTAGCTTGAAGAATATCTGGGACTCGTCGAGTTGTTCGTCAGACTCGGCGAGTTGAGTCGGGGTGGCCCCGCGATTCTTCCAGGAGGAACTCGTCGAGCAAAAAGGGGATACTCGACGTGTAGAAAAGGAATCTTAAGGAATCGGTGAGTCAAGGGCGAGTGGACTCAGAGTCGTTGAACTCGGCGAGTCTTGGGGTGACTCGGCGAGTTAGGTCGCGGGTTAAGTGAAGTTCTGAGCATGGGGACTCGGCGAGTCATAGAGTTGACTCGGCGAGTAGGGTCAGTCAGGGGTTGACTTGACCTTGTCTTTGACCAAGGATTTACCAGTGGTTCCAAGGGTATTTTGGTAATTGTTGTTTATTGTTTGAGTTCAGTGTATTGGAGGCTGTCCAGAGGTGGAGATCGTATCAGTGATCGGAGCAGCTTGAGCTATCTGTTCAGTCGGCAGTTTCGAGGTGAGTTATCCTCACTATATCGCTAGGGTTTATGGCACCAAGGCCGACCCTTTTATCGGATGGAAATCCGGGTAGTTGTCATTGCATGTTATGGGCCGGAAGGCGGTACTATGTTGACCGGAAGGTCATGGCTTGGAAAGGCGTATGTATGCATTTAGTATGTTGACTGATTCATAGAGTAAGGTATGCTAGTGACCGGCCAGACCGGTATCTCGTTTAGAGTAATGCTATGGTATGTGATCTGTTGTTCGATTGTTGTCTATGAACTGCTATATGATTATTTGTTATGTTATGTATGCATTGTATGCTTATGGGCCGGAAGGCAATATGTTATGGGCCGGAAGGCAATATATTATGGGCCGGAAGGCGATTATGTTGTGTTGAGGACCGGAAGGTCAGGTCCTGGAAAGGCGTATATGTGGTTGGTATTCTGGGGGTATCTCACTAAGCTTTCGGGCTTACAGTTGTGGTTTTATGTTTCAGGTTCTCAAGAGTCTGTGACAAGGCAAAGGCGTGATCGTACCGTTCCTCGCGTTGGTGTTTTATGTTTTGAACCTGGGAAATTACTCTGTTAAAGAATGTATTGAAAACCTTTTTGTAACAATGTTAATAAAATGGATGATATTGAAAAGTTTTAATTATTTTGAAATTTTGGATGTTACAGTGGGAAGAGGGACTTGTAAAGAAGGACCGGGTTAGTAGGAGAAGGACTCAGCGAGTTCAGTCAACTGGAAGTTGACTTTGACCAAGGAGTTGACCTTGGACCAAGGGTGGGTCAGTCATCTGACCTAAGGGTGTTTATGAGTGGCTAATCTATGTTTATGATTTATAGCCGGAGGATTACCGATTCAGCAGTCAGGCGCTTAGCAAGCATACTTTCAGCAGCTACTTCTCGAGGTGAGTTACCTTCCAATAGTAGTGGGTCTAAGGCCACAATGCCGGCCCACTAGTAGGAGTTGTATGATTAGATGATTGTCTCTATGATAGTCATCTAGGGTTGCTACTACCTGTGTTATGTTTATATGCTAGTATGACATGATGCTATGTGCTAGTGACAGTACGGGAGATAGTACCCAGAGTACTAGTCGATAGGACCGAAAGGGTAGTCATGCCCAGCCATGCTAGATAGGTTATGTGATACGTGTTATGTGGTAGTGGTAGGGGGTAAAATAGTCCCCAGCATCCGATCGAGAGGACCGAAGGGGATACCAGCTCCTAGGTATGCTAGTCAGCATCCGGTCGAGAGGACCGAAGGGGAGACCAGCACCCAGGTATGCTAGTCAGCATCCGGTCGAGAGGACCGAAGGGGAGACCAGCACCCAGATATGCTAGTCAGTATCCGGTCGAGATGACCGAAGGGGTAGGTCGGGCACCCAAAAATGTCTAACAATATATGTATGTTGTGTGGTTATTTTGGTATGTGGTACGGTGAGGGAACTCACTAAGCTTCGTGCTTACGGTTTTCAGTTGTTGTTTCAGGTACCTCTTCAGCGAAGGGGAAGGAGCTGGCGCGGTAGCGGCATATCACACACACACTCACACTCTTTGTTTTCCGCACTACGAGATATTCTGGGATCTGTACTCTGATATTATGGTTGTTTTCATGTTTTGGGTTTTCAGACACGTAAAATGTTTTATGAAATGATATGATTGGATGGTGTTTTACTATAAATACTTTACAAACCACTTATTTAAAATGAAAATTTTGGGCGTGAAAATTGGGTCGTTACAGACCATGTGGGGTTTCCCATGGCAGTGGGCTAAGACCATGAGGGTGTTCCTATGGCACCCTGAGTAAGACCTTGGAGGGTTTCCACGGCTTCCTTATATGATTATATGCATGGCTTATGTGATTGATATAGTTTATGTGATTATGTAGATTAAGTGGGGTATGCCCTGGGGAACATACTAAGTTTTGTGCTTACAGTTTTGTTTATGGTTTTAGGTATCATTGGTTTGGAAAGGAAGGGCCCCGCTTGATCGCAGTGCACGCACCAGTGTTTCCGTAATATGTGATTTTGGGATGAACTCTGATAAATGTTTTTAATTAACAATGTTTCTGGAATACTTGGATTTAAAAGATATCTGTGTTTTGACTATAATAAAAATGAAATTTTTACCCTTGATTTCTGGGTCATTACATTAAGGTGAAATTCTTATATGATTATTGACTGTAATTATTTATGTTTCTTTATGATATTTATATATATCAGTTCCCTTGGAGCAGGATTGATCAATAACCAATGTTGGTATTACTTTCATCGTATATATTTGCTAGTTGAACCTGAGACCAAAGTTCAAGGACATAGTGGACGTTGTTCAAAAAACTAAAAGTTCTCTAATACATGCACGACACTAACATATAGCCATATACTGTTGTAAGATTCCTGATTTCATGATCGTCCAAAAAACTTTTTTCTTATTCGAATAGGACATTGAAAAGAAGATGCTAGAGAGTAGGCAGAAGTTGACCCATAGAGATGGTATCATATAGTTTTGATACCAATGTTCATAAGGTCTAGTTCTTGTTTCCTTTAAATGCAATTCACCCTTTTAATGCAAAAATATTAAAATAGTGAAAAATGATTCTTTTTACAGTTTGCATTCATGGGAAGCATTGCAAAATATAATGATATATGCCTGAGAACTCAAATATAAAAGTCGAAGAACAAGACTTGGAAGAAGAACAAGGACTGCCATGTAGATATGGTCCCAAGTGTCATCCTATAACTCTTTCACCAGGTCAGTCATAATTGATAATGGTTCATGATGACATTTTTCTTGAATTTTAGTATTTCTTTGAATCATGGTGTAATGGTTATAAGTAAATCATATCTAATTAACATATGAATTACATGTAATTCACATGTGATTCACATATGAACCACATGTAAATCATAAGTAAATCAATTATGAATTACATATGATTAACATGTAAATCACATATGAATTATATGTGATTTACATGTAAATCACATATGAATTACATGTGATTCAATTCACATATGAATCACACATGATTCACATGTAATTCACATATGAATTACATGTGATTCACATGTAATTCACATATGAATTACATGTGATTCACATGTAATTTACATATGAATCATATGTGATTCATATGTAAATCACATATAAATTACATGTGATTCACATGTAAATCACAAATGAATCATATATAAATTACTTCTATATGCACACATGCATTTTGTGTGAGTGTTCTTTCTTTTCTTAAATTTTTTGTGAATTTCACATTTGAATCTTAAAAGATACAATCTATGTGAATCTCACATGATATATGAATTACTTATATATATATATATATATATATATATATATATATATATATATATATATATATATATATATATATATATATAAAGTAATTTTGTGGTTATTATGAATTTATTTCCACATGTCATTTTATGAGTTTTTCTATTTTACTGAATTTAATATAATATTTTAATATAATGATTGTAATGAATGTAGTAATAAATGTATATTAAAATTTCGCTAATAAACTTACATTTTAATTTCAAAATTCCCAAAATTAAAACTCAATAGTTTCCTTTCTTTATTTAAATTATTTGTTTAAATATAAAAGATAAAAAACATTTTCATTATAGTAAATCATTAGTTTTCTTATTTTCTTATAAATTCACAATTGTCAAATATTTTGACCTTTATATTGAACATTTGTTTCTTACAACTAGTAAGTTATATATATATATATATATATATATATATATATATATATATATATATATATATATATATATATATATATATATATATATATATATATATATATATATATAAAATCATATCATTGGGGGCACTTGCCTCCTCCCTTACCTATCGTACTTGATTTCCTTTGCTGCTTAGTCTGAAACACTTTTCTTTAAATCGAAAATATAGTTAAGAAGGCTTTTTTGGGCTTATACCTTGTGTGGAAACAACTTTTACCGTAAATGCATTTTCCAAATAATTAAGATTCTTTATTCATGCAGAGGGATTCCAAGTTGGACCAAATAAGTAGTTGCAATCTTTTCCTTTCTTTATTTAAATTATTTGTTTAAATTTAAAAGATAAAAAACATTTTCATTATAGTAAATCATTAGTTTTCTTATTTTCTTATAAATTCACAATTGTCAAATATTTTGACCTTTATATCGAACATTTGATTTTTAAAATTAACCCATGTAATATATGAGTTTTACAACTAGTAAGTTATATATATATATATATATATATATATATATATATATATATATATATATATATATATATATATATATATATAATTAGATCATTGGGGGCACTTGCCTCCTCCTTTACCTATCATACTTGATTTCCTTTGCTGCTCAGTCTGAAACAATTTTCTTTAAATCGAAAATATAGTTAAGAAGGCTTTTTTGGGCATACGTTGTGTGGAAACAACTTTTACCGTAAATGCATTTTCCAAATAATTAAGATTCTTTATTCATGCATAGGGATACCAGGTTGGACCAAATAAGAAGTTGCAATCTTTTCCTTTGGAACCTAGCTCTCGTAGAATGTTGTTGTGAACATGGAGTTGAATTTTGGCTAGGGCTTTACGATCTCTCTTCTTCTCTTCCTCCAAATGCATCAGGTACATCATCATAACAGGCTTGAGCTAATGACACTTTCCCATAATTAGAAACGAGTATCTTGGACTAGCAACAAGAGGTCGTATTTTCATAGGATCCATTTTTGAATATCACATAATAGACACCATGTTTCCGAATCCAACTTAAGGAGAGAAGAAAGGAAAGTGATGAAAATTGAAAATAAAAAAGATAAATTATCTTTTCCTATGATTATTTTTTTGGATGGAATGGGAGAGAAGAGAAGAGAAGATAATAGATGATCTTCTCTCCCAATCATCTTCCAAGATTGGAGGGCTTATCAAAGCTTGTTTGTTTCCTAATCTTTTTTCCTTTCTTGCTAACTCAGAAACTTGACCATCATTCGATTTCAGTTCTTTTCCCTCCCTTATTTTCTCTCCATATTTTCGGTTTCGCTTATTTTCTTTTAGTTATTAAAACTAACAAGATGAAAAAGTCGACTGAAACCTTGTAGGTTTAGAGAAAGTCAGCAATACATGTATAGGGATAGAAGAAATCAATTTAAAACATTTGCAGGTTTAAGATATCAAAATCTTATTTGTCTATTTATAGTCATGCCAGTTTTTTTTGTTCTTAAGAAAATTGTGGTTCCAAACAAATAAAATAATTAGTTGAGGCTTTTTAAACCTTTAAGGGAAGCTTAGACCCATTTAGGGTTTCTTTTTCTATAAATCTACCAAGAAGAAGAGAGGAAGAAGACTAAAGCGTTTTTGGTAATTTCAAGGTGCAAAGCAAAGAGATTAAATGTGTTTTTGATTGAGTGATTGCTGCAGATCCTTGTGGGGTTATGACTAATGTATATTTTCCGTCAAAAATCAAGTGAATAACCATGGTGATTTTGTAGCCATATACAGGTTGGATTCATGAGATTCTTAGTTTAACGTTTTTACTGGGATGATTGTGGTGTTTGGTGCATTTATTTTCACGCCTTAATATGTCGATATAACTTTCGCACTAAGACCATCCGTTATGGTGTTCACGACCACCACCGTCTTCCACCTCCACGTCACCACCCCAACTATTCCTCAACCTAATGAGATTGTCACTTCCTTGTGGTCTGCAAGAAAGAAGAAGACAGGAAGAGAGAAGAAGTAGAGAGAAGAAGAGAGGAGAAGAGACCTGATTGGTCGTCCGCCTCCGTTGTCCCCAACGCGAACTGCCACGACCACGAGCCACCACGAGGCAGTGGGATTGTGTACATGAACGTGGTTCATGGCCAGCTAGACCACGGAGGCCTTCGTTCCGGGTATACTGGACGGCCTATTATATGAGATGCAGTTAAGTGCATGATCATATGTACGAAATTAGTCATTGTCACCTAATTCATGGTGTGAATTTAATAATATATAGTCTAGGAGTTTCCTCTTTTTTGTGTGCTCCATAATATAAAATTGGTGGCTTGTTTACCGTTGAAAAAGAAACTAGTAGTAGCCAAAGTAATAAATTTCATAACAGCTACATCTAAAGTTAGCGAAGGGATGTTATACGGACAAGAATTACAAACATGAAACCTACATTTACATCCCTTCAAAGGGTTAGTTAGCACTAAGCAGAAGCACCTCCCAAAATGACCCAATAAAAACAAAAATAATATGACAAAATTAGGTTTTTCTTTTTCCCCACCTTGTCGATATCTGGTCAAGTTCCTCATCGATTCATTTCACCGTTATGTAACAAAATTAATTTGCTATTCAGACTAATTTAGGCTGCTGGAGCATAGTCATAATCATCATCATCATCATCGCCTTCAAGTGATGCTGCTGGAGCATAGTCATAATCATCATCATCATCGTCGCCTTCTAGTGATGCTGCTGGAGCATAGTCATAATCTCCATCGTCATCATCACCATCTAAACATGATGCCGGTGCGTAGTAGTTTCTCTCATCACCATCATTCTTTCCATCTGAATCATTCCTTAACAACCAGCCTGTGATTTTCTTGGAAGCTAGAGACATTTTTCAACCTAGATTCTAGATTTTGTGAAAGAAGCACAGAAATGTTTATGAAAACTTGTTGCTTGAGCCGATTTAGAAAAGTGTTGTGTTTGGAGTAAATATGAATGATCACAAACATCATCTCCATATTTATTGACTAGGAAAAGGCATTGAACTCATTCCGGCGAAGTTAACACACGAGTGAGAGTGTGGAATTAGGAGCGAAGTGTGTGCATGGCAAGATAAATGTGACTGATAGTGCAGACACATAGGTAAAAGAGGTGACAAGTCAGCAAATGTAAAATTCGCATAGCCAAATATACTAATGATGTAGCTTGTGCTTTGAGTGTGTGGTTGAAGAAAGAGAAAAGTATGTGCTAAAAGGAGAGTAACACCATCTCACCAAGAAAGATAATGGACTGTGCTTTAATTTAATTTTTGGTTAAAAGGGCGAGGGAATCTGTCTCACTCTCACATACATACGCCTAAGAAAAAGGAATTTTAGCAATATTTCACGATCACTATAGAGATGCCCTAAAATAAATGGTTCATCATGTGTCGTTCTCCCTACTATAAACTGAGGTATCAGCGATGGAAAGTTCTGTTGCATGCTGCGACAGAATTGTCAGTCAAAAAAACACCTTGTTGCTAATTGTCACGGATTAGAGATGCCACAAATTACTCAGGGAACCTCTAGATCCGACGTTAATCTGTCGCTAATCCATTGCTGATTTATTTTAAATGAACAATTTTTTTGTTTTAACAACCATATATTAGTTGTCGAATATGTCGTTATTCCATAACAAAAATTCACAAATGCATGTAAAATTTTATACCCCAAAATCAATAGTTTAACAGGGACTACCATAATAAATATTAACATTTGATTGGCAAAATATAAATTCATGATCGATATCAAGTATTGAAACCAAATTACAATAATCAAAAGTGTCAAATTAAATATAGTTAGGGCTATTTCTTGTTTTTTGTCTTAAATTCTTCGCGTTTTTCCTTAAACACCTTTATGTCATCACATGATAAACAATAACCTACAATGCAATAATACCAAATTTAACCCTAATTGAACATTAAACCATATCATTCACTTAATAGCAATGCAATTTCAAATTGAAAAAAAAGAAAAAAAAACACTTAAAAGTTAAAAGCAACAATAATGAAGTTTACAAAAATTAAACATCAAGTCATCAATCAACTAATATTAACATACTTTCATACTTGAAATCCTCAAAAATACAATTTGACAAATTTGAAAACGGAGGTTACAACGTGGTTATTAATTTTAAAATTCAAGATTATTTTCTTAATTTCTATTTATTTTTATAATACATCGAATAATAATTCAAAGGAAAATTAAAAATACTGTGTAAACTAATTTTAAACAACGTGCTTTTTGATACCGTTTACCGCACATTATAAAGTTGCCACATAAATTACATTTTGACAAAATTGCAAAAATGTTCTTTGTGGTATGTATTTTTTTGAGCTTTTAGTCCAAACTCCGATTTTTTTGGATTTGTGATTCTTTTGAGCTAATTTCGTTGCGTTTTAGATCCCTCTGAAACTTCGTTTTTGATTTTCGGGTACCAAACTTCGTTTTTCTCGCTACGTTTTTTTCACACCTCTATTATACATGATTATCTATATTTTCACCAACTTATAGCTATTAATATCGTTCATAAAGTCGTGTGCATATACGAGATCCATTACTCGTTTAGTGGTTTAACATTATAATGCTTATGAATACGTTCACATACATCTCACAAACACGTATACATACACCGTTAGATGTATTTTATATGCATCTTTTAGCACAATTTCCTTCGTATTTCATTATAAAAAGTTAACTAACTCCCGATTATTCTTATGTATTTCGTGTTTCATGATTATTTTGAAGAATGCCCGTACTGCTCACGTTTGTTATGACTTTTCAGGGCCATTTGGAGCACATGGATGATTACGTGAGTTCGGGATGCGCTTGTGGATGCTTTGGAGCTTATCTGGAGTCTAAACCAAGGAAGAATGCCGGGAAATGATCAAGAACTGCTTGGAAGGAGGAACGATGAACAAAAGAGCCGAAAAGCAGTATATGCGATCACAGGTTTTGTCGCAACTTGCCTTCGTGCTTTTTTCGAGCCAAAAAATTCATCAACTTAGGAAAAGTGATACATGCGATCGCAGGTTGTGGCTTTGCGATAGCTGGTTGGTCAATTTGTGTCGAAATGACAACGTACTTCATTAAAAAGTCCCGTGACACGTTTTGGGTGATACATGCGATCGCAAGTATGCCCTTTGCGATTGCAGGTACGACGTTTTGACAGCTAGACGTATAAATACAACCCCATACTTTTCCAGTAACCCTAACTGGCGATTCCTGGCGATTCAGAGGTGATTTATAAAGGGTTTCAAGTAAAGAACACAGATCTAAAGGAGACAATTCAATTCCTATTCATAGTTTAGTAAGATTTATCGTTTATGTTTGATTTCCACTGTTTGTAATTCGTTTTTAGCCATGTCAGACTAAAAACTCAGATTTTAGTTTCGCAAGACGTAACCTTTTTGTATGATTAATCATTAGGCACTATGTTTGACTATGATTACTGTTTAGTTTGATCAATTATGTGTTAAATTGAGTGTTTGATATTGATTTCAATTTCTGTTGGCAACTTCAATTGTTTGTGAATCATTCTAGTCACCTAATTGTTTAGATCCGTAATTATCTAGATTAATTAGTAAATAGTCACAAGTATTAGATTAATTCTGAGTTTAGGGTTAACTCTAATATGAAATGATCAAACAAGTTTTAACGCCTCCGAGTTTATGAGAGGTATTGAACTTTACTGGGAATTACACTGTGTCTAATGCAACTTTTCTTTGTTAATCAAGAGCTTGTTTGGTTAATTTAGTAAAAAGTTAGATTTAACTCAAAGAACTTATTTTGATTAAATGATTTTTGTAATAAAGGTCATTAGAGCTTATTAATGAACTTTAGTACCTGTTTAAACAAGTTCATAGTCAAATATCGTGTTGAAGGTTAATTATATGATTAAGGGAGTCACCGCAAAACTAGAATTGCTTTCTCTTATTTGAATTTACATCACTTTAAATTTATTCATTTTCTTGTCATTTTCAAATTCTATTAGTTTAATTTTCATAAATAAAACCCCCTTTTTTACGTTTATTGCATTCATCAAGAATTAGTTCACACCTTACGCAAAGAGGTGTAAACATTAAGACGTGTCCATGAGGATCCGACCCTGCTTACCTGTACTACCTGTTAGTGCAATAAAGCAGTTTATTTTATATTTTTATTTGTTTAAATCATGTACGACAACGGTGTTAACATACACATATACACGTTAACATATACCACAACTCATTCATGTATATAAATATACATATACAAACATAATCCATCACAAGTTGGTGAAAAGTATAAGTATTACAATGTTAAACTGTGAAACGAGTACTTGACCCCGAAGGGACACACGACTTTATGAACGATATTAATAGCTATAAGTTGGTGAAAATATAGATAATCATGTATAGTAGATGTGTGAAAAAAAGGGAGCAAAAAAAACGACGTTTGGTGCCCGGAAAATAAAAAATAAGAAAAATCCGTAGCTAATTACCTACGGATTAGCTACGAAATATGCTTTCCGTTAGAATTCTGTAGCTAATCCGTAGGTAATTAGCTACGGATTTTACTTATTTTTGATTTTTCGGGCACCAAACTTCGTTTTTCTCGCTCCGTTTTTTCTTTCACACCTCTATGATACATGATTATATATATTTTCACCAACTTATAGCTATTAATATTGTTCATAAAGTCGTGTGCATATACGAGATCCATTACTCGTTTAGTGGTTTAACACCATAATGTTTATGAATACGTTCACATACATCTCACAAACACGTATACATACACATATACACGTACACATATACCACAACTCATTCATGTATATAAATATACATATACAAACATAATCCATCACAAGTTGGTGGAAAGTATAGGCATTACAATGTTAAACTGTGAAATGAGTACTTGATCCCGAAGGGGCGCATGACTTTAAGAACGATATTAATAGCTATAAGTTGGTGAAAATATAGATAATCATATATAGTAGAGGTACTTTCCTGCCCCATTGTATTTAGCCACATACTTAGCTGCATCAATCTTAATCTTTTCAAACACTGTAGTTGTAGTAGGGGTTAGAAGTCCTTCATACTTATCTATTTACTTTTGCACCACACATAACCTCTTCATGAGATACTCTCTAATATACTCTAAGCAAGTGATAATATGTATATCCCTACCTTCATCTAGCTTAGAATTGAATACCTCACAAATGTTATTCAATAAACAATCAATGTGTGCCCTACTTGAATAATAGATAATAAGAGAAGACAATTACACATATAGTAAACACATAACAAGAAAGATTAACATTTATCAATAAATTTCTACAAACATACCACTAAAGTGAGATTTAGAACAAGTTTTTGCTGGGATCTTACACACCCAAGCATGAGCCTCTTCATTGATCTTCTTTAACTCAAAGTTATTGACTGTTGTTGCTCTACCACACTCCCAAAGCTGGTCACTTAAGTATTTTCCTTTCCACTATTTCTTCATATTTTCCAGGATATGCCTCAAACAGAACCTATGTTCTGCATTGGGGAATACCTTCTCAATTGCTGGTATTATTCCCTAAACAAAAGTCAATGTATGCAACATTAGTTACCCAAATGTATCTAGCAATAGTACTAAGAAAAAAAGTTAGGTGATACATACCTTTTGTCTATCAGAAATGAATGTAAAGTTTGAATTTGCTCCCAGATCTAAATCTTCTCCTAACAGTTCCAAGAACCAGGTCCAACTACTTGTTGATTCTGTCTCTACCACTGCATAGGCTACAAGGTATATGCTATTGTTTGAGTGCAACCCTACATCAGTTAACACTTGCCTAGGGTAAGGGCCCTTTATGAAAGTACCATCCACGCCTAGAAAATCTCTTAACCCAACTTTGAATCCCAACTTCAATGCACCCAGACAGACATATATTCTTCTAAAAGTTCTTGTGGTAATAGACAGGGAGGTTTCTGGATACACATCAATCCGAACTGTTGTACCAGGATTAGTGTTTAGTAGCTCCAACACATAATCCCTCAAAAATCCATAATGTACTTGGTAGTCCCCACTAATGATACGTTCAGCCATTATCTTTGCCCTAGCAACCTTTTGCAATGACATTCCTAACTCTTTAGTTTCTTGCACAACTCTTCGTGTAAAGCTTTCACTGGAATTCTAGGGTTACTCTAGATTTGTTGAATAATTAAGTTTGCTATGTATCTGGAAGTGCAAGCTTTAACCGCCCTTGTTTGCAAACATTTATGCTCATCTTGTACTGTTTTCACCAACCAATCCTGATTTTCATTAGCCCTCGATATTTGGACTGCCCATGGACATGTACCTTTATTGGCAATTACATCTTTACCCTTGCACTTTGCCCTACTTCTAGTTGAGGGCCCACCACCATCAACTTCTTTAGATGGCTTACTTACAACACCTTTACATTTCACCCTAATCCTGATTTTGTCATTTTTTTCTAGGTATAAAGACCTCCTTGTTTCTACAACATATGAGTTCATGTAGTTTTTAACATCATGCTTGGTTTTGAAGACCTGGCCAATCTGAAATGGTTTTACATGAACATCTCCATCTGAGGATCTACTTGACTTACTCAACTCTTTTAGCAGTCTCTTCCTATCATCTTCATGAAATCCCGCAAATTGAGAATCATCAGTCACAATAACCTCCAACTCATTATCAACCATGTCATTCCCTTCATATTTTGATGATTGTTTAAGATTCCATGTTCATTTACAACAACAACATTATGGAATTCACTCATGTCTACATCTACATCAAATTGTATGTTAGACTCATCCACATTGTATTCACTGTCATCAAAATCATCTTCACTACCCTCAGAACCATGTCCGCTCTCAGAATAGAAAGCCTCTCCACTATCATCACTCACCATAACCTTTAGATAATCCACTTCTGGTTGTTGTTCACATGAAGCTTGAACATTAAACCCGACATCATAATCAGAATAAAGTGAATAATCCTCTACAAATGGTTCAAAGTCATCAACTGTTGCAGTATTAGCACCATCGTCAACTTGGCAACTTGGTTCCTCTACATGGTAAGTTCCCACTGGTTCTTCAGTTTCAACTTCACTAGTGATCACATATTCTTGAGTTTTAATTTCATGATTGACCACTTCCTCTTGAATGACATGACTTTGTTTGCTAGCTTGTGACCTTGTAAATGGCAGAATACTCTTTGAGTAATCATGCCCTTCATCAACATCTATTACTTGTGACTGCTCATAATCAAGGTTTATAGACTTGTTTAAATCAAGCTTTCTACTACATGATCCTACTTCTCTCCTACAAGGTTTCTTTATATTCATTTTAGGTGACACACTATCAGGCTCCAACTCTTCAATAACATCTTTAAAAGGAGACTTGTAATAACTAACTACCCTTGTCTGACCATTTTCAATATACACCCTTATAAGTCTGTGTTTAGGGACATATGATACCATTTTAAGTACATCTTGGTAGGGATGAAAGTGGGTCCAAACCCGGACCCGATGGACCCGGACCCGGAAAACCCGGAACCGGTTAACGGGATTTTATAGAACCGGAAACCGGACCGGTATATAGGAACCGGTTCCGGTTCGGTTCCGGGTATGGTTCCGGGTAAAGTGGGTCTAGAACCGGAAAACCCAGAAACATCAAAGTGGGTAGGTTGGAACCGGATAAAGTGGGTTTAGACCCGGAAAACCCGAAAAAACCGGATTTTTTTGGTAATTACTTACAACTTAGTGGGTTGAACTTTGAAAATTTTCATATTGATATCCCCACTTTGGGGGCTGTAACTTATTGAATACGAAACCACAATTAACAAAATTAGAGTCTAAAATCATGTACAAACTCTAAAATACACTCTGGAAAAACCCGCATGTCAATCCGAATTTAAACGAATGAGATATACTTGCGTTAATATTTTCACATAATACAAAGTACAAAAACAAATAGCTGAAAAGTTGAAAATTTTCAGTTTTGATATCCCGACTTCGGAGGACTGTAAATCATTGAATGTTAAACCAAAAATGACAAAATTATAGTTTAAACTCATGTACAAACTGTAAACTAGAAGTTGAAAAAAACCACATGTCAATCTGACTTCAAACGAATTAGATATGCATGCTTTAAAACTTTCACCGAATACAAAAAAACTAAAAAACTAAAAACTTTCAGCTTTGGTATCTCAACTTTTGAGGACTATAAGTCAATGAATATAAAACTAAAAATGAAAAATTTATAGTCTAGAATCATGTACAAACTCTAAACTACATGTTGGAAAAAACCGTATGTCAATTGGAGTTGAAATGAATAAGATATGCATCTTGTAAACGTTTCACAAAAAGTGGTTCCGGCCCTAAAAGTGATTCCGGTTCCAAAAACCGGTTCCGGATTTTAGACCCGGTTTACCCGGACCCAATGGACCCAAACTCGGATTACCCGGAACCCGGATAAAGCCAATTTTTAAACCCGGAACCGGACCCGGTTCTATATATTCCGGTTCTAACGGGTCCGGTTCCGGTTCCGGTCCGGTTTTCCGGTTCTAAATCTCATCCCTACATCTTGGTCATTAGCTAAATGAATTAAGCCATATTCTAAAGGGTATTCAGGGATACAAAACTGGTAGTAAAGGGTTTGCTCAGTTTTGTACCCTAGTTCTAGGACCATGTCATCAAGCTCATGAACTGAAAAAAAATTAGTGTCAACATCATCTACATATGCTACAACACCATCAACGTATTTCCTTCCAGGTGCTTTTGTGAAGACACCACTATAGTGTATCTTCAACGTGAAATAATTGTCATATCCTTCTTTAAACAAAAAAGGGTAAAGTCGATGATTTCTCTAATTGAACACAATCGACCAAGAAAAAACAAGTTTTGTTGTAGTATCATACCATATCTTTTTCCAAAGTCCTGCATGGTTGCAAATTTGTCTCGAAAACACCATATTGATAGCACCATTGCAATTCCTTCAGCTTAAACCCTAAATCCCAATTTTTGTTTTTGCTTCTACGATGAGAATGATTCCGATGATTACAAATGTAACCGATTATGTTCTTGGGAGAGGGACGGGTGGTGGAGTTGAGTGCAAACAATAGGTAATCATTTCATATTAAAGAGAGAAGATTACAACTGAAATGACGAAATTTCCCCTACAATATAACATTCAAAAATGAGATAACGGTGAAACGCTAACGGAGTGAGACGGAAGGACTAAATGTTAAAAGTTTTGAAACCACAGGGACGATCCGTGACTTTTTGTAAATTAGGGACCAAACTTCAGATTTTGTGAAACCATAGGGACTATTTTTGAAGTTTTGTCTAAAATTTAAAGATATGCTAAAATAGATATATTGTATAATAAAATTAGGTATAAAAGTATTTAATCGTACCGTGGTCAGGTTGTAATTACAATATACCGACTTGGTGGAATTAACATATAACATATTTGTATGTACGTTAGGACGAAAAGACATTTTATAGGCATTTCATAAATGTCTAGCTCAGTGTAATCATGTCGTGCGCATCGTCAAGTTAACTATTTAAACAAATACTAAATGTGAAGTAGTCTACTTTTACAAACGATAAAACAATTGAAGTATATTTTTGTTAAATATCTCATGGAGTTACCTCCTTTTGAAAACAAAATTGCAAGGACATCTCTTCGTAACTAATGTCAAGGGTATAGTTAGCGGCATAGTTGTCAAGCTCGTAAGAGTCACAAGTCGATTCTTATGAGTTGAGACATCTGATACGTAAAAATATGAGACTCGTACAATGACTCGGTTTGAGTCTGACTCGTAAAAAATGTGATTCAAAGCCTAGCTCGTACCGACTCGAGTTGACCTATGATTCGACATGTGACTCAGTCGAATCATGAAACCTATGGCCACTTTGATTATCTAGTGGATAAATTGGTTATTCAATGACCAAATTGGTTATCCAACGGTCATTAACTTTACTTTTTGGAGTCGGAAAATATGTTATGGTTAAGGATATGAGATATTTGCTTTATCAATTCCTAAAAATTAAAAAGCTTTCTCTCCTTTTGGTTAATTACTTCTTCTTCTTCACTTCTTTCTGTGTTCGTGACTCAAGACTTCTTCTTTTTCTTCTTCATTTCTTTCTATAATTTCTTCTTCTTTACTTCTTCCTTTACTTCTTTCTGTCTTTGGTATTAAGATGAACCTACTGAATACTTGAATACTTGGTATTAATTTTCTTCATTTTTGTATTTGTCAAAGATTCAAACTTATCTTACAATACAAATAAAATTACATTTAGCGGCACAAAGTTTTAGTGACATTTTGATTTTCTGCCACTATAACTTATTTTTAGTGTCACATTGCTTTTGTGTCATTATAAGTTTTAAGATACAATGACACTTTATATCTTATGACATTAATACCTTAGTTTTAGTGACATTAATTATTTTATAACACTATTTTCATAATTATTAGTAGCATAAAGACTAACACTAAATTTTTTATAAACTATACGCTTATATTTAATTTAAAGTTTTAAAAAATACAAAAAATAAATAAATAATGGTAGTAACATGAATAGAAAAAAAACATGAATTAAATTTTTTTTACTATAACTTTGAAAGAATAAAAAAGAAATTACTATATGTTTGAGAGAATCATCCAAAAATTTAGAATATCCCTCCTTTGTGGGAAGATATGTTCCCCAAAAATTACAAAATTCTGCCTACATTTTTATTCTCTCATATCAAAAAATTTCCCCAATTTCTACATAGATGTAAGAGATTAAAGAGATAAAAAAAAATTCAAATTTTAATTCACCTTTACCCTTCTACTACCTCTATGCTCCCAAGTCTCACACATGCTCTAAATCCATTAGCTCTATCTCCATCCACCTGACTCCTGTCTCCAAATCGTCATCATCACTCTGGACAACCTCGTCGTCATTGCCCTTGATCCTGCTTGTCGTCGCGTCCTACCCACACATCTTCGGATCAAGTATGAAATCCTTCATCTTACAAACACTCTGGTATGTCGTCGCCTTCACAAGTTTCCATCACCTTCGAAGCTCGTCGTCGCATTGTAAACTCGAAGTCGATGCTAGGATGCGTCGGACCTCGAACACTTCTACTCCTCTAGAATGCATCTGATACCAACTTTCGTCATTTGATAAAGCTAGTTCTTGTAACACCCAGTTTCCAGGACGAATCGGTTTTGGACTTCAAGGAGTCAAAAACATGGTTTTTGGGTGAAACCAAGTGTCACAACATTATATATATATATATATATATATATATATATATATATATATATATATATATATATATATATATGCTCACAATGTGAGAAGTGATAAAACGGAAATGCTAATTTAAATTGAGCTCACGACATGAGCAATAGGAGCTCACAACGTGAGTTGCGCTGCAGCCCAAGCCCATGATCTTTTAGGGTATCCTTCATATTTAAATCTCATAAACTTCATTTTAAGGTTCCAAAACAGCCTCCTTCGTTTCATACTCAATAAAACCCTAACCCTAGCTTTCCTTGTGATTCTTGAGTTTTTTGTGGAGTTTTGGCGGTTTAAAGTAGAAGAGATCACCACTGAAGCGTGGATTCATCTTAAAAGTTCCATTTGCAACCTCTAGCAACACTTTTGGACCAGTGTGAGTAACCAAGATTCATGCATTTTGTTTCCTTGTTACTTGATCTAAGATTTTATGCACGTTTATCCATGGGTATAATAGTTTTTAGTGTTGGGACTCCATAAAGTTAGCAACTTTATGGGTCCTTAGGGTCCCTTAGTGATTATATGTTATGGTTGTGAAGTTTGGATGATGTTTGACTTTATACTTGAGAATTGATCTCCTTTTTCTTCATGAATCCCCTAGTTTGAGCTCAAGTCTTGTACTCGACAAACAAGACCCTAAAGCATCGATGTGTATGATCTTTGTGGTGTTAAGAAGCCTCCTGAAAAAAAAAGATAAATTAGTGGCTAAATCGATTAATAAGTTTATGGATCAAAATGGTATTCAGACTAATCTCACGACGTGAGGATATGTCTGTTACGTCATGAGGATTATGAGACCCAACTATTTTACCGTGTAGTGGCTCACGGCGTGAGCCATAAATGCTCACACACACACACACACACACATATATATATATATATATATATATATATATATATATATATATATATATATATATAATCGTAAATAATTAGGATATAAGTTGTATGTATAAAAAATCATATCATTGGGGGCACTTGCCTCCTCTGTTACCTATCGTACTTGATTTCCTTTGCTACTCAGTCCGGAACAATTTTCTTTAAATCGAAAATATAGTTAAGAAGGCTTCTTCAGTCTTATAGCTTGTATGGAAAACAACTTTTACCGTAAATGCATTTTCCAAATAATTAAGATTCTTTATTCATGCATAGGGATTCCAAGTTGGACCAAATGAGCAGTTGCAATCTTTTCCTTTAGAACCTAGCTCTCGTAGAATGTTGTTGTGAACATGGAGTTGAATTTTGGCTAGGCCTTTACGATCTCTCTTCTTCTCTTCCTCCAAATGCATCAAGTACATCAGCATAATAGGCTTGAGCTAATGACACTTGCATCTTGACTTGCCATAATTAGAAACGAGTATCTTGGACTAGCAACAAGAGGTCGTATGTTCATAGGATCCATTGTTGAATATCACCTAATAGACACCTTGTTTCCGAATCCAACTTAAGGAGAGAAGAAAGGAAAGTGAAGAAAATTGAAAATAAAAAAAGATAAATTATCTTTTCCTAAGATTATTTTTTGGAAGGAATGGGAGAGAAGAGACTAGAAGATAATAGATGATCTTCTCTCCTAATCATCTTCCCATATTGGAGGGCTTATCAAAGCTTGTTTGTTTCCTAATCATTTTTCCTTTCTTGCTAACTCGGAAACATGACTAACATTCAATTTCAGTTCTTTTCCCTCCCTTATTTTCTCTCCATATTTTCGTTTCCCTTATTTTCTTTTAGTTATTAAAACTTGGGAACAAGATGAAAAAGTCGACTGAAACCATGTAGGTTTAGAGAAAGTCAACAATACATGTATAGGGGTAGAATCCTTTGCAGGTTTAAGAGATCAAAATCTTATTTGTCTATTTATGGTCCTGCCAGGTTTTTGTTCTTAAGAAAATTGTGGTTCCAAAAAAATAAAATAATTAGTTGAGGCTTTTTAAACCTTTAAGGGAAGCTTAGACCCATTTAGGGTTTCTTTTTCTATAAATCGACCAAGAAGAAGACTAAAGCATTTTTGGTAATTTCAAGGTGCAAAGCAAAGACCCATGTAGCACCTGGTTCCTGGTACGTATTCCTTGTAATTAATATTTCTCAATTTATGCAATTTGCCTTGGACTCGGCGAGTTGAAGGACCAACTCGCCGAGTAGAAGCGGGATGAGACGTGGGGTCTGAGCCTCGGATTCGGCGAGTCGGTTCCCGGACTCGGCGAGTAGGCCCTGTTTGGGCAAAAACCCTAACCCGGGTGTTTGCACCCTATTTAAGCACACTAACTCGGCCTCCCTTGTCCTTAACACTTCTAGAAGAGCTGTAGAACGAAACCCTAGTCCCTTTTTGTCTTTGTGAGTGATTTTGGCCTTGTGAAGGAAGTTTGAAGCTCAAGAGAAGAGGAAGGAGGTGGAAGAGTGCAAAGAAGAGAAGTAGATCCGATATCTACCCTGCAAGAGGCTTCCATTCAGGTAGAAAAGTCCCTACCTTGATCACTAGTTCATTAGATTTCCTTTTGTCCCTAATTGGTGGATTTCAAGCCCTAAAACACCAAACTCCTTGTGTTTGTGCTCTATGATCCGAAAGGACTTCAGATCTAGACGTTATGGACATATTAGAAGTATAAAGTTTTTGTGGTTGAAGTGATTGAGGTCCCCATTAAGTGTATGACCTCATTAAGAGCTTGGAATTGCCTTTTGGAGCTTATAGGGCCATGCATGCACGTAAAGTTTCCAACTTTACGTGATAAGCATGCCCTAGGAACATAGATCTATGGTTTGGAAGCATTGCATGTCTCAAATTTGGTCTGTATAGGATATGGGTCGAAGGGACTCGGCGAGTCCCAAAGTGGAACTCGGCGAGTTCTATGAAGATGGCCTTAGACTCGGCGAGTTGGATGAACGACTCGGCGAGTCCTATGAAGATTGCCTGGAACTCGACGAGTTGTTCTTCAAACTCGGCGAGTCGTATGAGCTGTTACTGAGTAAGAGGGGTTTATGTGTTGACGGTCCAACCCTTCGTATCCGCACGCAGAATTAGCAATTTATCGTGTAGTAATAGTCCCAGTAACCCAAATCCTCATAAAGGATGCTCTGGTGAGGATTTGGAAGCGAGTAGGAGATCTGCTCGTATGGACTCGGCATCTGTTCTTGGACTCGGCGAGTCGGATGGCGAGCCGGTTCTATCGTCCCAAGTGGTGATTTGAGGGTGACTCAGTGAGTGGGAAGAGGGACTTGTAGAGAAGGACCGGGTTAGTAGGAGAAGGACTCAGCGAGTTCAGTCAACTGGAAGTTGACTTTGACCAAGGAGTTGACCTTGGACCAAGGGTGGGTCAGTCATCTGACTTAAGGGTGTTTATGAGTGGCTAATCTATGTTTATGATTTATAGCCGGAGGATTACCGATTCAGCAGTCAGGCGCTTAGCAAGCATACTTTCAGCAGCTACTTCTCGAGGTGAGTTACCTTCCAATAGTAGTGGGTCTAAGGCCACAATGCCGGCCCACTAGTAGGAGTTGTATGATTAGATGATTGTCTCTATGATAGTCATCTAGGGTTGCTACTACCTGTGTTATGTTTATATGCTAGTATGACATGATGCTATGTGCTAGTGACAGTACGGGAGATAGTACCCAGAGTACTAGTCGATAGGACCGAAAGGGTAGTCATGCCCACCCATGCTAGATAGGTTATGTGATACGTGTTATGTGGTAGTGGTAGGGGGTAAAATAGTCCCCAACATCCGATCGAGAGGACCGAAGGGGATACCAGCTCCTAGGTATGCTAGTCAGCATCCGGTCGAGAGGACCGAAGGGGAGACCAGCACCCAGGTATGCTAGTCAGCATCCGGTCGAGAGGACCGAAGGGGAGACCAGCACCCATATATGCTAGTCAGTATCCGGTCGAGAGGACCGAAGGGGTAGGTCGGGCACCCAAAAATGTCTGACAATATATGTATGTTGTGTGGTTATTTTGGTATGTGGTACGGTGGGGGAACTCACTAAGCTTCGTGCTTACGGTTTTCAGTTGTTGTTTTAGGTACCTCTTCAGCGAAGGGGAAGGAGCTGGCGCGATAGCGGCATATCACACACACACTCACACTCTTTGTTTTCCGCACTACGAGATATTCTGGGATCCGTACTCTGATATTATGGTTGTTTTCATGTTTTGGGTTTTCAGACACGTAAAATGTTTTATGAAATGATATGATTGGATGGTGTTTTACTATAAATACTTTACAAACCACTTATTTAAAATGAAAATTTTGGGCGTGAAAATTGGGTCGTTACAGACCATGTGGGGTTTCCCATGGCAGTGGGCTAAGACCATGAGGGTGTTCCTATGGCACCCTGAGTAAGACCTTGGAGGGTTTCCACGGCTTCCTTATATGATTATATGCATGGCTTATGTGATTGATATAGTTTATGTGATTATGTAGATTAAGTGGGGTATGCTCTAGGGAACATACTAAGTTTTGTGCTTACAGTTTTGTTTATGGATTTAGGTATCATTGGTTTGGAAAGGAAGGGCCCCGCTTGATCGCAGTGCACACACCAGTGTTTCCGTAATATGGGTTAACGGGATTTTATAGAACCGGAAACCGGACCGGTATATAGGAACCGGTTCCGGTTCGGTTCCGGGTAAAGTGGGTCTAGAACCGGAAAACCCGGAAACATCAAAGTGGGTAGGTTGGAACCGGATAAAGTGGGTTTAGACCCGGAAAACCCGAAAAAACCGGATTTTTTTGGTAATTACTTACAACTTAGTGGGTTGAACTTTGAAAATTTTCATATTGATATCCCCACTTTGGGGGCTGTAACTTATTGAATACGAAACCACAATTAACAAAATTAGAGTCTAAAATCATGTACAAACTCTAAAATACACTCTGGAAAAACCCGCATGTCAATCCGAATTTAAACGAATGAGATATACTTGCGTTAATATTTTCACATAATACAAAGTACAAAAACAAATAGCTGAAAAGTTGAAAATTTTCAGTTTTGATATCCCGACTTCGGAGGATTGTAAATCATTGAATGTTAAACCAAAAATGACAAAATTATAGTTTAAACTCATGTACAAACTGTAAACTAGAAGTTGAAAAAAACCACATGTCAATCTGACTTCAAACGAATTAGATATGCATGCTTTAAAACTTTCACCGAATACAAAAAAACTAAAAAACTAAAAACTTTCAGCTTTGGTATCTCAACTTTTGAGGACTATAAGTCAATGAATATAAAACTAAAAATGAAAAATTTATAGTCTAGAATCATGTACAAACTCTAAACTACATGTTGGAAAAAACCGTATGTCAATTGGAGTTGAAACGAATAAGATATGCATCTTGTAAACGTTTCACAAAAAGTGGTTCCGGCCCTAAAAGTGATTCCGGTTCCAAAAACCGGTTCCGGATTTTAGACCCGGTTTACCCGGACCCAATGGACCCAAACCCGGATTACCCGGAACCCGGATAAAGCCAATTTTTAAACCCGGAACCGGACCCGGTTCTATATATTCCGGTTCTAACGGGTCCGGTTCCGGTTCGGTTCCGGTTCCGGTCCGGTTTTCCGGTTCTAAATCTCATCCCTACATCTTGGTCATTAGCTAAATGAATTAAGCCATATTCTAAAGGGTATTCAGGGATACAAAACTGGTAGTAAAGGGTTTGCTCAGTTTTGTACCCTAGTTCTAGGACCATGTCATCAAGCTCATGAACTGAAAAAAAATTAGTGTCAACATCATCTACATATGCTACAACACCATCAACGTATTTCCTTCCAGGTGCTTTGGTGAAGACACCACTATAGTGTATCTTCAACGTGAAATAATTGTCATATCCTTCTTTAAACAAAAAAGGGTAAAGTCGATGATTTCTCTAATTGAACACAATCGACCATGAAAAAACAAGTTTTGTTGTAGTATCATACCATATCTTTTTCCAAAGTCCTGCATGGTTGCAAATTTGTCTCGAAAACACCATATTGATAGCACCATTGCAATTCCTTCAGCTTAAACCCTAAATCCCAATTTTTGTTCTTGCTTCTACGATGAGAATGATTCCGATGATTACAAATGTAACCGATTATGTTCTTGGGAGAGGGACGGGTGGTGGAGTTGAGTGCAAACAATAGGTAATCATTTGATATTAAAGAGAGAAGATTACAACTGAAATGACGAAATTTCCCCTACAATATAACATTCAAAAATGAGATAACGGTGAAACGCTAACGGAGTGAGCCGGAAGGACTAAATGTTAAAAGTTTTGAAACCACAGGGACGATCCGTGACTTTTTGTAAATTAGGGACCAAACTTCAGATTTTGTGAAACCATAGGGACTATTTTTGAAGTTTTGTCTAAAATTTAAAGATATGCTAAAATAGATATATTGTATAATAAAATTAGGTATAAAAGTATTTAATCGTACCGTGGTCAGGTTGTAATTACAATATACCGACTTGGTGGAATTAACATATAACATATTTGTATGTACGTTAGGACGAAAAGACATTTTATAGGCATTTCATAAATGTCTAGCTCAGTGTAATCATGTCGTGCGCATCGTCAAGTTAACTATTTAAACAAATACTAAATGTGAAGTAGTCTACTTTTACAAACGATAAAACAATTGAAGTATATTTTTGTTAAATATCTCATGGATTTACCTCCTTTTGAAAACAAAATTGCAAGGACATCTCTTCGTAACTAATGTCAAGGGTATAGTTAGCGGCATAGTTGTCAAGCTCGTAAGAGTCACAAGTCGATTCTTATGAGTTGAGACATCTGATACCTAAAAATATGAGACTCGTACAATGACTCGGTTTGAGTCTGACTCGTAAAAAATGTGATTCAAAGCCTAGCTCGTATCGACTCGAGTTGACCTATGATTCGACATGTGACTCAGTCGAATCATGAAACCTATGGCCACTTTGATTATCTAGTGGATAAATTGGTTATTCAATGACCAAATTGGTTATCCAACGGTCATTAACTTTACTTTTTGGAGTCGGAAAATATGTTATGGTTAAGGATATGAGATATTTGCTTTATCAATTCCTAAAAATTAAAAAGCTTTCTCTCCGTTTGGTTAATTACTTCTTCTTCTTCACTTCTTTCTGTGTTCGTGACTCAAGACTTCTTCTTTTTCTTCTTCATTTCTTTCTATAATTTCTTCTTCTTTACTTCTTCCTTTACTTCTTTCTGTCTTTGGTATTAAGATGAACCTACTGAATACTTGAATACTTGGTATTAATTTTCTTCATTTTTGTATTTGTCAAAGATTCAAACTTATCTTACAATACAAATAAAATTACATTTAGCGGCACAAAGTTTTAGTGACATTTTGATTTTCTGCCACTATAACTTATTTTTAGTGTCACATTGCTTTTGTGTCATTATAAGTTTTAAGATACAATGACACTTTATATCTTATGACATTAATACCTTAGTTTTAGTGACATTAATTATTTTATAACACTATTTTCATAATTATTAGTAGCATAAAGACTAACACTAAATTTTTTATAAACTATACGCTTATATTTAATTTAAATTTTTAAAAAATACAAAAAAAATAATAAATAATGGTAGTAACATGAATAGAAAAAAAACATGAATTAAATTTTTTTTTACTATAACTTTGAAAGAATAAAAAAGAAATTACTATATGTTTGAGAGAATCATCCAAATAATTAAGATTCTTTATTCATGCATAGGGATACCAGGTTGGACCAAATAAGAAGTTGCAATCTTTTCCTTTGGAACCTAGCTCTCGTAGAATGTTGTTGTGAACATGGAGTTGAATTTTGGCTAGGGCTTTACGATCTCTCTTCTTCTCTTCCTCCAAATGCATCAGGTACATCATCATAACAGGCTTGAGCTAATGACACTTTCCCATAATTAGAAACGAGTATCTTGGACTAGCAACAAGAGGTCGTATTTTCATAGGATCCATTTTTGAATATCACATAATAGACACCATGTTTCCGAATCCAACTTAAGGAGAGAAGAAAGGAAAGTGATGAAAATTGAAAATAAAAAAGATAAATTATCTTTTCCTATGATTATTTTTTTGGATGGAATGGGAGAGAAGAGAAGAGAAGATAATAGATGATCTTCTCTCTCAATCATCTTCCAAGATTGGAGGGCTTATCAAAGCTTGTTTGTTTCCTAATCTTTTTTCCTTTCTTGCTAACTCAGAAACTTGACCATCATTCGATTTATGTTCTTTTCCCTCCCTTATTTTCTCTCCATATTTTCGGTTTCGCTTATTTTCTTTTAGTTATTAAAACTAACAAGATGAAAAAGTCGACTGAAACCTTGTAGGTTTAGAGAAAGTCAGCAATACATGTATAGGGATAGAAGAAATCAATTTAAAACCTTTGCAGGTTTAAGATATCAAAATCTTATTTGTCTATTTATAGTCATGCCAGTTTTTTTTTTCTTAAGAAAATTGTGGTTCCAAACAAATAAAATAATTAGTTGAGGCTTTTTAAACCTTTAAAGGAAGCTTAGACCCATTTAGGGTTTCTTTTTCTATAAATCTACCAAGAAGAAGAGAGGAAGAAGACTAAAGCGTTTTTGGTAATTTCAAGGTGCAAAGCAAAGAGATTAAATGTGTTTTTGATTGAGTGATTGCTGCAGATCCTTGTGGGGTTATGACTAATGTATATTTTCCGTCAAAAATCAAGTGAATAACCATGGTGATTTTGTAGCCATATACAGGTTGGATTCATGAGATTCTTAGTTTAATGTTTTTACTGGGATGATTGTGGTGTTTGGTGCATTTATTTTCACGCCTTAATATGTCGATATAGCTTTCGCACTAAGACCATCTGTTATGGTGTTCACGACCACCACCGTCTTCCACCTCCACGTCACCACCCCAACTATTCCTCAACCTAATGAGATTGTCACTTCCTTGTGGTCTGCAAGAAAGAAGAAGACAGGAAGAGAGAAGAAGTAGAGAGAAGAAGAGAGGAAAAGAGACCTGATTGGTCGTCCGCCTCCGTTGTCCCCAACGCGAACTGCCACGACCACGAGCCACCACGAGGCAGTGGGATTGTGTACATGAACGTGGTTCATGGCCAGCTAGACCACGGAGGCCTTCGTTCCGGGTATACTGGACGGCCTATTATATGAGATGCAGTTAAGTGCATGATCATGTGTACGAAATTAGTCATTGTCACCTAATTCATGGTGTGAATTTAATAATATATAGTCTAGGAGTTTCCTCTTTTTTGTGTGCTCCATAATATAAAATTGGTGGCTTGTTTAACGTTGAAAAAGAAACTAGTAGTAGCCAAAGTAATAAATTTCATAACAGCTACATCTAAAGTTAGCGAAGGGATGTTATACGGACAAGAATTACAAACATGAAACCTACATTTACATCCCTTCAAAGGGTTAGTTAGCACTAAGCAGAAGCACCTCCCAAAATGACCCAATAAAAACAAAAATAATATGACAAAATTAGGTTTTTCTTTTTCCCCACCTTGTCGATATCTGGTCAAGTTCCTCATCGATTCATTTCACCGTTATGTAACAAAATTAATTTGCTATTCAGACTAATTTAGGCTGCTGGAGCATAGTCATAATCATCATCATCATCATCGCCTTCAAGTGATGCTGCTGGAGCATAGTCATAATCATCATCATCACCGTCGCCTTCTAGTGATGCTGCTGGAGCATAGTCATAATCTCCATCGTCATCATCACCATCTAAACATGATGCCGGTGCGTAGTAGTTTCTCTCATCACCATCATTCTTTCCATCTGAATCATTCCTTAACAACCAGCCTGTGATTTTCTTGGAAGCTAGAGACATTTTTCAACCTAGATTCTAGATTTTGTGAAAGAAGCACAGAAATGTTTATGAAAACTTGTTGCTTGAGCCGATTTAGAAAAGTGTTGTGTTTGGAGTAAATATGAATGATCACAAACATCATCTCCATATTTATTGACTAGGAAAAGGCATTGAACTCATTCCGGCGAAGTTAACACACGAGTGAGAGTGTGGAATTAGGAGCGAAGTGTGTGCATGGCAAGATAAATGTGACTGATAGTGCAGACACATAGGTAAAAGAGGTGACAAGTCAGCAAATGTAAAATTCGCATAGCCAAATATACTAATGATGTAGCTTGTGCTTTGAGTGTGTGGTTGAAGAAAGAGAAAAGTATGTGCTAAAAGGAGAGTAACACCATCTCACCAAGAAAGATAATGGGCTGTGCTTTAATTTAATTTTTGGTTAAAAGGGCGAGGGAATCTGTCTCACTCTCACATACATACGCCTAAGAAAAAGGAAATTTAGCAATATTTCACGATCACTATAGAGATGCCCTAAAATAAATGGTTCATCATGTGTCGTTCTCCCTACTATAAACTGAGGTATCAGCGATGGAAAGTTCTGTTGCATGCTGCGACAGAATTGTCAGTCAAAAAAACACCTTGTTGCTAATTGTCACGGATTAGAGATGCCACAAATTACTCAGGGAACCTCTAGATCGGTCGTTAATCTGTCGCTAATCCATTGCTGATTTATTTTAAATGAACAATTTTTTTGTTTTAACAACCATATAGTAGTTGTCGAATATGTCGTTATTCCATAACAAAAATTCACAAATGCATGTAAAATTTTATACCCCAAAATCAATAGTTTAACAGGGACTACCATAATAAATATTAACATTTGATTGGCAAAATATAAATTCATGATCGATATCAAGTATTGAAACCAAATTACAATAATCAAAAGTGTCAAATTAAATATAGTTAGGGCTATTTCTTGTTTTTTGTCTTAAATTCTTCGCGTTTTTCCTTAAACACCTTTATGTCATCACATGATAAACAATAACCTACAATGCAATAATACCAAATTTAACCCTAATTGAACATTAAACCATATCATTCACTTAATAGCAATGCAATTTCAAATTGAAAAAAAAGAAAAAAAAACACTTAAAAGTTAAAAGCAACAATAATGAAGTTTACAGAAAATTAAACATCAAGTCATCAATCAACTAATATTAACATACTTTCATACTTGAAATCCTCAAAAATACAATTTGACAAATTTGAAAACGGAGGTTACAACGTGGTTATTAATTTTAAAATTCAAGATTATTTTCTTAATTTCTATTTATTTTTATAATACATCGAATAATAATTCAAAGGAAAATTAAAAATACTGTGTAAACTAATTTTAAACAACGTGCTTTTTGATACCGTTTACCGCACATTATAAAGTTGCCACATAAATTACATTTTGACAAAATTGCAAAAATGTTCTTTGTGGTATGTATTTTTTTGAGCTTTTAGTCCAAACTCCGATTTTTTTGGATTTGTGATTCTTTTGAGCTAATTTCGTTGCGTTTTAGATCCCTCTGAAACTTCGTTTTTGATTTTCGGGTACCAAACTTCGTTTTTCTCGCTACGTTTTTTTCACACCTCTATTATACATGATTATCTATATTTTCACCAACTTATAGCTATTAATATCGTTCATAAAGTCGTGTGCATATACGAGATCCATTACTCGTTTAGTGGTTTAACATTATAATGCTTATGAATACGTTCACATACATCTCACAAACACGTATACATACACCGTTAGATGTATTTTATATGCATCTTTTAGCACAATTTCCTTCGTATTTCATTATAAAAAGTTAACTAACTCCCGATTATTCTTATGTATTTCGTGTTTCATGATTATTTTGAAGAATGCCCGTACTGCTCACGTTTGTTATGACTTTTCAGGGCCATTTGGAGCACATGGATGATTACGTGAGTTCGGGATGCGCTTGTGGATGCTTTGGAGCTTATCTGGAGTCTAAACCAAGGAAGAATGCCGGGAAATGATCAAGAACTGCTTGGAAGGAGGAACGATGAACAAAAGAGCCGAAAAGCAGTATATGCGATCACAGGTTTTGTCGCAACTTGCCTTCGTGCTTTTTTCGAGCCAAAAAATTCATCAACTTAGGAAAAGTGATACATGCGATCGCAGGTTGTGGCTTTGCGATAGCTGGTTGGTCAATTTGTGTCGAAATGACAACGTACTTCATTAAAAAGTCCCGTGACACGTTTTGGGTGATACATGCGATCGCAAGTATGCCCTTTGCGATTGCAGGTACGACGTTTTGACAGCTAGACGTATAAATACAACCCCATACTTTTCCAGTAACCCTAACTGGCGATTCCTGGCGATTCAGAGGTGATTTATAAAGGGTTTCAAGTAAAGAACACAGATCTAAAGGAGACGATTCAATTCCTATTCATAGTTTAGTAAGATTTATCGTTTATGTTTGATTTCCACTGTTTGTAATTCGTTTTTAGCCATGTCAGACTAAAAACTCAGATTTTAGTTTCGCAAGACGTAACCTTTTTGTATGATTAATCATTAGGCACTATGTTTGACTATGATTACTGTTTAGTTTGATCAATTATGTGTTAAATTGAGTGTTTGATATTGATTTCAATTTCTGTTGGCAACTTCAATTGTTTGTGAATCATTCTAGTCACCTAATTGTTTAGATCCGTAATTATCTAGATTAATTAGTAAATAGTCACAAGTATTAGATTAATTCTGAGTTTAGGGTTAACTCTAATATGAAATGATCAAACAAGTTTTAACGCCTCCGAGTTTATGAGAGGTATTGAACTTTACTGGGAATTACACTGTGTCTAATGCAACTTTTCTTTGTTAATCAAGAGCTTGTTTGGTTAATTTAGTAAAAAGTTAGATTTAACTCAAAGAACTTATTTTGATTAAATGATTTTTGTAATAAAGGTCATTAGAGCTTATTAATGAACTTTAGTACCTGTTTAAACAAGTTCATAGTCAAATATCGTGTTGAAGGTTAATTATATGATTAAGGGAGTCACCGCAAAACTAGAATTGCTTTCTCTTATTTGAATTTACATCACTTTAAATTTATTCATTTTCTTGTCATTTTCAAATTCTATTAGTTTAATTTTCATAAATAAAACCCCCTTTTTTACGTTTATTGCATTCATCAAGAATTAGTTCACACCTTACGCAAAGAGGTGTAAACATTAAGACGTGTCCATGAGGATCCGACCCTGCTTACCTGTACTACCTGTTAGTGCAATAAAGCAGTTTATTTTATATTTTTATTTGTTTAAATCATGTACGACAACGGTGTTAACATACACATATACACGTTAACATATACCACAACTCATTCATGTATATAAATATACATATACAAACATAATCCATCACAAGTTGGTGAAAAGTATAAGTATTACAATGTTAAACTGTGAAACGAGTACTTGACCCCGAAGGGACACACGACTTTATGAACGATATTAATAGCTATAAGTTGGTGAAAATATAGATAATCATGTATAGTAGATGTGTGAAAAAAAGGGAGCAAAAAAAACGACGTTTGGTGCCCGGAAAATAAAAAATAAGAAAAATCCGTAGCTAATTACCTACGGATTAGCTACGAAATATGCTTTCCGTTAGAATTCTGTAGCTAATCCGTAGGTAATTAGCTACGGATTTTACTTATTTTTGATTTTTCGGGCACCAAACTTCGTTTTTCTCGCTCCGTTTTTTCTTTCACACCTCTATGATACATGATTATATATATTTTCACCAACTTATAGCTATTAATATTGTTCATAAAGTCGTGTGCATATACGAGATCCATTACTCGTTTAGTGGTTTAACACCATAATGTTTATGAATACATTCACATACATCTCACAAACACGTATACATACACATATACACGTACACATATACCACAACTCATTCATGTATATAAATATACATATACAAACATAATCCATCACAAGTTGGTGGAAAGTATAGGCATTACAATGTTAAACTGTGAAATGAGTACTTGATCCCGAAGGGGCGCATGACTTTAAGAACGATATTAATAGCTATAAGTTGGTGAAAATATAGATAATCATATATAGTAGAGGTACTTTCCTGCCCCATTGTATTTAGCCACATACTTAGCTGCATCAATCTTAATCTTTTCAAACACTGTAGTTGTAGTAGGGGTTAGAAGTCCTTCATACTTATCTATTTACTTTTGCACCACACATAACCTCTTCATGAGATACTCTCTAATATACTCTAAGCAAGTGATAATATGTATATCCCTACCTTCATCTAGCTTAGAATTGAATACCTCACAAATGTTATTCAATAAACAATCAATGTGTGCCCTACTTGAATAATAGATAATAAGAGAAGACAATTACACATATAGTAAACACATAACAAGAAAGATTAACATTTATCAATAAATTTCTACAAACATACCACTAAAGTGAGATTTAGAACAAGTTTTTGCTGGGATCTTACACACCCAAGCATGAGCCTCTTCATTGATCTTCTTTAACTCAAAGTTATTGACTGTTGTTGCTCTACCACACTCCCAAAGCTGGTCACTTAAGTATTTTCCTTTCCACTATTTCTTCATATTTTCCAGGATATGCCTCAAACAGAACCTATGTTCTGCATTGGGGAATACCTTCTCAATTGCTGGTATTATTCCCTAAACAAAAGTCAATGTATGCAACATTAGTTACCCAAATGTATCTAGCAATAGTACTAAGAAAAAAAGTTAGGTGATACATACCTTTTGTCTATCAGAAATGAATGTAAAGTTTGAATTTGCTCCCAGATCTAAATCTTCTCCTAACAGTTCCAAGAACCAGGTCCAACTACTTGTTGATTCTGTCTCTACCACTGCATAGGCTACAAGGTATATGCTATTGTTTGAGTGCAACCCTACATCAGTTAACACTTGCCTAGGGTAAGGGCCCTTTATGAAAGTACCATCCACGCCTAGAAAATCTCTTAACCCAACTTTGAATCCCAACTTCAATGCACCCAGACAGACATATATTCTTCTAAAAGTTCTTGTGGTAATAGACAGGGAGGTTTCTGGATACACATCAATCCGAACTGTTGTACCAGGATTAGTGTTTAGTAGCTCCAACACATAATCCCTCAAAAATCCATAATGTACTTGGTAGTCCCCACTAATGATACGTTCAGCCATTATCTTTGCCCTAGCAACCTTTTGCAATGACATTCCTAACTCTTTAGTTTCTTGCACAACTCTTCGTGTAAAGCTTTCACTGGAATTCTAGGGTTACTCTAGATTTGTTGAATAATTAAGTTTGCTATGTATCTGGAAGTGCAAGCTTTAACCGCCCTTGTTTGCAAACATTTATGCTCATCTTGTACTGTTTTCACCAACCAATCCTGATTTTCATTAGCCCTCGATATTTGGACTGCCCATGGACATGTACCTTTATTGGCAATTACATCTTTACCCTTGCACTTTGCCCTACTTCTAGTTGAGGGCCCACCACCATCAACTTCTTTAGATGGCTTACTTACAACACCTTTACATTTCACCCTAATCCTGATTTTGTCATTTTTTTCTAGGTATAAAGACCTCCTTGTTTCTACAACATATGAGTTCATGTAGTTTTTAACATCATGCTTGGTTTTGAAGACCTGGCCAATCTGAAATGGTTTTACATGAACATCTCCATCTGAGGATCTACTTGACTTACTCAACTCTTTTAGCAGTCTCTTCCTATCATCTTCATGAAATCCCGCAAATTGAGAATCATCAGTCACAATAACCTCCAACTCATTATCAACCATGTCATTCCCTTCATATTTTGATGATTGTTTAAGATTCCATGTTCATTTACAACAACAACATTATGGAATTCACTCATGTCTACATCTACATCAAATTGTATGTTAGACTCATCCACATTGTATTCACTGTCATCAAAATCATCTTCACTACCCTCAGAACCATGTCCGCTCTCAGAATAGAAAGCCTCTCCACTATCATCACTCACCATAACCTTTAGATAATCCACTTCTGGTTGTTGTTCACATGAAGCTTGAACATTAAACCCGACATCATAATCAGAATAAAGTGAATAATCCTCTACAAATGGTTCAAAGTCATCAACTGTTGCAGTATTAGCACCATCGTCAACTTGGCAACTTGGTTCCTCTACATGGTAAGTTCCCACTGGTTCTTCAGTTTCAACTTCACTAGTGATCACATATTCTTGAGTTTTAATTTCATGATTGACCACTTCCTCTTGAATGACATGACTTTGTTTGCTAGCTTGTGACCTTGTAAATGGCAGAATACTCTTTGAGTAATCATGCCCTTCATCAACATCTATTACTTGTGACTGCTCATAATCAAGGTTTATAGACTTGTTTAAATCAAGCTTTCTACTACATGATCCTACTTCTCTCCTACAAGGTTTCTTTATATTCATTTTAGGTGACACACTATCAGGCTCCAACTCTTCAATAACATCTTTAAAAGGAGACTTGTAATAACTAACTACCCTTGTCTGACCATTTTCAATATACACCCTTATAAGTCTGTGTTTAGGGACATATGATACCATTTTAAGTACATCTTGGTAGGGATGAAAGTGGGTCCAAACCCGGACCCGATGGACCCGGACCCGGAAAACCCGGAACCGGTTAACGGGATTTTATAGAACCGGAAACCGGACCGGTATATAGGAACCGGTTCCGGTTCGGTTCCGGGTATGGTTCCGGGTAAAGTGGGTCTAGAACCGGAAAACCCAGAAACATCAAAGTGGGTAGGTTGGAACCGGATAAAGTGGGTTTAGACCCGGAAAACCCGAAAAAACCGGATTTTTTTGGTAATTACTTACAACTTAGTGGGTTGAACTTTGAAAATTTTCATATTGATATCCCCACTTTGGGGGCTGTAACTTATTGAATACGAAACCACAATTAACAAAATTAGAGTCTAAAATCATGTACAAACTCTAAAATACACTCTGGAAAAACCCGCATGTCAATCCGAATTTAAACGAATGAGATATACTTGCGTTAATATTTTCACATAATACAAAGTACAAAAACAAATAGCTGAAAAGTTGAAAATTTTCAGTTTTGATATCCCGACTTCGGAGGACTGTAAATCATTGAATGTTAAACCAAAAATGACAAAATTATAGTTTAAACTCATGTACAAACTGTAAACTAGAAGTTGAAAAAAACCACATGTCAATCTGACTTCAAACGAATTAGATATGCATGCTTTAAAACTTTCACCGAATACAAAAAAACTAAAAAACTAAAAACTTTCAGCTTTGGTATCTCAACTTTTGAGGACTATAAGTCAATGAATATAAAACTAAAAATGAAAAATTTATAGTCTAGAATCATGTACAAACTCTAAACTACATGTTGGAAAAAACCGTATGTCAATTGGAGTTGAAATGAATAAGATATGCATCTTGTAAACGTTTCACAAAAAGTGGTTCCGGCCCTAAAAGTGATTCCGGTTCCAAAAACCGGTTCCGGATTTTAGACCCGGTTTACCCGGACCCAATGGACCCAAACCCGGATTACCCGGAACCCGGATAAAGCCAATTTTTAAACCCGGAACCGGACCCGGTTCTATATATTCCGGTTCTAACGGGTCCGGTTCCGGTTCGGTTCCGGTTCCGGTCCGGTTTTCCGGTTCTAAATCTCATCCCTACATCTTGGTCATTAGCTAAATGAATTAAGCCATATTCTAAAGGGTATTCAGGGATACAAAACTGGTAGTAAAGGGTTTGCTCAGTTTTGTACCCTAGTTCTAGGACCATGTCATCAAGCTCATGAACTGAAAAAAAATTAGTGTCAACATCATCTACATATGCTACAACACCATCAACGTATTTCCTTCCAGGTGCTTTTGTGAAGACACCACTATAGTGTATCTTCAACGTGAAATAATTGTCATATCCTTCTTTAAACAAAAAAGGGTAAAGTCGATGATTTCTCTAATTGAACACAATCGACCAAGAAAAAACAAGTTTTGTTGTAGTATCATACCATATCTTTTTCCAAAGTCCTGCATGGTTGCAAATTTGTCTCGAAAACACCATATTGATAGCACCATTGCAATTCCTTCAGCTTAAACCCTGAATCCCAATTTTTGTTTTTGCTTCTACGATGAGAATGATTCCGATGATTACAAATGTAACCGATTATGTTCTTGGGAGAGGGACGGGTGGTGGAGTTGAGTGCAAACAATAGGTAATCATTTCATATTAAAGAGAGAAGATTACAACTGAAATGACGAAATTTCCCCTACAATATAACATTCAAAAATGAGATAACGGTGAAACGCTAACGGAGTGAGACGGAAGGACTAAATGTTAAAAGTTTTGAAACCACAGGGACGATCCGTGACTTTTTGTAAATTAGGGACCAAACTTCAGATTTTGTGAAACCATAGGGACTATTTTTGAAGTTTTGTCTAAAATTTAAAGATATGCTAAAATAGATATATTGTATAATAAAATTAGGTATAAAAGTATTTAATCGTACCGTGGTCAGGTTGTAATTACAATATACCGACTTGGTGGAATTAACATATAACATATTTGTATGTACGTTAGGACGAAAAGACATTTTATAGGCATTTCATAAATGTCTAGCTCAGTGTAATCATGTCGTGCGCATCGTCAAGTTAACTATTTAAACAAATACTAAATGTGAAGTAGTCTACTTTTACAAACGATAAAACAATTGAAGTATATTTTTGTTAAATATCTCATGGAGTTACCTCCTTTTGAAAACAAAATTGCAAGGACATCTCTTCGTAACTAATGTCAAGGGTATAGTTAGCGGCATAGTTGTCAAGCTCGTAAGAGTCACAAGTCGATTCTTATGAGTTGAGACATCTGATACCTAAAAATATGAGACTCGTACAATGACTCGGTTTGAGTCTGACTCGTAAAAAATGTGATTCAAAGCCTAGCTCGTACTGAATCGAGTTGACCTATGATTCGACATGTGACTCAGTCGAATCATGAAACCTATGGCCACTTTGATTATCTAGTGGATAAATTGGTTATTCAATGACCAAATTGGTTATCCAACGGTCATTAACTTTACTTTTTGGAGTCGTAAAATATGTTATGGTTAAGGATATGAGATATTTGCTTTATCAATTCCTAAAAATTAAAAAGCTTTCTCTCCTTTTGGTTAATTACTTCTTCTTCTTCACTTCTTTCTGTGTTCGACTCAAGACTTCTTCTTTTTCTTCTTCATTTCTTTCTATAATTTCTTCTTCTTTACTTCTTCCTTTACTTCTTTCTGTCTTTGGTATTAAGATGAACCTACTGAATACTTGAATACTTGGTATTAATTTTCTTCATTTTTGTATTTGTCAAAGATTCAAACTTATCTTACAATACAAATAAAATTACATTTAGCGGCACAAAGTTTTAGTGACATTTTGATTTTCTGCCACTATAACTTATTTTTAGTGTCACATTGCTTTTGTGTCATTATAAGTTTTAAGATACAATGACACTTTATATCTTATGACATTAATACCTTAGTTTTAGTGACATTAATTATTTTATAACACTATTTTCATAATTATTAGTAGCATAAAGACTAACACTAAATTTTTTATAAACTATACGCTTATATTTAATTTAAATTTTTAAAAAATACAAAAAAAAAAATAAATAATGGTAGTAACATGAATAGAAAAAAAACATGAATTAAATTTTTTTTTACTATAACTTTGAAAGAATAAAAAAGAAATTACTATATGTTTGAGAGAATCATCCAAAAATTTAGAATATCCCTCCTTTGTGGGAAGATATGTTCCCCAAAAATTACAAAATTCTGCCTACACTTTTATTCTCTCATATCAAAAAATTTCCCCAATTTCTACATAGATGTAAGAGATTAAAGAGATAAAAAAAAATTCAAATTTTAATTCACCTTTACCCTTCTACTACCTCTATGCTCCCAAGTCTCACCCATGCTCTAAATCCATTAGCTCTATCTCCATCCACGTGACCCCTGTCTCCAAATCGTCATCATCAGTCTGGACAACCTCGTCGTCATTGCCCTTGATCCTGCTTGTCGTCGCGTCCTACCCACACATCTTCGGATCAAGTATGAAATCTTTCATCTTACAAACACTCTGGTATGTCGTCGCCTTCACAAGTTTCCATCACCTTCGAAGCTCGTCGTCGCATTGTAAACTCGAAGTCGATGCTAGGATGCGTCGGACCTCGAACACTTCTACTCCTCTAGAATGCATCTGATACCAACTTTCGTCATTTGATAAAGCTAGTTCTTGTAACACCCAGTTTCCAGGACGAATCGGTTTTGGACTTCAAGGAGTCAAAAACATGGTTTTTGGGTGAAACCAAGTGTCACAACATTATATATATATATATATATATATATATATATATATATATATATATATATGTATATATATATATATATATATATATATATATATATATATATATATATATATATATATATATGCTCACAATGTGAGAAGTGATAAAACGGAAATGCTAATTTAAATTGAGCTCACGACATGAGCAATAGGAGCTCACAACGTGAGTTGCGCTGCAGCCCAAGCCCATGATCTTTTAGGGTATCCTTCATATTTAAATCTCATAAACTTCATTTTAAGGTTCCAAAACAGCCTCCTTCGTTTCATACTCAATAAAACCCTAACCCTAGCTTTCCTTGTGATTCTTGAGTTTTTTGTGGAGTTTTGGCGGTTTAAAGTAGAAGAGATCACCACTGAAGCGTGGATTCATCTTAAAAGTTCCATTTGCAACCTCTAGCAACACTTTTGGACCAGTGTGAGTAACCAAGATTCATGCATTTTGTTTCCTTGTTACTTGATCTAAGATTTTATGCACGTTTATCCATGGGTATAATAGTTTTTAGTGTTGGGACTCCATAAAGTTAGCAACTTTATGGGTCCTTAGGGTCCCTTAGTGATCATATGTTATGGATGTGAAGTTTGGATGATGTTTGACTTTATACTTGAGAATTGATCTCCTTTTTCTTCATGAATCCCCTAGTTTGAGCTCAAGTCTTGTACTCGACAAACAAGACCCTAAAGCATCGATGTGTATGATCTTTGTGGTGTTAAGAAGCCTCCTGAAAAAAAAAAGATAAATTAGTGGCTAAATCGATTAATAAGTTTATGGATCAAAATGGTATTCAGACTAATCTCACGACGTGAGGATATGTCTGTTACGTCATGAGGATTATGAGACCCAACTATTTTACCGTGTAGTGGCTCACGACGTGAGCCATAAATGCTCACACACACACACACACACACATATATATATATATATATATATATATATATATATATATATATATAATCGTAAATAATTAGGATATAAGTTGTATGTATAAAAAATCATATCATTGGGGGCACTTGCCTCCTCTGTTACCTATCGTACTTGATTTCCTTTGCTACTCAGTCCGGAACAATTTTCTTTAAATCGAAAATATAGTTAAGAAGGCTTCTTCAGTCTTATAGCTTGTATGGAAAACAACTTTTACCGTAAATGCATTTTCCAAATAATTAAGATTCTTTATTCATGCATAGGGATTCCAGGTTGGACCAAATGAGCAGTTGCAATCTTTTCCTTTAGAACCTAGCTCTCGTAGAATGTTGTTGTGAACATGGAGTTGAATTTTGGCTAGGCCTTTACGATCTCTCTTCTTCTCTTCCTCCAAATGCATCAAGTACATCAGCATAATAGGCTTGAGCTAATGACACTTGCATCTTGACTTGCCATAATTAGAAACGAGTATCTTGGACTAGCAACAAGAGGTCGTATGTTCATAGGATCCATTGTTGAATATCACCTAATAGACACCTTGTTTCCGAATCCAACTTAAGGAGAGAAGAAAGGAAAGTGAAGAAAATTGAAAATAAAAAAAGATAAATTATCTTTTCCTAAGATTATTTTTTGGAAGGAATGGGAGAGAAGAGACTAGAAGATAATAGATGATCTTCTCTCCTAATCATCTTCCCATATTGGAGGGCTTATCAAAGCTTGTTTGTTTCCTAATCATTTTTTCTTTCTTGCTAACTCGGAAACATGACTAACATTCAATTTCAGTTCTTTTCCCTCCCTTATTTTCTCTCCATATTTTCGTTTCCCTTATTTTCTTTTAGTTATTAAAACTTGGGAACAAGATGAAAAAGTCGACTGAAACCATGTAGGTTTAGAGAAAGTCAACAATACATGTATAGGGGTAGAATCCTTTGCAGGTTTAAGAGATCAAAATCTTATTTGTCTATTTATGGTCCTGCCAGGTTTTTGTTCTTAAGAAAATTGTGGTTCCAAAAAAATAAAATAATTAGTTGAGGCTTTTTAAACCTTTAAGGGAAGCTTAGACCCATTTAGGGTTTCTTTTTCTATAAATCGACCAAGAAGAAGACTAAAGCATTTTTGGTAATTTCAAGGTGCAAAGCAAAGACCCATGTAGCACCTGGTTCCTGGTACGTATTCCTTGTAATTAATATTTCTCAATTTATGCAATTTGCCTTGGACTCGGCGAGTTGAAGGACCAACTCGCCGAGTAGAAGCGGGATGAGACGTGGGGTCTGAGCCTCGGATTCGGCGAGTCGGTTCCCGGACTCGGCGAGTAGGCCCTGTTTGGGCAAAAACCCTAACCCGGGTGTTTGCACCCTATTTAAGCACACTAACTCGGCCTCCCTTGTCCTTAACACTTCTAGAAGAGCTGTAGAACGAAACCCTAGCCCCTTTTTGTCTTTGTGAGTGATTTTGGCCTTGTGAAGGAAGTTTGAAGCTCAAGAGAAGAGGAAGGAGGTGGAAGAGTGCAAAGAAGAGAAGTAGATCCGATATCTACCCTGCAAGAGGCTTCCATTCAGGTAGAAAAGTCCCTACCTTGATCACTAGTTCATTAGATTTCCTTTTGTCCCTAATTGGTGGATTTCAAGCCCTAAAACACCAAACTCCTTGTGTTTGTGCTCTATGATCCGAAAGGACTTCAGATCTAGACGTTATGGACATATTAGAAGTATAAAGTTTTTGTGGTTGAAGTGATTGAGGTCCCCATTAAGTGTATGACCTCATTAAGAGCTTGGAATTGCCTTTTGGAGCTTATAGGGCCATGCATGCACGTAAAGTTTCCAACTTTACGTGATAAGCATGCCCTAGGAACATAGATCTATGGTTTGGAAGCATTGCATGTCTCAAATTTGGTCTGTATAGGATATGGGTCGAAGGGACTCGGCGAGTCCCAAAGTGGAACTCGGCGAGTTCTATGAAGATGGCCTTAGACTCGGCGAGTTGGATGAACGACTCGGCGAGTCCTATGAAGATTGCCTGGAACTCGACGAGTTGTTCTTCAAACTCGGCGAGTCGTATGAGCTGTTACTGAGTAAGAGGGGTTTATGTGTTGACGGTCCAACCCTTCGTATCCGCACGCAGAATTAGCAATTTATCGTGTAGTAATAGTCCCAGTAACCCAAATCCTCATAAAGGATGCTCTGGTGAGGATTTGGAAGCGAGTAGGAGATCTGCTCGTATGGACTCGGCATCTGTTCTTGGACTCGGCGAGTCGGATGGCGAGCCGGTTCTATCGTCCCAAGTGGTGATTTGAGGGTGACTCAGTGAGTGGGAAGAGGGACTTGTAGAGAAGGACCAGGTTAGTAGGAGAAGGACTCAGCGAGTTCAGTCAACTGGAAGTTGACTTTGACCAAGGAGTTGACCTTGGACCAAGGGTGGGTCAGTCATCTGACCTAAGGGTGTTTATGAGTGGCTAATCTATGTTTATGATTTATAGCCGGAGGATTACCGATTCAGGAGTCAGGCGCTTAGCAAGCATACTTTCAGCAGCTACTTCTCGAGGTGAGTTACCTTCCAATAGTAGTGGGTTTAAGGCCACAATGCCGGCCCACTAGTAGGAGTTGTATGATTAGATGATTGTCTCTATGATAGTCATCTAGGCTTGCTACTACATGTGTTATGTTTATATGCTAGTATGACATGATGCTATGTGCTAGTGACAGTACGGGAGATAGTACCCAGAGTACTAGTCGATAGGACCGAAAGGGTAGTCATGCCCACCCATGCTAGATAGGTTATGTGATACGTGTTATGTGGTAGTGGTAGGGGGTAAAATAGTCCCCAACATCCGATCGAGAGGACCGAAGGGGATACCAGCTCCTAGGTATGCTAGTCAGCATCCGGTCGAGAGGACCGAAGGGGAGACCAGCACCCAGGTATGCTAGTCAGCATCCGGTCGAGAGGACCGAAGGGGAGACCAGCACCCATATATGCTAGTCAGTATCTGGTCGAGAGGACCGAAGGGGTAGGTCGGGCTCCCAAAAATGTCTGACAATATATGTATGTTGTGTGGTTATTTTGGTATGTGGTACGGTGGGGGAACTCACTAAGCTTCGTGCTTACGGTTTTCAGTTGTTGTTTTAGGTACCTCTTCAGCGAAGGGGAAGGAGCTGGCGCGGTAGCGGCATATCACACACACACTCACACTCTTTGTTTTCCGCACTACGAGATATTCTGGGATCCGTACTCTGATATTATGGTTGTTTTCATGTTTTGGGTTTTCAGACACGTAAAATGTTTTATGAAATGATATGATTGGATGGTGTTTTACTATAAATACTTTACAAACCACTTATTTAAAATGAAAATTTTGGGCGTGAAAATTGGGTCGTTACAGACCATGTGGGGTTTCCCATGGCAGTGGGCTAAGACCATGAGGGTGTTCCTATGGCACCCTGAGTAAGACCTTGGAGGGTTTCCACGGCTTCCTTATATGATTATATGCATGGCTTATGTGATTGATATAGTTTATGTGATTATGTAGATTAAGTGGGGTATGCTCTAGGGAACATACTAAGTTTTGTGCTTACAGTTTTGTTTATGGATTTAGGTATCATTGGTTTGGAAAGGAAGGGCCCCGCTTGATCGCAGTGCACACACCAGTGTTTCCGTAATATGGGTTAACAGGATTTTATAGAACCGGAAACCGGACCGGTATATAGGAACCGGTTCCGGTTCGGTTCCGGGTATGGTTCCGGGTAAAGTGGGTCTAGAACCGGAAAACCCGGAAACATCAAAGTGGGTAGGTTGGAACCGGATAAAGTGGGTTTAGACCCGGAAAACCCGAAAAAACCGGATTTTTTTGGTAATTACTTACAACTTAGTGTGTTGAACTTTGAAAATTTTCATATTGATATCCCCACTTTGGGGGCTGTAACTTATTGAATACGAAACCACAATTAACAAAATTAGAGTCTAAAATCATGTACAAACTCTAAAATACACTCTGGAAAAACCCGCATGTCAATCCGGATTTAAACGAATGAGATATACTTGCGTTAATATTTTCACATAATACAAAGTACAAAAACAAATAGCTGAAAAGTTGAAAATTTTCAGTTTTGATATCCCGACTTCGGAGGACTATAAATCATTGAATGTTAAACCAAAAATGACAAAATTATAGTTTAAACTCATGTACAAACTATAAACTAGAAGTTGAAAAAAACCACATGTCAATCTGACTTCAAACGAATTAGATATGCATGCTTTAAAACTTTCACCGAATACAAAAAAACTAAAAAACTAAAAACTTTCAGCTTTGGTATCTCAACTTTTGAGGACTATAAGTCAATGAATATAAAACTAAAAATGAAAAATTTATAGTCTAGAATCATGTACAAACTCTAAACTACATGTTGGAAAAAACCGTATGTCAATTGGAGTTGAAACGAATAAGATATGCATCTTGTAAACGTTTCACAAAAAGTGGTTCCGGCCCTAAAAGTGATTCCGGTTCCAAAAACCGGTTCCGGATTTTAGACCCGGTTTACCAGGACCCAATGGACCCAAACCCGGATTACCCGGAACCCGGATAAAGCCAATTTTTAAACCCGGAACTGGACCCGGTTCTATATATTCCGGTTCTAACGGGTCCGGTTCCGGTCCGGTTTTCCGGTTCTAAATCTCATCCCTACATCTTGGCCATTAGCTAAATGAATTAAGCCATATTCTAAAGGGTATTCAGGGATACAAAACTGGTAGTAAAGGGTTTGCTCAGTTTTGTACCCTAGTTCTAGGACCATGTCATCAAGCTCATGAACTGAAAAAAAATTAGTGTCAACATCATCTACATATGCTACAACACCATCAACGTATTTCCTTCCAGGTGCTTTTGTGAAGACACCACTATAGTGTATCTTCAACGTGAAATAATTGTCATATCCTTCTTTAAACAAAAAAGGGTAAAGTCGATGATTTCTCTAATTGAACACAATCGACCAAGAAAAAACAAGTTTTGTTGTAGTATCATACCATATCTTTTTCCAAAGTCCTGCATGGTTGCAAATTTGTCTCGAAAACACCATATTGATAGCACCATTGCAATTCCTTCAGCTTAAGCCCTAAATCCCAATTTTTGTTCTTGCTTCTACGATGAGAATGATTCCGATGATTACAAATGTAACCGATTATGTTCTTGGGAGAGGGACGGGTGGTGGAGTTGAGTGCAAACAATAGGTAATCATTTCATATTAAAGAGAGAAGATTACAACTGAAATGACGAAATTTCCCCTACAATATAACATTCAAAAATGAGATAACGGTGAAACGCTAACGGAGTGAGCCGGAAGGACTAAATGTTAAAAGTTTTGAAACCACAGGGACGATCCGTGACTTTTTGTAAATTAGAGACCAAACTTCAGATTTTGTGAAACCATAGGGACTATTTTTGAAGTTTTGTCTAAAATTTAAAGATATGCTAAAATAGATATATTGTATAATAAAATTAGGTATAAAAGTATTTAATCGTACCGTGGTCAGGTTGTAATTACAATATACCGACTTGGTGGAATTAACATATAACATATTTGTATGTACGTTAGGACGAAAAGACATTTTATAGGCATTTCATAAATGTCTAGCTCAGTGTAATCATGTCGTGCGCATCGTCAAGTTAACTATTTAAACAAATACTAAATGTGAAGTAGTCTACTTTTACAAACGATAAAACAATTGAAGTATATTTTTGTTAAATATCTCATGGAGTTACCTCCTTTTGAAAACAAAATTGCAAGGACATCTCTTCGTAACTAATGTCAAGGGTATAGTTAGCGGCATAGTTGTCAAGCTCGTAAGAGTCACAAGTCGATTCTTATGAGTTGAGACATCTGATACGTAAAAATATGAGACTCGTACAATGACTCGGTTTGAGTCTGACTCGTAAAAAATGTGATTCAAAGCCTAGCTCGTACCGACTCGAGTTGACCTATGATTCGACATGTGACTCAGTCGAATCATGAAACCTATGGCCACTTTGATTATCTAGTGGATAAATTGGTTATTCAATGACCAAATTGGTTATCCAACGGTCATTAACTTTACTTTTTGGAGTCGGAAAATATGTTATGGTTAAGGATATGAGATATTTGCTTTATCAATTCCTAAAAATTAAAAAGCTTTCTCTCCTTTTGGTTAATTACTTCTTCTTCTTCACTTCTTTCTGTGTTCGTGACTCAAGACTTCTTCTTTTTCTTCTTCATTTCTTTCTATAATTTCTTCTTCTTTACTTCTTCCTTTACTTCTTTCTGTCTTTGGTATTAAGATTAACCTACTGAATACTTGAATACTTGGTATTAATTTTCTTCATTTTTGTATTTGTCAAAGATTCAAACTTATCTTACAATACAAATAAAATTACATTTAGCGGCACAAAGTTTTAGTGACATTTTGATTTTCTGCCACTATAACTTATTTTTAGTGTCACATTGCTTTTGTGTCATTATAAGTTTTAAGATACAATGACACTTTATATCTTATGACATTAATACCTTAGTTTTAGTGACATTAATTATTTTATAACACTATTTTCATAATTATTAGTAGCATAAAGACTAACACTAAATTTTTTATAAACTATACGCTTATATTTAATTTAAAGTTTTAAAAAATACAAAAAATAAATAAATAATGGTAGTAACATGAATAGAAAAAAAACATGAATTAAATTTTTTTTACTATAACTTTGAAAGAATAAAAAAGAAATTACTATATGTTTGAGAGAATCATCCAAAAATTTAGAATATCCCTCCTTTGTGGGAAGATATGTTCCCCAAAAATTACAAAATTCTGCCTACACTTTTATTCTCTCATATCAAAAAATTTCCCCAATTTCTACATAGATGTAAGAGATTAAAGAGATAAAAAAAAATTCAAATTTTAATTCACCTTTACCCTTCTACTACCTCTATGCTCCCAAGTCTCACACATGCTCTAAATCCATTAGCTCTATCTCCATCCACCTGACTCCTGTCTCCAAATCGTCATCATCACTCTGGACAACCTCGTCGTCATTGCCCTTGATCCTGCTTGTCGTCGCGTCCTACCCACACATCTTCGGATCAAGTATGAAATCCTTCATCTTACAAACACTCTGGTATGTCGTCGCCTTCACAAGTTTCCATCACCTTCGAAGCTCGTCGTCGCATTGTAAACTCGAAGTCGATGCTAGGATGCGTCGGACCTCGAACACTTCTACTCCTCTAGAATGCATCTGATACCAACTTTCGTCATTTGATAAAGCTAGTTCTTGTAACACCCAGTTTCCAGGACGAATCGGTTTTGGACTTCAAGGAGTCAAAAACATGGTTTTTGGGTGAAACCAAGTGTCACAACATTATATATATATATATATATATATATATATATATATATATATATATATATATATATATATATATATGCTCACAATGTGAGAAGTGATAAAACGGAAATGCTAATTTAAATTGAGCTCACGACATGAGCAATAGGAGCTCACAACGTGAGTTGCGCTGCAGCCCAAGCCCATGATCTTTTAGGGTATCCTTCATATTTAAATCTCATAAACTTCATTTTAAGGTTCCAAAACAGCCTCCTTCGTTTCATACTCAATAAAACCCTAACCCTAGCTTTCCTTGTGATTCTTGAGTTTTTTGTGGAGTTTTGGCGGTTTAAAGTAGAAGAGATCACCACTGAAGCGTGGATTCATCTTAAAAGTTCCATTTGCAACCTCTAGCAACACTTTTGGACCAGTGTGAGTAACCAAGATTCATGCATTTTGTTTCCTTGTTACTTGATCTAAGATTTTATGCACGTTTATCCATGGGTATAATAGTTTTTAGTGTTGGGACTCCATAAAGTTAGCAACTTTATGGGTCCTTAGGGTCCCTTAGTGATTATATGTTATGGTTGTGAAGTTTGGATGATGTTTGACTTTATACTTGAGAATTGATCTCCTTTTTCTTCATGAATCCCCTAGTTTGAGCTCAAGTCTTGTACTCGAAAAACAAGACCCTAAAGCATCGATGTGTATGATCTTTGTGGTGTTAAGAAGCCTCCTGAAAAAAAAAGATAAATTAGTGGCTAAATCGATTAATAAGTTTATGGATCAAAATGGTATTCAGACTAATCTCACGACGTGAGGATATGTCTGTTACGTCATGAGGATTATGAGACCCAACTATTTTACCGTGTAGTGGCTCACGGCGTGAGCCATAAATGCTCACACACACACACACACACACATATATATATATATATATATATATATATATATATATATATATAATCGTAAATAATTAGGATATAAGTTGTATGTATAAAAAATCATATCATTGGGGGCACTTGCCTCCTCTGTTACCTATCGTACTTGATTTCCTTTGCTACTCAGTCCGGAACAATTTTCTTTAAATCGAAAATATAGTTAAGAAGGCTTCTTCAGTCTTATAGCTTGTATGGAAAACAACTTTTACCGTAAATGCATTTTCCAAATAATTAAGATTCTTTATTCATGCATAGGGATTCCAGGTTGGACCAAATGAGCAGTTGCAATCTTTTCCTTTAGAACCTAGCTCTCGTAGAATGTTGTTGTGAACATGGAGTTGAATTTTGGCTAGGCCTTTACGATCTCTCTTCTTCTCTTCCTCCAAATGCATCAAGTACATCAGCATAATAGGCTTGAGCTAATGACACTTGCATCTTGACTTGCCATAATTAGAAACGAGTATCTTGGACTAGCAACAAGAGGTCGTATGTTCATAGGATCCATTGTTGAATATCACCTAATAGACACCTTGTTTCCGAATCCAACTTAAGGAGAGAAGAAAGGAAAGTGAAGAAAATTGAAAATAAAAAAAGATAAATTATCTTTTCCTAAGATTATTTTTTGGAAGGAATGGGAGAGAAGAGACTAGAAGATAATAGATGATCTTCTCTCCTAATCATCTTCCCATATTGGAGGGCTTATCAAAGCTTGTTTGTTTCCTAATCATTTTTCCTTTCTTGCTAACTCGGAAACATGACTAACATTCAATTTCAGTTCTTTTCCCTCCCTTATTTTCTCTCCATATTTTCGTTTCCCTTATTTTCTTTTAGTTATTAAAACTTGGGAACAAGATGAAAAAGTCGACTGAAACCATGTAGGTTTAGAGAAAGTCAACAATACATGTATAGGGGTAGAATCCTTTGCAGGTTTAAGAGATCAAAATCTTATTTGTCTATTTATGGTCCTGCCAGGTTTTTGTTCTTAAGAAAATTGTGGTTCCAAAAAAATAAAATAATTAGTTGAGGCTTTTTAAACCTTTAAGGGAAGCTTAGACCCATTTAGGGTTTCTTTTTCTATAAATCGACCAAGAAGAAGACTAAAGCATTTTTGGTAATTTCAAGGTGCAAAGCAAAGACCCATGTAGCACCTGGTTCCTGGTACGTATTCCTTGTAATTAATATTTCTCAATTTATACAATTTGCCTTGGACTCGGCGAGTTGAAGGACCAACTCGCCGAGTAGAAGCGGGATGAGACGTGGGGTCTGAGCCTCGGATTCGGCGAGTCGGTTCCCGGACTCGGCGAGTAGGCCCTGTTTGGGCAAAAACCCTAACCCGGGTGTTTGCACCCTATTTAAGCACACTAACTCGGCCTCCCTTGTCCTTAACACTTCTAGAAGAGCTGTAGAACGAAACCCTAGCCCCTTTTTGTCTTTGTGAGTGATTTTGGCCTTGTGAAGGAAGTTTGAAGCTCAAGAGAAGAGGAAGGAGGTGGAAGAGTGCAAAGAAGAGAAGTAGATCCGATATCTACCCTGCAAGAGGCTTCCATTCAGGTAGAAAAGTCCCTACCTTGATCACTAGTTCATTAAATTTCCTTTTGTCCCTAATTGGTGGATTTCAAGCCCTAAAACACCAAACTCCTTGTGTTTGTGCTCTATGATCCGAAAGGACTTCAGATCTAGACGTTATGGACATATTAGAAGTATAAAGTTTTTGTGGTTGAAGTGATTGAGGTCCCCATTAAGTGTATGACCTCATTAAGAGCTTGGAATTGCCTTTTGGAGCTTATAGGGCCATGCATGCACGTAAAGTTTCCAACTTTACGTGATAAGCATGCCCTAGGAACATAGATCTATGGTTTGGAAGCATTGCATGTCTCAAATTTGGTCTGTATAGGATATGGGTCGAAGGGACTCGGCGAGTCCCAAAGTGGAACTCGGCGAGTTCTATGAAGATGGCCTTAGACTCGGCGAGTTGGATGAACGACTCGGCGAGTCCTATGAAGATTGCCTGGAACTCGACGAGTTGTTCTTCAAACTCGGCGAGTCGTATGAGCTGTTACTGAGTAAGAGGGGTTTATGTGTTGACGGTCCAACCCTTCGTATCCGCACGCAGAATTAGCAATTTATCGTGTAGTAATAGTCCCAGTAACCCAAATCCTCATAAAGGATGCTCTGGTGAGGATTTGGAAGCGAGTAGGAGATCTGCTCGTATGGACTCGGCATCTGTTCTTGGACTCGGCGAGTCGGATGGCGAGCCGGTTCTATCGTCCCAAGTGGTGATTTGAGGGTGACTCAGTGAGTGGGAAGAGGGACTTGTAGAGAAGGACCAGGTTAGTAGGAAAAGGACTCAGCGAGTTCAGTCAACTGGAAGTTGACTTTGACCAAGGAGTTGACCTTGGACCAAGGGTGGGTCAGTCATCTGACCTAAGGGTGTTTATGAGTGGCTAATCTATGTTTATGATTTATAGCCGGAGGATTACCGATTCAGGAGTCAGGCGCTTAGCAAGCATACTTTCAGCAGCTACTTCTCGAGGTGAGTTACCTTCCAATAGTAGTGGGTTTAAGGCCACAATGCCGGCCCACTAGTAGGAGTTGTATGATTAGATGATTGTCTCTATGATAGTCATCTAGGCTTGCTACTACATGTGTTATGTTTATATGCTAGTATGACATGATGCTATGTGCTAGTGACAGTACGGGAGATAGTACCCAGAGTACTAGTCGATAGGACCGAAAGGGTAGTCATGCCCACCCATGCTAGATAGGTTATGTGATACGTGTTATGTGGTAGTGGTAGGGGGTAAAATAGTCCCCAACATCCGATCGAGAGGACCGAAGGGGATACCAGCTCCTAGGTATGCTAGTCAGCATCCGGTCGAGAGGACCGAAGGGGAGACCAGCACCCAGGTATGCTAGTCAGCATCCGGTCGAGAGGACCGAAGGGGAGACCAGCACCCATATATGCTAGTCAGTATCTGGTCGAGAGGACCGAAGGGGTAGGTCGGGCTCCCAAAAATGTCTGACAATATATGTATGTTGTGTGGTTATTTTGGTATGTGGTACGGTGGGGGAACTCACTAAGCTTCGTGCTTACGGTTTTCAGTTGTTGTTTTAGGTACCTCTTCAGCGAAGGGGAAGGAGCTGGCGCGGTAGCGGCATATCACACACACACTCACACTCTTTGTTTTCCGCACTACGAGATATTCTGGGATCCGTACTCTGATATTATGGTTGTTTTCATGTTTTGGGTTTTCAGACACGTAAAATGTTTTATGAAATGATATGATTGGATGGTGTTTTACTATAAATACTTTACAAACCACTTATTTAAAATGAAAATTTTGGGCGTGAAAATTGGGTCGTTACAGACCATGTGGGGTTTCCCATGGCAGTGGGCTAAGACCATGAGGGTGTTCCTATGGCACCCTGAGTAAGACCTTGGAGGGTTTCCACGGCTTCCTTATATGATTATATGCATGGCTTATGTGATTGATATAGTTTATGTGATTATGTAGATTAAGTGGGGTATGCTCTAGGGAACATACTAAGTTTTGTGCTTACAGTTTTGTTTATGGATTTAGGTATCATTGGTTTGGAAAGGAAGGGCCCCGCTTGATCGCAGTGCACACACCAGTGTTTCCGTAATATGGGTTAACGGGATTTTATAGAACCGGAAACCGGACCGGTATATAGGAACCGGTTCCGGTTCGGTTCCGGGTATGGTTCCGGGTAAAGTGGGTCTAGAACCGGAAAACCCGGAAACATCAAAGTGGGTAGGTTGGAACCGGATAAAGTGGGTTTAGACCCGGAAAACCCGAAAAAACCGGATTTTTTTGGTAATTACTTACAACTTAGTGGGTTGAACTTTGAAAATTTTCATATTGATATCCCCACTTTGGGGGCTGTAACTTATTGAATACGAAACCACAATTAACAAAATTAGAGTCTAAAATCATGTACAAACTCTAAAATACACTCTGGAAAAACCCGCATGTCAATCCGAATTTAAACGAATGAGATATACTTGCGTTAATATTTTCACATAATACAAAGTACAAAAACAAATAGCTGAAAAGTTGAAAATTTTCAGTTTTGATATCCCGACTTCGGAGGATTGTAAATCATTGAATGTTAAACCAAAAATGACAAAATTATAGTTTAAACTCATGTACAAACTGTAAACTAGAAGTTGAAAAAAACCACATGTCAATCTGACTTCAAACGAATTAGATATGCATGCTTTAAAACTTTCACCGAATACAAAAAAACTAAAAAACTAAAAACTTTCAGCTTTGGTATCTCAACTTTTGAGGACTATAAGTCAATGAATATAAAACTAAAAATGAAAAATTTATAGTCTAGAATCATGTACAAACTCTAAACTACATGTTGGAAAAAACCGTATGTCAATTGGAGTTGAAACGAATAAGATATGCATCTTGTAAACGTTTCACAAAAAGTGGTTCCGGCCCTAAAAGTGATTCCGGTTCCAAAAACCGGTTCCGGATTTTAGACCCGGTTTACCCGGACCCAATGGACCCAAACCCGGATTACCCGGAACCCGGATAAAGCCAATTTTTAAACCCGGAACCGGACCCGGTTCTATATATTCCGGTTCTAACGGGTCCGGTTCCGGTTCGGTTCCGGTTCCGGTCCGGTTTTCCGGTTCTAAATCTCATCCCTACATCTTGGTCATTAGCTAAATGAATTAAGCCATATTCTAAAGGGTATTCAGGGATACAAAACTGGTAGTAAAGGGTTTGCTCAGTTTTGTACCCTAGTTCTAGGACCATGTCATCAAGCTCATGAACTGAAAAAAAATTAGTGTCAACATCATCTACATATGCTACAACACCATCAACGTATTTCCTTCCAGGTGCTTTGGTGAAGACACCACTATAGTGTATCTTCAACGTGAAATAATTGTCATATCCTTCTTTAAACAAAAAAGGGTAAAGTCGATGATTTCTCTAATTGAACACAATCGACCAAGAAAAAACAAGTTTTGTTGTAGTATCATACCATATCTTTTTCCAAAGTCCTGCATGGTTGCAAATTTGTCTCGAAAACACCATATTGATAGCACCATTGCAATTCCTTCAGCTTAAACCCTAAATCCCAATTTTTGTTCTTGCTTCTACGATGAGAATGATTCCGATGATTACAAATGTAACCGATTATGTTCTTGGGAGAGGGACAGGTGGTGGAGTTGAGTGCAAACAATAGGTAATCATTTGATATTAAAGAGAGAAGATTACAACTGAAATGATGAAACTTCCCCTACAATATAACATTCAAAAATGAGATAACGGTGAAACGCTAACGGAGTGAGCCGGAAGGACTAAATGTTAAAAGTTTTGAAACCACAGGGACGATCCGTGACTTTTTGTAAATTAGGGACCAAACTTCAGATTTTGTGAAACCATAGGGACTATTTTTGAAGTTTTGTCTAAAATTTAAAGATATGCTAAAATAGATATATTGTATAATAAAATTAGGTATAAAAGTATTTAATCGTACCGTGGTCAGGTTGTAATTACAATATACCGACTTGGTGCAATTAACATATAACATATTTGTATGTACGTTAGGACGAAAAGACATTTTATAGGCATTTCATAAATGTCTAGCTCAGTGTAATCATGTCGTGCGCATCGTCAAGTTAACTATTTAAACAAATACTAAATGTGAAGTAGTCTACTTTTACAAACGATAAAACAATTGAAGTATATTTTTGTTAAATATCTCATGGATTTACCTCCTTTTGAAAACAAAATTGCAAGGACATCTCTTCGTAACTAATGTCAAGGGTATAGTTAGCGGCATAGTTGTCAAGCTCGTAAGAGTCACAAGTCGATTCTTATGAGTTGAGACATCTGATACCTAAAAATATGAGACTCGTACAATGACTCGGTTTGAGTCTGACTCGTAAAAAACGTGATTCAAAGCCTAGCTCGTACCGACTCGAGTTGACCTATGATTCGACATGTGACTCAGTCGAATCATGAAACCTATGGCCACTTTGATTATCTATTGGATAAATTGGTTATTCAATGACCAAATTGGTTATCCAACGGTCATTAACTTTACTTTTTGGAGTCGGAAAATATGTTATGGTTAAGGATATGAGATATTTGCTTTATCAATTCCTAAAAATTAAAAAGCTTTCTCTCCTTTTGGTTAATTACTTCTTCTTCTTCACTTCTTTCTGTGTTCGTGACTCAAGACTTCTTCTTTTTCTTCTTCATTTCTTTCTATAATTTCTTCTTCTTTACTTCTTCCTTTACTTCTTTCTGTCTTTGGTATTAAGATGAACCTACTGAATACTTGAATACTTGGTATTAATTTTCTTCATTTTTGTATTTGTCAAAGATTCAAACTTATCTTACAATACAAATAAAATTACATTTAGCGGCACAAAGTTTTAGTGACATTTTGATTTTCTGTCACTATAACTTATTTTTAGTGTCACATTGCTTTTGTGTCATTATAAGTTTTAAGATACAATGACACTTTATATCTTATGACATTAATACCTTAGTTTTAGTGACATTAATTATTTTATAACACTATTTTCATAATTATTAGTAGCATAAAGACTAACACTAAATTTTTTATAAACTATACGCTTATATTTAATTTAAATTTTTAAAAAATACAAAAAAAAAAAATAAATAATGGTAGTAACATGAATAGAAAAAAAACATGAATTAATTTTTTTTTTACTATAACTTTGAAAGAATAAAAAAGAAATTACTATATGTTTGAGAGAATCATCCAAAAATTTAGAATATCCCTCCTTTGTGGGAAGATATGTTCCCCAAAAATTACAAAATTCTGCCTACACTTTTATTCTCTCATATCAAAAAATTTCCCCAATTTCTACATAGATGTAAGAGATTAAAGAGATAAAAAAAAATTCAAATTTTAATTCACCTTTACCCTTCTAATACCTCTATGCTCCCAAGTCTCACCCATGCTCTAAATCCATTAGCTCTATCTCCATCCACCTGACCCCTGTCTCCAAATCGTCATCATCAGTCTGGACAACCTCGTCGTCATTGCCCTTGATCCTGCTTGTCGTCGCGTCCTACCCACACATCTTCGGATCAAGTATGAAATCCTTCATCTTACAAACACTCTGGTATGTCGTCGCCTTCACAAGTTTCCATCACCTTCGAAGCTCGTCGTCGCATTGTAAACTCGAAGTCGATGCTAGGATGCGTCGGACCTCGAACACTTCTACTCCTCTAGAATGCATCTGATACCAACTTTCGTCATTTGATAAAGCTAGTTCTTGTAACACCCAGTTTCCAGGACGAATCGGTTTTGGACTTCAAGGAGTCAAAAACATGGTTTTTGGGTGAAACCAAGTGTCACAACATTATATATATATATATATATATATATATATATATATATATATATATATATATGCTCACAATGTGAGAAGTGATAAAACGGAAATGCTAATTTAAATTGAGCTCACGACATGAGCAATAGGAGCTCACAACGTGAGTTGCGCTGCAGCCCAAGCCCATGATCTTTTAGGGTATCCTTCATATTTAAATCTCATAAACTTCATTTTAAGGTTCCAAAACAGCCTCCTTCGTTTCATACTCAATAAAACCCTAACCCTAGCTTTCCTTGTGATTCTTGAGTTTTTTGTGGAGTTTTGGCGGTTTAAAGTAGAAGAGATCACCACTGAAGCGTGGATTCATCTTAAAAGTTCCATTTGCAACCTCTAGCAACACTTTTGGACCAGTGTGAGTAACCAAGATTCATGCATTTTGTTTCCTTGTTACTTGATCTAAGATTTTATGCACGTTTATCCATGGGTATAATAGTTTTTAGTGTTGGGACTCCATAAAGTTAGCAACTTTATGGGTCCTTAGGGTCCCTTAGTGATTATATGTTATGGTTGTGAAGTTTGGATGATGTTTGACTTTATACTTGAGAATTGATCTCCTTTTTCTTCATGAATCCCCTAGTTTGAGCTCAAGTCTTGTACTCGACAAACAAGACCCTAAAGCATCGATGTGTATGATCTTTGTGGTGTTAAGAAGCCTCCTGAAAAAAAAAGATAAATTAGTGGCTAAATCGATTAATAAGTTTATGGATCAAAATGGTATTCAGACTAATCTCACGACGTGAGGATATGTCTGTTACGTCATGAGGATTATGAGACCCAACTATTTTACCGTGTAGTGGCTCACGGCGTGAGCCATAAATGCTCACACACACACACACACACACACACACATATATATATATATATATATATATATATATATATATATATAATCGTAAATAATTAGGATATAAGTTGTATGTATAAAAAATCATATCATTGGGGGCACTTGCCTCCTCTGTTACCTATCGTACTTGATTTCCTTTGCTACTCAGTCCGGAACAATTTTCTTTAAATCGAAAATATAGTTAAGAAGGCTTCTTCAGTCTTATAGCTTGTATGGAAAACAACTTTTACCGTAAATGCATTTTCCAAATAATTAAGATTCTTTATTCATGCATAGGGATTCCAGGTTGGACCAAATGAGCAGTTGCAATCTTTTCCTTTAGAACCTAGCTCTCGTAGAATGTTGTTGTGAACATGGAGTTGAATTTTGGCTAGGCCTTTACGATCTCTCTTCTTCTCTTCCTCCAAATGCATCAAGTACATCAGCATAATAGGCTTGAGCTAATGACACTTGCATCTTAACTTGCCATAATTAGAAACGAGTATCTTGGACTAGCAACAAGAGGTCGTATGTTCATAGGATCCATTGTTGAATATCACCTAATAGACACCTTGTTTCCGAATCCAACTTAAGGAGAGAAGAAAGGAAAGTGAAGAAAATTGAAAATAAAAAAAGATAAATTATCTTTTCCTAAGATTATTTTTTGGAAGGAATGGGAGAGAAGAGACTAGAAGATAATAGATGATCTTCTCTCCTAATCATCTTCCCATATTGGAGGGCTTATCAAAGCTTGTTTGTTTCCTAATCATTTTTCCTTTCTTGCTAACTCGGAAACATGACTAACATTCAATTTCAGTTCTTTTCCCTCCCTTATTTTCTCTCCATATTTTCGTTTCCCTTATTTTCTTTTAGTTATTAAAACTTGGGAACAAGATGAAAAAGTCGACTGAAACCATGTAGGTTTAGAGAAAGTCAACAATACATGTATAGGGGTAGAATCCTTTGCAGGTTTAAGAGATCAAAATCTTATTTGTCTATTTATGGTCCTGCCAGGTTTTTGTTCTTAAGAAAATTGTGGTTCCAAAAAAATAAAATAATTAGTTGAGGCTTTTTAAACCTTTAAGGGAAGCTTAGACCCATTTAGGGTTTCTTTTTCTATAAATCGACCAAGAAGAAGACTAAAGCATTTTTGGTAATTTCAAGGTGCAAAGCAAAGACCCATGTAGCACCTGGTTCCTGGTACGTATTCCTTGTAATTAATATTTCTCAATTTATGCAATTTGCCTTGGACTCGGCGAGTTGAAGGACCAACTCGCCGAGTAGAAGCGGGATGAGACGTGGGGTCTGAGCCTCGGATTCGGCGAGTCGGTTCCCGGACTCGGCGAGTAGGCCCTGTTTGGGCAAAAACCCTAACCCGGGTGTTTGCACCCTATTTAAGCACACTAACTCGGCCTCCCTTGTCCTTAACACTTCTAGAAGAGCTGTAGAACGAAACCCTAGCCCCTTTTTGTCTTTGTGAGTGATTTTGGCCTTGTGAAGGAAGTTTGAAGCTCAAGAGAAGAGGAAGGAGGTGGAAGAGTGCAAAGAAGAGAAGTAGATCCGATATCTACCCTGCAAGAGGCTTCCATTCAGGTAGAAAAGTCCCTACCTTGATCACTAGTTCATTAAATTTCCTTTTGTCCCTAATTGGTGGATTTCAAGCCCTAAAACACCAAACTCCTTGTGTTTGTGCTCTATGATCCGAAAGGACTTCAGATCTAGACGTTATGGACATATTAGAAGTATAAAGTTTTTGTGGTTGAAGTGATTGAGGTCCCCATTAAGTGTATGACCTCATTAAGAGCTTGGAATTGCCTTTTGGAGCTTATAGGGCCATGCATGCACGTAAAGTTTCCAACTTTACGTGATAAGCATGCCCTAGGAACATAGATCTATGGTTTGGAAGCATTGCATGTCTCAAATTTGGTCTGTATAGGATATGGGTCGAAGGGACTCGGCGAGTCCCAAAGTGGAACTCGGCGAGTTCTATGAAGATGGCCTTAGACTCGGCGAGTTGGATGAACGACTCGGCGAGTCCTATGAAGATTGCCTGGAACTCGACGAGTTGTTCTTCAAACTCGGCGAGTCGTATGAGCTGTTACTGAGTAAGAGGGGTTTATGTGTTGACGGTCCAACCCTTCGTATCCGCACGCAGAATTAGCAATTTATCGTGTAGTAATAGTCCCAGTAACCCAAATCCTCATAAAGGATGCTCTGGTGAGGATTTGGAAGCGAGTAGGAGATCTGCTCGTATGGACTCGGCATCTGTTCTTGGACTCGGCGAGTCGGATGGCGAGCCGGTTCTATCGTCCCAAGTGGTGATTTGAGGGTGACTCAGTGAGTGGGAAGAGGGACTTGTAGAGAAGGACCGGGTTAGTAGGAGAAGGACTCAGCGAGTTCAGTCAACTGGAAGTTGACTTTGACCAAGGAGTTGACCTTGGACCAAGGGTGGGTCAGTCATCTGACTTAAGGGTGTTTATGAGTGGCTAATCTATGTTTATGATTTATAGCCGGAGGATTACCGATTCAGCAGTCAGGCGCTTAGCAAGCATACTTTCAGCAGCTACTTCTCGAGGTGAGTTACCTTCCAATAGTAGTGGGTCTAAGGCCACAATGCCGGCCCACTAGTAGGAGTTGTATGATTAGATGATTGTCTCTATGATAGTCATCTAGGGTTGCTACTACCTGTGTTATGTTTATATGCTAGTATGACATGATGCTATGTGCTAGTGACAGTACGGGAGATAGTACCCAGAGTACTAGTCGATAGGACCGAAAGGGTAGTCATGCCCACCCATGCTAGATAGGTTATGTGATACGTGTTATGTGGTAGTGGTAGGGGGTAAAATAGTCCCCAACATCCGATCGAGAGGACCGAAGGGGATACCAGCTCCTAGGTATGCTAGTCAGCATCCGGTCGAGAGGACCGAAGGGGAGACCAGCACCCAGGTATGCTAGTCAGCATCCGGTCGAGAGGACCGAAGGGGAGACCAGCACCCATATATGCTAGTCAGTATCCGGTCGAGAGGACCGAAGGGGTAGGTCGGGCACCCAAAAATGTCTGACAATATATGTATGTTGTGTGGTTATTTTGGTATGTGGTACGGTGGGGGAACTCACTAAGCTTCGTGCTTACGGTTTTCAGTTGTTGTTTTAGGTACCTCTTCAGCGAAGGGGAAGGAGCTGGCGCGATAGCGGCATATCACACACACACTCACACTCTTTGTTTTCCGCACTACGAGATATTCTGGGATCCGTACTCTGATATTATGGTTGTTTTCATGTTTTGGGTTTTCAGACACGTAAAATGTTTTATGAAATGATATGATTGGATGGTGTTTTACTATAAATACTTTACAAACCACTTATTTAAAATGAAAATTTTGGGCGTGAAAATTGGGTCGTTACAGACCATGTGGGGTTTCCCATGGCAGTGGGCTAAGACCATGAGGGTGTTCCTATGGCACCCTGAGTAAGACCTTGGAGGGTTTCCACGGCTTCCTTATATGATTATATGCATGGCTTATGTGATTGATATAGTTTATGTGATTATGTAGATTAAGTGGGGTATGCTCTAGGGAACATACTAAGTTTTGTGCTTACAGTTTTGTTTATGGATTTAGGTATCATTGGTTTGGAAAGGAAGGGCCCCGCTTGATCGCAGTGCACACACCAGTGTTTCCGTAATATGGGTTAACGGGATTTTATAGAACCGGAAACCGGACCGGTATATAGGAACCGGTTCCGGTTCGGTTCCGGGTATGGTTCCGGGTAAAGTGGGTCTAGAACCGGAAAACCCGGAAACATCAAAGTGGGTAGGTTGGAACCGGATAAAGTGGGTTTAGACCCGGAAAACCCGAAAAAACCGGATTTTTTTGGTAATTACTTACAACTTAGTGGGTTGAACTTTGAAAATTTTCATATTGATATCCCCACTTTGGGGGCTGTAACTTATTGAATACGAAACCACAATTAACAAAATTAGAGTCTAAAATCATGTACAAACTCTAAAATACACTCTGGAAAAACCCGCATGTCAATCCGAATTTAAACGAATGAGATATACTTGCGTTAATATTTTCACATAATACAAAGTACAAAAACAAATAGCTGAAAAGTTGAAAATTTTCAGTTTTGATATCCCGACTTCGGAGGATTGTAAATCATTGAATGTTAAACCAAAAATGACAAAATTATAGTTTAAACTCATGTACAAACTGTAAAATAGAAGTTGAAAAAAACCACATGTCAATCTGACTTCAAACGAATTAGATATGCATGCTTTAAAACTTTCACCGAATACAAAAAAACTAAAAAACTAAAAACTTTCAGCTTTGGTATCTCAACTTTTGAGGACTATAAGTCAATGAATATAAAACTAAAAATGAAAAATTTATAGTCTAGAATCATGTACAAACTCTAAACTACATGTTGGAAAAAACCGTATGTCAATTGGAGTTGAAACGAATAAGATATGCATCTTGTAAACGTTTCACAAAAAGTGGTTCCGGCCCTAAAAGTGATTCCGGTTCCAAAAACCGGTTCCGGATTTTAGACCCGGTTTACCCGGACCCAATGGACCCAAACCCGGATTACCCGGAACCCGGATAAAGCCAATTTTTAAACCCGGAACCGGACCCGGTTCTATATATTCCGGTTCTAACGGGTCCGGTTCCGGTTCCGGTCCGGTTTTCCGGTTCTAAATCTCATCCCTACATCTTGGTCATTAGCTAAATGAATTAAGCCATATTCTAAAGGGTATTCAGGGATACAAAACTGGTAGTAAAGGGTTTGCTCAGTTTTGTACCCTAGTTCTAGGACCATGTCATCAAGCTCATGAACTGAAAAAAAATTAGTGTCAACATCATCTACATATGCTACAACACCATCAACGTATTTCCTTCCAGGTGCTTTGGTGAAGACACCACTATAGTGTATCTTCAACGTGAAATAATTGTCATATCCTTCTTTAAACAAAAAAGGGTAAAGTCGATGATTTCTCTAATTGAACACAATCGACCAAGAAAAAACAAGTTTTGTTGTAGTATCATACCATATCTTTTTCCAAAGTCCTGCATGGTTGCAAATTTGTCTCGAAAACACCATATTGATAGCACCATTGCAATTCCTTCAGCTTAAACCCTAAATCCCAATTTTTGTTCTTGCTTCTACGATGAGAATGATTCCGATGATTACAAATGTAACCGATTATGTTCTTGGGAGAGGGACAGGTGGTGGAGTTGAGTGCAAACAATAGGTAATCATTTGATATTAAAGAGAGAAGATTACAACTGAAATGATGAAACTTCCCCTACAATATAACATTCAAAAATGAGATAACGGTGAAACGCTAACGGAGTGAGCCGGAAGGACTAAATGTTAAAAGTTTTGAAACCACAGGGACGATCCGTGACTTTTTGTAAATTAGGGACCAAACTTCAGATTTTGTGAAACCATAGGGACTATTTTTGAAGTTTTGTCTAAAATTTAAAGATATGCTAAAATAGATATATTGTATAATAAAATTAGGTATAAAAGTATTTAATCGTACCGTGGTCAGGTTGTAATTACAATATACCGACTTGGTGCAATTAACATATAACATATTTGTATGTACGTTAGGACGAAAAGACATTTTATAGGCATTTCATAAATGTCTAGCTCAGTGTAATCATGTCGTGCGCATCGTCAAGTTAACTATTTAAACAAATACTAAATGTGAAGTAGTCTACTTTTACAAACGATAAAACAATTGAAGTATATTTTTGTTAAATATCTCATGGATTTACCTCCTTTTGAAAACAAAATTGCAAGGACATCTCTTCGTAACTAATGTCAAGGGTATAGTTAGCGGCATAGTTGTCAAGCTCGTAAGAGTCACAAGTCGATTCTTATGAGTTGAGACATCTGATACCTAAAAATATGAGACTCGTACAATGACTCGGTTTGAGTCTGACTCGTAAAAAACGTGATTCAAAGCCTAGCTCGTACCGACTCGAGTTGACCTATGATTCGACATGTGACTCAGTCGAATCATGAAACCTATGGCCACTTTGATTATCTAGTGGATAAATTGGTTATTCAATGACCAAATTGGTTATTCAACGGTCATTAACTTTACTTTTTGGAGTCGGAAAATATGTTATGGTTAAGGATATGAGATATTTGCTTTATCAATTCCTAAAAATTAAAAAGCTTTCTCTCCTTTTGGTTAATTACTTCTTCTTCTTCACTTCTTTCTGTGTTCGTGACTCAAGACTTCTTCTTTTTCTTCTTCATTTCTTTCTATAATTTCTTCTTCTTTACTTCTTCCTTTACTTCTTTCTGTCTTTGGTATTAAGATGAACCTACTGAATACTTGAATACTTGGTATTAATTTTCTTCATTTTTGTATTTGTCAAAGATTCAAACTTATCTTACAATACAAATAAAATTACATTTAGCGGCACAAAGTTTTAGTGACATTTTGATTTTCTGTCACTATAACTTATTTTTAGTGTCACATTGCTTTTGTGTCATTATAAGTTTTAAGATACAATGACACTTTATATCTTATGACATTAATACCTTAGTTTTAGTGACATTAATTATTTTATAACACTATTTTCATAATTATTAGTAGCATAAAGACTAACACTAAATTTTTTATAAACTATACGCTTATATTTAATTTAAATTTTTAAAAAATACAAAAAAAAAATAAATAAATAATGGTAGTAACATGAATAGAAAAAAACATGAATTAATTTTTTTTTTACTATAACTTTGAAAGAATAAAAAAGAAATTACTATATGTTTGAGAGAATCATCCAAAAATTTAGAATATCCCTCCTTTGTGGGAAGATATGTTCCCCAAAAATTACAAAATTCTGCCTACACTTTTATTCTCTCATATCAAAAAATTTCCCCAATTTCTACATAGATGTAAGAGATTAAAGAGATAAAAAAAAATTCAAATTTTAATTCACCTTTACCCTTCTAATACCTCTATGCTCCCAAGTCTCACCCATGCTCTAAATCCATTAGCTCTATCTCCATCCACCTGACCCCTGTCTCCAAATCGTCATCATCAGTCTGGACAACCTCGTCGTCATTGCCCTTGATCCTGCTTGTCGTCGCGTCCTACCCACACATCTTCGGATCAAGTATGAAATCCTTCATCTTACAAACACTCTGGTATGTCGTCGCCTTCACAAGTTTCCATCACCTTCGAAGCTCGTCGTCGCATTGTAAACTCGAAGTCGATGCTAGGATGCGTCGGACCTCGAACACTTCTACTCCTCTAGAATGCATCTGATACCAACTTTCGTCATTTGATAAAGCTAGTTCTTGTAACACCCAGTTTCCAGGACGAATCGGTTTTGGACTTCAAGGAGTCAAAAACATGGTTTTTGGGTGAAACCAAGTGTCACAACATTATATATATATATATATATATATATATATATATATATATATATATATATATATATATATATATGCTCACAATGTGAGAAGTGATAAAACGGAAATGCTAATTTAAATTGAGCTCACGACATGAGCAATAGGAGCTCACAACGTGAGTTGCGCTGCAGCCCAAGCCCATGATCTTTTAGGGTATCCTTCATATTTAAATCTCATAAACTTCATTTTAAGGTTCCAAAACAGCCTCCTTCGTTTCATACTCAATAAAACCCTAACCCTAGCTTTCCTTGTGATTCTTGAGTTTTTTGTGGAGTTTTGGCGGTTTAAAGTAGAAGAGATCACCACTGAAGCGTGGATTCATCTTAAAAGTTCCATTTGCAACCTCTAGCAACACTTTTGGACCAGTGTGAGTAACCAAGATTCATGCATTTTGTTTCCTTGTTACTTGATCTAAGATTTTATGCACGTTTATCCATGGGTATAATAGTTTTTAGTGTTGGGACTCCATAAAGTTAGCAACTTTATGGGTCCTTAGGGTCCCTTAGTGATTATATGTTATGGTTGTGAAGTTTGGATGATGTTTGACTTTATACTTGAGAATTGATCTCCTTTTTCTTCATGAATCCCCTAGTTTGAGCTCAAGTCTTGTACTCGACAAACAAGACCCTAAAGCATCGATGTGTATGATCTTTGTGGTGTTAAGAAGCCTCCTGAAAAAAAAAGATAAATTAGTGGCTAAATCGATTAATAAGTTTATGGATCAAAATGGTATTCAGACTAATCTCACGACGTGAGGATATGTCTGTTACGTCATGAGGATTATGAGACCCAACTATTTTACCGTGTAGTGGCTCACGGCGTGAGCCATAAATGCTCACACACACACACACACACACACATATATATATATATATATATATATATATATATATATATATATATATATATATATATATATATATATATATATAATCGTAAATAATTAGGATATAAGTTGTATGTATAAAAAATCATATCATTGGGGGCACTTGCCTCCTCTGTTACCTATCGTACTTGATTTCCTTTGCTACTCAGTCCGGAACAATTTTCTTTAAATCGAAAATATAGTTAAGAAGGCTTCTTCAGTCTTATAGCTTGTATGGAAAACAACTTTTACCGTAAATGCATTTTCCAAATAATTAAGATTCTTTATTCATGCATAGGGATTCCAGGTTGGACCAAATGAGCAGTTGCAATCTTTTCCTTTAGAACCTAGCTCTCGTAGAATGTTGTTGTTAACATGGAGTTGAATTTTGGCTAGGCCTTTACGATCTCTCTTCTTCTCTTCCTCCAAATGCATCAAGTACATCAGCATAATAGGCTTGAGCTAATGACACTTGCATCTTAACTTGCCATAATTAGAAACGAGTATCTTGGACTAGCAACAAGAGGTCGTATGTTCATAGGATCCATTGTTGAATATCACCTAATAGACACCTTGTTTCCGAATCCAACTTAAGGAGAGAAGAAAGGAAAGTGAAGAAAATTGAAAATAAAAAAAGATAAATTATCTTTTCCTAAGATTATTTTTTGGAAGGAATGGGAGAGAAGAGACTAGAAGATAATAGATGATCTTCTCTCCTAATCATCTTCCCATATTGGAGGGCTTATCAAAGCTTGTTTGTTTCCTAATCATTTTTCCTTTCTTGCTAACTCGGAAACATGACTAACATTCAATTTCAGTTCTTTTCCCTCCCTTATTTTCTCTCCATATTTTCGTTTCCCTTATTTTCTTTTAGTTATTAAAACTTGGGAACAAGATGAAAAAGTCGACTGAAACCATGTAGGTTTAGAGAAAGTCAACAATACATGTATAGGGGTAGAATCCTTTGCAGGTTTAAGAGATCAAAATCTTATTTGTCTATTTATGGTCCTGCCAGGTTTTTGTTCTTAAGAAAATTGTGGTTCCAAAAAAATAAAATAATTAGTTGAGGCTTTTTAAACCTTTAAGGGAAGCTTAGACCCATTTAGGGTTTCTTTTTCTATAAATCGACCAAGAAGAAGACTAAAGCATTTTTGGTAATTTCAAGGTGCAAAGCAAAGACCCATGTAGCACCTGGTTCCTGGTACGTATTCCTTGTAATTAATATTTCTCAATTTATGCAATTTGCCTTGGACTCGGCGAGTTGAAGGACCAACTCGCCGAGTAGAAGCGGGATGAGACGTGGGGTCTGAGCCTCGGATTCGGCGAGTCGGTTCCCGGACTCGGCGAGTAGGCCCTGTTTGGGCAAAAACCCTAACCCGGGTGTTTGCACCCTATTTAAGCACACTAACTCGGCCTCCCTTGTCCTTAACACTTCTAGAAGAGCTGTAGAACGAAACCCTAGCCCCTTTTTGTCTTTGTGAGTGATTTTGGCCTTGTGAAGGAAGTTTGAAGCTCAAGAGAAGAGGAAGGAGGTGGAAGAGTGCAAAGAAGAGAAGTAGATCCGATATCTACCCTGCAAGAGGCTTCCATTCAGGTAGAAAAGTCCCTACCTTGATCACTAGTTCATTAAATTTCCTTTTGTCCCTAATTGGTGGATTTCAAGCCCTAAAACACCAAACTCCTTGTGTTTGTGCTCTATGATCCGAAAGGACTTCAGATCTAGACGTTATGGACATATTAGAAGTATAAAGTTTTTGTGGTTGAAGTGATTGAGGTCCCCATTAAGTGTATGACCTCATTAAGAGCTTGGAATTGCCTTTTGGAGCTTATAGGGCCATGCATGCACGTAAAGTTTCCAACTTTACGTGATAAGCATGCCCTAGGAACATAGATCTATGGTTTGGAAGCATTGCATGTCTCAAATTTGGTCTGTATAGGATATGGGTCGAAGGGACTCGGCGAGTCCCAAAGTGGAACTCGGCGAGTTCTATGAAGATGGCCTTAGACTCGGCGAGTTGGATGAACGACTCGGCGAGTCCTATGAAGATTGCCTGGAACTCGACGAGTTGTTCTTCAAACTCGGCGAGTCGTATGAGCTGTTACTGAGTAAGAGGGGTTTATGTGTTGACGGTCCAACCCTTCGTATCCGCACGCAGAATTAGCAATTTATCGTGTAGTAATAGTCCCAGTAACCCAAATCCTCATAAAGGATGCTCTGGTGAGGATTTGGAAGCGAGTAGGAGATCTGCTCGTATGGACTCGGCATCTGTTCTTGGACTCGGCGAGTCGGATGGCGAGCCGGTTCTATCGTCCCAAGTGGTGATTTGAGGGTGACTCAGTGAGTGGGAAGAGGGACTTGTAGAGAAGGACCGGGTTAGTAGGAGAAGGACTCAGCGAGTTCAGTCAACTGGAAGTTGACTTTGACCAAGGAGTTGACCTTGGACCAAGGGTGGGTCAGTCATCTGACTTAAGGGTGTTTATGAGTGGCTAATCTATGTTTATGATTTATAGCCGGAGGATTACCGATTCAGCAGTCAGGCGCTTAGCAAGCATACTTTCAGCAGCTACTTCTCGAGGTGAGTTACCTTCCAATAGTAGTGGGTCTAAGGCCACAATGCCGGCCCACTAGTAGGAGTTGTATGATTAGATGATTGTCTCTATGATAGTCATCTAGGGTTGCTACTACCTGTGTTATGTTTATATGCTAGTATGACATGATGCTATGTGCTAGTGACAGTACGGGAGATAGTACCCAGAGTACTAGTCGATAGGACCGAAAGGGTAGTCATGCCCACCCATGCTAGATAGGTTATGTGATACGTGTTATGTGGTAGTGGTAGGGGGTAAAATAGTCCCCAACATCCGATCGAGAGGACCGAAGGGGATACCAGCTCCTAGGTATGCTAGTCAGCATCCGGTCGAGAGGACCGAAGGGGAGACCAGCACCCAGGTATGCTAGTCAGCATCCGGTCGAGAGGACCGAAGGGGAGACCAGCACCCATATATGCTAGTCAGTATCCGGTCGAGAGGACCGAAGGGGTAGGTCGGGCACCCAAAAATGTCTGACAATATATGTATGTTGTGTGGTTATTTTGGTATGTGGTACGGTGGGGGAACTCACTAAGCTTCGTGCTTACGGTTTTCAGTTGTTGTTTTAGGTACCTCTTCAGCGAAGGGGAAGGAGCTGGCGCGATAGCGGCATATCACACACACACTCACACTCTTTGTTTTCCGCACTACGAGATATTCTGGGATCCGTACTCTGATATTATGGTTGTTTTCATGTTTTGGGTTTTCAGACACGTAAAATGTTTTATGAAATGATATGATTGGATGGTGTTTTACTATAAATACTTTACAAACCACTTATTTAAAATGAAAATTTTGGGCGTGAAAATTGGGTCGTTACAGACCATGTGGGGTTTCCCATGGCAGTGGGCTAAGACCATGAGGGTGTTCCTATGGCACCCTGAGTAAGACCTTGGAGGGTTTCCACGGCTTCCTTATATGATTATATGCATGGCTTATGTGATTGATATAGTTTATGTGATTATGTAGATTAAGTGGGGTATGCTCTAGGGAACATACTAAGTTTTGTGCTTACAGTTTTGTTTATGGATTTAGGTATCATTGGTTTGGAAAGGAAGGGCCCCGCTTGATCGCAGTGCACACACCAGTGTTTCCGTAATATGGGTTAACGGGATTTTATAGAACCGGAAACCGGACCGGTATATAGGAACCGGTTCCGGTTCGGTTCCGGGTATGGTTCCGGGTAAAGTGGGTCTAGAACCGGAAAACCCGGAAACATCAAAGTGGGTAGGTTGGAACCGGATAAAGTGGGTTTAGACCCGGAAAACCCGAAAAAACCGGATTTTTTTGGTAATTACTTACAACTTAGTGGGTTGAACTTTGAAAATTTTCATATTGATATCCCCACTTTGGGGGCTGTAACTTATTGAATACGAAACCACAATTAACAAAATTAGAGTCTAAAATCATGTACAAACTCTAAAATACACTCTGGAAAAACCCGCATGTCAATCCGAATTTAAACGAATGAGATATACTTGCGTTAATATTTTCACATAATACAAAGTACAAAAACAAATAGCTGAAAAGTTGAAAATTTTCAGTTTTGATATCCCGACTTCGGAGGATTGTAAATCATTGAATGTTAAACCAAAAATGACAAAATTATAGTTTAAACTCATGTACAAACTGTAAAATAGAAGTTGAAAAAAACCACATGTCAATCTGACTTCAAACGAATTAGATATGCATGCTTTAAAACTTTCACCGAATACAAAAAAACTAAAAAACTAAAAACTTTCAGCTTTGGTATCTCAACTTTTGAGGACTATAAGTCAATGAATATAAAACTAAAAATGAAAAATTTATAGTCTAGAATCATGTACAAACTCTAAACTACATGTTGGAAAAAACCGTATGTCAATTGGAGTTGAAACGAATAAGATATGCATCTTGTAAACGTTTCACAAAAAGTGGTTCCGGCCCTAAAAGTGATTCCGGTTCCAAAAACCGGTTCCGGATTTTAGACCCGGTTTACCCGGACCCAATGGACCCAAACCCGGATTACCCGGAACCCGGATAAAGCCAATTTTTAAACCCGGAACCGGACCCGGTTCTATATATTCCGGTTCTAACGGGTCCGGTTCCGGTTCGGTTCCGGTTCCGGTCCGGTTTTCCGGTTCTAAATCTTATCCCTACATCTTGGTCATTAGCTAAATGAATTAAGCCATATTCTAAAGGGTATTCAGGGATACAAAACTGGTAGTAAAGGGTTTGCTCAGTTTTGTACCCTAGTTCTAGGACCATGTCATCAAGCTCATGAACTGAAAAAAAATTAGTGTCAACATCATCTACATATGCTACAACACCATCAACGTATTTCCTTCCAGGTGCTTTGGTGAAGACACCACTATAGTGTATCTTCAACGTGAAATAATTGTCATATCCTTCTTTAAACAAAAAAGGGTAAAGTCGATGATTTCTCTAATTGAACACAATCGACCAAGAAAAAACAAGTTTTGTTGTAGTATCATACCATATCTTTTTCCAAAGTCCTGCATGGTTGCAAATTTGTCTCGAAAACACCATATTGATAGCACCATTGCAATTCCTTCAGCTTAAACCCTAAATCCCAATTTTTGTTCTTGCTTCTACGATGAGAATGATTCCGATGATTACAAATGTAACCGATTATGTTCTTGGGAGAGGGACAGGTGGTGGAGTTGAGTGCAAACAATAGGTAATCATTTGATATTAAAGAGAGAAGATTACAACTGAAATGATGAAACTTCCCCTACAATATAACATTCAAAAATGAGATAACGGTGAAACGCTAACGGAGTGAGCCGGAAGGACTAAATGTTAAAAGTTTTGAAACCACAGGGACGATCCGTGACTTTTTGTAAATTAGGGACCAAACTTCAGATTTTGTGAAACCATAGGGACTATTTTTGAAGTTTTGTCTAAAATTTAAAGATATGCTAAAATAGATATATTGTATAATAAAATTAGGTATAAAAGTATTTAATCGTACCGTGGTCAGGTTGTAATTACAATATACCGACTTGGTGCAATTAACATATAACATATTTGTATGTACGTTAGGACGAAAAGACATTTTATAGGCATTTCATAAATGTCTAGCTCAGTGTAATCATGTCGTGCGCATCGTCAAGTTAACTATTTAAACAAATACTAAATGTGAAGTAGTCTACTTTTACAAACGATAAAACAATTGAAGTATATTTTTGTTAAATATCTCATGGATTTACCTCCTTTTGAAAACAAAATTGCAAGGACATCTCTTCGTAACTAATGTCAAGGGTATAGTTAGCGGCATAGTTGTCAAGCTCGTAAGAGTCACAAGTCGATTCTTATGAGTTGAGACATCTGATACCTAAAAATATGAGACTCGTACAATGACTCGGTTTGAGTCTGACTCGTAAAAAACGTGATTCAAAGCCTAGCTCGTACCGACTCGAGTTGACCTATGATTCGACATGTGACTCAGTCGAATCATGAAACCTATGGCCACTTTGATTATCTAGTGGATAAATTGGTTATTCAATGACCAAATTGGTTATCCAACGGTCATTAACTTTACTTTTTGGAGTCGGAAAATATGTTATGGTTAAGGATATGAGATATTTGCTTTATCAATTCCTAAAAATTAAAAAGCTTTCTCTCCTTTTGGTTAATTACTTCTTCTTCTTCACTTCTTTCTGTGTTCGTGACTCAAGACTTCTTCTTTTTCTTCTTCATTTCTTTCTATAATTTCTTCTTCTTTACTTCTTCCTTTACTTCTTTCTGTCTTTGGTATTAAGATGAACCTACTGAATACTTGAATACTTGGTATTAATTTTCTTCATTTTTGTATTTGTCAAAGATTCAAACTTATCTTACAATACAAATAAAATTACATTTAGCGGCACAAAGTTTTAGTGACATTTTGATTTTCTGTCACTATAACTTATTTTTAGTGTCACATTGCTTTTGTGTCATTATAAGTTTTAAGATACAATGACACTTTATATCTTATGACATTAATACCTTAGTTTTAGTGACATTAATTATTTTATAACACTATTTTCATAATTATTAGTAGCATAAAGACTAACACTAAATTTTTTATAAACTATACGCTTATATTTAATTTAAATTTTTAAAAAATACAAAAAAAAAAAAAATAAATAAATAATGGTAGTAACATGAATAGAAAAAAAACATGAATTAATTTTTTTTTTACTATAACTTTGAAAGAATAAAAAAGAAATTACTATATGTTTGAGAGAATCATCCAAAAATTTAGAATATCCCTCCTTTGTGGGAAGATATGTTCCCCAAAAATTACAAAATTCTGCCTACACTTTTATTCTCTCATATCAAAAAATTTCCCCAATTTCTACATAGATGTAAGAGATTAAAGAGATAAAAAAAAATTCAAATTTTAATTCACCTTTACCCTTCTAATACCTCTATGCTCCCAAGTCTCACCCATGCTCTAAATCCATTAGCTCTATCTCCATCCACCTGACCCCTGTCTCCAAATCGTCATCATCAGTCTGGACAACCTCGTCGTCATTGCCCTTGATCCTGCTTGTCGTCGCGTCCTACCCACACATCTTCGGATCAAGTATGAAATCCTTCATCTTACAAACACTCTGGTATGTCGTCGCCTTCACAAGTTTCCATCACCTTCGAAGCTCGTCGTCGCATTGTAAACTCGAAGTCGATGCTAGGATGCGTCGGACCTCGAACACTTCTACTCCTCTAGAATGCATCTGATACCAACTTTCGTCATTTGATAAAGCTAGTTCTTGTAACACCCAGTTTCCAGGACGAATCGGTTTTGGACTTCAAGGAGTCAAAAACATGGTTTTTGGGTGAAACCAAGTGTCACAACATTATATATATATATATATATATATATATATATATATATATATATATGCTCACAATGTGAGAAGTGATAAAACGGAAATGCTAATTTAAATTGAGCTCACGACATGAGCAATAGGAGCTCACAACGTGAGTTGCGCTGCAGCCCAAGCCCATGATCTTTTAGGGTATCCTTCATATTTAAATCTCATAAACTTCATTTTAAGGTTCCAAAACAGCCTCCTTCGTTTCATACTCAATAAAACCCTAACCCTAGCTTTCCTTGTGATTCTTGAGTTTTTTGTGGAGTTTTGGCGGTTTAAAGTAGAAGAGATCACCACTGAAGCGTGGATTCATCTTAAAAGTTCCATTTGCAACCTCTAGCAACACTTTTGGACCAGTGTGAGTAACCAAGATTCATGCATTTTGTTTCCTTGTTACTTGATCTAAGATTTTATGCACGTTTATCCATGGGTATAATAGTTTTTAGTGTTGGGACTCCATAAAGTTAGCAACTTTATGGGTCCTTAGGGTCCCTTAGTGATTATATGTTATGGTTGTGAAGTTTGGATGATGTTTGACTTTATACTTGAGAATTGATCTCCTTTTTCTTCATGAATCCCCTAGTTTGAGCTCAAGTCTTGTACTCGACAAACAAGACCCTAAAGCATCGATGTGTATGATCTTTGTGGTGTTAAGAAGCCTCCTGAAAAAAAAAGATAAATTAGTGGCTAAATCGATTAATAAGTTTATGGATCAAAATGGTATTCAGACTAATCTCACGACGTGAGGATATGTCTGTTACGTCATGAGGATTATGAGACCCAACTATTTTACCGTGTAGTGGCTCACGGCGTGAGCCATAAATGCTCACACACACACACACACATATATATATATATATATATATATATATATATATATATATATATATATATAATCGTAAATAATTAGGATATAAGTTGTATGTATAAAAAATCATATCATTGGGGGCACTTGCCTCCTCTGTTACCTATCGTACTTGATTTCCTTTGCTACTCAGTCCGGAACAATTTTCTTTAAATCGAAAATATAGTTAAGAAGGCTTCTTCAGTCTTATAGCTTGTATGGAAAACAACTTTTACCGTAAATGCATTTTCCAAATAATTAAGATTCTTTATTCATGCATAGGGATTCCAGGTTGGACCAAATGAGCAGTTGCAATCTTTTCCTTTAGAACCTAGCTCTCGTAGAATGTTGTTGTGAACATGGAGTTGAATTTTGGCTAGGCCTTTACGATCTCTCTTCTTCTCTTCCTCCAAATGCATCAAGTACATCAGCATAATAGGCTTGAGCTAATGACACTTGCATCTTGACTTGCCATAATTAGAAACGAGTATCTTGGACTAGCAACAAGAGGTCGTATGTTCATAGGATCCATTGTTGAATATCACCTAATAGACACCTTGTTTCCGAATCCAACTTAAGGAGAGAAGAAAGGAAAGTGAAGAAAATTGAAAATAAAAAAAGATAAATTATCTTTTCCTAAGATTATTTTTTGGAAGGAATGGGAGAGAAGAGACTAGAAGATAATAGATGATCTTCTCTCCTAATCATCTTCCCATATTGGAGGGCTTATCAAAGCTTGTTTGTTTCCTAATCATTTTTCCTTTCTTGCTAACTCGGAAACATGACTAACATTCAATTTCAGTTCTTTTCCCTCCCTTATTTTCTCTCCATATTTTCGTTTCCCTTATTTTCTTTTAGTTATTAAAACTTGGGAACAAGATGAAAAAGTCGACTGAAACCATGTAGGTTTAGAGAAAGTCAACAATACATGTATAGGGGTAGAATCCTTTGCAGGTTTAAGAGATCAAAATCTTATTTGTCTATTTATGGTCCTGCCAGGTTTTTGTTCTTAAGAAAATTGTGGTTCCAAAAAAATAAAATAATTAGTTGAGGCTTTTTAAACCTTTAAGGGAAGCTTAGACCCATTTAGGGTTTCTTTTTCTATAAATCGACCAAGAAGAAGACTAAAGCATTTTTGGTAATTTCAAGGTGCAAAGCAAAGACCCATGTAGCACCTGGTTCCTGGTACGTATTCCTTGTAATTAATATTTCTCAATTTATGCAATTTGCCTTGGACTCGGCGAGTTGAAGGACCAACTCGCCGAGTAGAAGCGGGATGAGACGTGGGGTCTGAGCCTCGGATTCGGCGAGTCGGTTCCCGGACTCGGCGAGTAGGCCCTGTTTGGGCAAAAACCCTAACCCGGGTGTTTGCACCCTATTTAAGCACACTAACTCGGCCTCCCTTGTCCTTAACACTTCTAGAAGAGCTGTAGAACGAAACCCTAGCCCCTTTTTGTCTTTGTGAGTGATTTTGGCCTTGTGAAGGAAGTTTGAAGCTCAAGAGAAGAGGAAGGAGGTGGAAGAGTGCAAAGAAGAGAAGTAGATCCGATATCTACCCTGCAAGAGGCTTCCATTCAGGTAGAAAAGTCCCTACCTTGATCACTAGTTCATTAAATTTCCTTTTGTCCCTAATTGGTGGATTTCAAGCCCTAAAACACCAAACTCCTTGTGTTTGTGCTCTATGATCCGAAAGGACTTCAGATCTAGACGTTATGGACATTTTAGAAGTATAAAGTTTTTGTGGTTGAAGTGATTGAGGTCCCCATTAAGTGTATGACCTCATTAAGAGCTTGGAATTGCCTTTTGGAGCTTATAGGGCCATGCATGCACGTAAAGTTTCCAACTTTACGTGATAAGCATGCCCTAGGAACATAGATCTATGGTTTGGAAGCATTGCATGTCTCAAATTTGGTCTGTATAGGATATGGGTCGAAGGGACTCGGCGAGTCCCAAAGTGGAACTCGGCGAGTTCTATGAAGATGGCCTTAGACTCGGCGAGTTGGATGAACGACTCGGCGAGTCCTATGAAGATTGCCTGGAACTCGACGAGTTGTTCTTCAAACTCGGCGAGTCGTATGAGCTGTTACTGAGTAAGAGGGGTTTATGTGTTGACGGTCCAACCCTTCGTATCCGCACGCAGAATTAGCAATTTATCGTGTAGTAATAGTCCCAGTAACCCAAATCCTCATAAAGGATGCTCTGGTGAGGATTTGGAAGCGAGTAGGAGATCTGCTCGTATGGACTCGGCATCTGTTCTTGGACTCGGCGAGTCGGATGGCGAGCCGGTTCTATCGTCCCAAGTGGTGATTTGAGGGTGACTCAGTGAGTGGGAAGAGGGACTTGTAGAGAAGGACCGGGTTAGTAGGAGAAGGACTCAGCGAGTTCAGTCAACTGGAAGTTGACTTTGACCAAGGAGTTGACCTTGGACCAAGGGTGGGTCAGTCATCTGACTTAAGGGTGTTTATGAGTGGCTAATCTATGTTTATGATTTATAGCCGGAGGATTACCGATTCAGCAGTCAGGCGCTTAGCAAGCATACTTTCAGCAGCTACTTCTCGAGGTGATTTACCTTCCAATAGTAGTGGGTCTAAGGCCACAATGCCGGCCCACTAGTAGGAGTTGTATGATTAGATGATTGTCTCTATGATAGTCATCTAGGGTTGCTACTACCTGTGTTATGTTTATATGCTAGTATGACATGATGCTATGTGCTAGTGACAGTACGGGAGATAGTACCCAGAGTACTAGTCGATAGGACCGAAAGGGTAGTCATGCCCACCCATGCTAGATAGGTTATGTGATACGTGTTATGTGGTAGTGGTAGGGGGTAAAATAGTCCCCAACATCCGATCGAGAGGACCGAAGGGGATACCAGCTCCTAGGTATGCTAGTCAGCATCCGGTCGAGAGGACCGAAGGGGAGACCAGCACCCAGGTATGCTAGTCAGCATCCGGTCGAGAGGACCGAAGGGGAGACCAGCACCCATATATGCTAGTCAGTATCCGGTCGAGAGGACCGAAGGGGTAGGTCGGGCACCCAAAAATGTCTGACAATATATGTATGTTGTGTGGTTATTTTGGTATGTGGTACGGTGGGGGAACTCACTAAGCTTCGTGCTTACGGTTTTCAGTTGTTGTTTTAGGTACCTCTTCAGCAAAGGGGAAGGAGCTGGCGCGATAGCGGCATATCACACACACACTCACACTCTTTGTTTTCCGCACTACGAGATATTCTGGGATCCGTACTCTGATATTATGGTTGTTTTCATGTTTTGGGTTTTCAGACACGTAAAATGTTTTATGAAATGATATGATTGGATGGTGTTTTACTATAAATACTTTACAAACCACTTATTTAAAATGAAAATTTTGGGCGTGAAAATTGGGTCGTTACAGACCATGTGGGGTTTCCCATGGCAGTGGGCTAAGACCATGAGGGTGTTCCTATGGCACCCTGAGTAAGACCTTGGAGGGTTTCCACGGCTTCCTTATATGATTATATGCATGGCTTATGTGATTGATATAGTTTATGTGATTATGTAGATTAAGTGGGGTATGCTCTAGGGAACATACTAAGTTTTGTGCTTACAGTTTTGTTTATGGATTTAGGTATCATTGGTTTGGAAAGGAAGGGCCCCGCTTGATCGCAGTGCACACACCAGTGTTTCCGTAATATGGGTTAACGGGATTTTATAGAACCGGAAACCGGACCGGTATATAGGAACCGGTTCCGGTTCGGTTCCGGGTAAAGTGGGTCTAGAACCGGAAAACCCGGAAACATCAAAGTGGGTAGGTTGGAACCGGATAAAGTGGGTTTAGACCCGGAAAACCCGAAAAAACCGGATTTTTTTGGTAATTACTTACAACTTAGTGGGTTGAACTTTGAAAATTTTCATATTGATATCCCCACTTTGGGGGCTGTAACTTATTGAATACGAAACCACAATTAACAAAATTAGAGTCTAAAATCATGTACAAACTCTAAAATACACTCTGGAAAAACCCGCATGTCAATCCGAATTTAAACGAATGAGATATACTTGCGTTAATATTTTCACATAATACAAAGTACAAAAACAAATAGCTGAAAAGTTGAAAATTTTCAGTTTTGATATCCCGACTTCGGAGGATTGTAAATCATTGAATGTTAAACCAAAAATGACAAAATTATAGTTTAAACTCATGTACAAACTGTAAACTAGAAGTTGAAAAAAACCACATGTCAATCTGACTTCAAACGAATTAGATATGCATGCTTTAAAACTTTCACCGAATACAAAAAAACTAAAAAACTAAAAACTTTCAGCTTTGGTATCTCAACTTTTGAGGACTATAAGTCAATGAATATAAAACTAAAAATGAAAAATTTATAGTCTAGAATCATGTACAAACTCTAAACTACATGTTGGAAAAAACCGTATGTCAATTGGAGTTGAAACGAATAAGATATGCATCTTGTAAACGTTTCACAAAAAGTGGTTCCGGCCCTAAAAGTGATTCCGGTTCCAAAAACCGGTTCCGGATTTTAGACCCGGTTTACCCGGACCCAATGGACCCAAACCCGGATTACCCGGAACCCGGATAAAGCCAATTTTTAAACCCGGAACCGGACCCGGTTCTATATATTCCGGTTCTAACGGGTCCGGTTCCGGTTCGGTTCCGGTTCCGGTCCGGTTTTCCGGTTCTAAATCTCATCCCTACATCTTGGTCATTAGCTAAATGAATTAAGCCATATTCTAAAGGGTATTCAGGGATACAAAACTGGTAGTAAAGGGTTTGCTCAGTTTTGTACCCTAGTTCTAGGACCATGTCATCAAGCTCATGAACTGAAAAAAAATTAGTGTCAACATCATCTACATATGCTACAACACCATCAACGTATTTCCTTCCAGGTGCTTTGGTGAAGACACCACTATAGTGTATCTTCAACGTGAAATAATTGTCATATCCTTCTTTAAACAAAAAAGGGTAAAGTCGATGATTTCTCTAATTGAACACAATCGACCATGAAAAAACAAGTTTTGTTGTAGTATCATACCATATCTTTTTCCAAAGTCCTGCATGGTTGCAAATTTGTCTCGAAAACACCATATTGATAGCACCATTGCAATTCCTTCAGCTTAAACCCTAAATCCCAATTTTTGTTCTTGCTTCTACGATGAGAATGATTCCGATGATTACAAATGTAACCGATTATGTTCTTGGGAGAGGGACGGGTGGTGGAGTTGAGTGCAAACAATAGGTAATCATTTGATATTAAAGAGAGAAGATTACAACTGAAATGACGAAATTTCCCCTACAATATAACATTCAAAAATGAGATAACGGTGAAACGCTAACGGAGTGAGCCGGAAGGACTAAATGTTAAAAGTTTTGAAACCACAGGGACGATCCGTGACTTTTTGTAAATTAGGGACCAAACTTCAGATTTTGTGAAACCATAGGGACTATTTTTGAAGTTTTGTCTAAAATTTAAAGATATGCTAAAATAGATATATTGTATAATAAAATTAGGTATAAAAGTATTTAATCGTACCGTGGTCAGGTTGTAATTACAATATACCGACTTGGTGGAATTAACATATAACATATTTGTATGTACGTTAGGACGAAAAGACATTTTATAGGCATTTCATAAATGTCTAGCTCAGTGTAATCATGTCGTGCGCATCGTCAAGTTAACTATTTAAACAAATACTAAATGTGAAGTAGTCTACTTTTACAAACGATAAAACAATTGAAGTATATTTTTGTTAAATATCTCATGGATTTACCTCCTTTTGAAAACAAAATTGCAAGGACATCTCTTCGTAACTAATGTCAAGGGTATAGTTAGCGGCATAGTTGTCAAGCTCGTAAGAGTCACAAGTCGATTCTTATGAGTTGAGACATCTGATACCTAAAAATATGAGACTCGTACAATGACTCGGTTTGAGTCTGACTCGTAAAAAATGTGATTCAAAGCCTAGCTCGTACCGACTCGAGTTGACCTATGATTCGACATGTGACTCAGTCGAATCATGAAACCTATGGCCACTTTGATTATCTAGTGGATAAATTGGTTATTCAATGACCAAATTGGTTATCCAACGGTCATTAACTTTACTTTTTGGAGTCGGAAAATATGTTATGGTTAAGGATATGAGATATTTGCTTTATCAATTCCTAAAAATTAAAAAGCTTTCTCTCCTTTTGGTTAATTACTTCTTCTTCTTCACTTCTTTCTGTGTTCGTGACTCAAGACTTCTTCTTTTTCTTCTTCATTTCTTTCTATAATTTCTTCTTCTTTACTTCTTCCTTTACTTCTTTCTGTCTTTGGTATTAAGATGAACCTACTGAATACTTGAATACTTGGTATTAATTTTCTTCATTTTTGTATTTGTCAAAGATTCAAACTTATCTTACAATACAAATAAAATTACATTTAGCGGCACAAAGTTTTAGTGACATTTTGATTTTCTGCCACTATAACTTATTTTTAGTGTCACATTGCTTTTGTGTCATTATAAGTTTTAAGATACAATGACACTTTATATCTTATGACATTAATACCTTAGTTTTAGTGACATTAATTATTTTATAACACTATTTTCATAATTATTAGTAGCATAAAGACTAACACTAAATTTTTTATAAACTATACGCTTATATTTAATTTAAATTTTTAAAAAATACAAAAAAAATAATAAATAATGGTAGTAACATGAATAGAAAAAAAACATGAATTAAATTTTTTTTTACTATAACTTTGAAAGAATAAAAAAGAAATTACTATATGTTTGAGAGAATCATCCAAATAATTAAGATTCTTTATTCATGCATAGGGATACCAGGTTGGACCAAATAAGAAGTTGCAATCTTTTCCTTTGGAACCTAGCTCTCGTAGAATGTTGTTGTGAACATGGAGTTGAATTTTGGCTAGGGCTTTACGATCTCTCTTCTTCTCTTCCTCCAAATGCATCAGGTACATCATCATAACAGGCTTGAGCTAATGACACTTTCCCATAATTAGAAACGAGTATCTTGGACTAGCAACAAGAGGTCGTATTTTCATAGGATCCATTTTTGAATATCACATAATAGACACCATGTTTCCGAATCCAACTTAAGGAGAGAAGAAAGGAAAGTGATGAAAATTGAAAATAAAAAAGATAAATTATCTTTTCCTATGATTATTTTTTTGGATGGAATGGGAGAGAAGAGAAGAGAAGATAATAGATGATCTTCTCTCTCAATCATCTTCCAAGATTGGAGGGCTTATCAAAGCTTGTTTGTTTCCTAATCTTTTTTCCTTTCTTGCTAACTCAGAAACTTGACCATCATTCGATTTATGTTCTTTTCCCTCCCTTATTTTCTCTCCATATTTTCGGTTTCGCTTATTTTCTTTTAGTTATTAAAACTAACAAGATGAAAAAGTCGACTGAAACCTTGTAGGTTTAGAGAAAGTCAGCAATACATGTATAGGGATAGAAGAAATCAATTTAAAACCTTTGCAGGTTTAAGATATCAAAATCTTATTTGTCTATTTATAGTCATGCTAGTTTTTTTTTTCTTAAGAAAATTGTGGTTCCAAACAAATAAAATAATTAGTTGAGGCTTTTTAAACCTTTAAAGGAAGCTTAGACCCATTTAGGGTTTCTTTTTCTATAAATCTACCAAGAAGAAGAGAGGAAGAAGACTAAAGCGTTTTTGGTAATTTCAAGGTGCAAAGCAAAGAGATTAAATGTGTTTTTGATTGAGTGATTGCTGCAGATCCTTGTGGGGTTATGACTAATGTATATTTTCCGTCAAAAATCAAGTGAATAACCATGGTGATTTTGTAGCCATATACAGGTTGGATTCATGAGATTCTTAGTTTAACGTTTTTACTGGGATGATTGTGGTGTTTGGTGCATTTATTTTCACGCCTTAATATGTCGATATAGCTTTCGCACTAAGACCATCTGTTATGGTGTTCACGACCACCACCGTCTTCCACCTCCACGTCACCACCCCAACTATTCCTCAACCTAATGAGATTGTCACTTCCTTGTGGTCTGCAAGAAAGAAGAAGACAGGAAGAGAGAAGAAGTAGAGAGAAGAAGAGAGGAAAAGAGACCTGATTGGTCGTCCGCCTCCGTTGTCCCCAACGCGAACTGCCACGACCACGAGCCACCACGAGGCAGTGGGATTGTGTACATGAACGTGGTTCATGGCCAGCTAGACCACGGAGGCCTTCGTTCCGGGTATACTGGACGGCCTATTATATGAGATGCAGTTAAGTGCATGATCATGTGTACGAAATTAGTCATTGTCACCTAATTCATGGTGTGAATTTAATAATATATAGTCTAGGAGTTTCCTCTTTTTTGTGTGCTCCATAATATAAAATTGGTGGCTTGTTTAACGTTGAAAAAGAAACTAGTAGTAGCCAAAGTAATAAATTTCATAACAGCTACATCTAAAGTTAGCGAAGGGATGTTATACGGACAAGAATTACAAACATGAAACCTACATTTACATCCCTTCAAAGGGTTAGTTAGCACTAAGCAGAAGCACCTCCCAAAATGACCCAATAAAAACAAAAATAATATGACAAAATTAGGTTTTTCTTTTTCCCCACCTTGTCGATATCTGGTCAAGTTCCTCATCGATTCATTTCACCGTTATGTAACAAAATTAATTTGCTATTCAGACTAATTTAGGCTGCTGGAGCATAGTCATAATCATCATCATCATCATCGCCTTCAAGTGATGCTGCTGGAGCATAGTCATAATCATCATCATCACCGTCGCCTTCTAGTGATGCTGCTGGAGCATAGTCATAATCTCCATCGTCATCATCACCATCTAAACATGATGCCGGTGCGTAGTAGTTTCTCTCATCACCATCATTCTTTCCATCTGAATCATTCCTTAACAACCAGCCTGTGATTTTCTTGGAAGCTAGAGACATTTTTCAACCTAGATTCTAGATTTTGTGAAAGAAGCACAGAAATGTTTATGAAAACTTGTTGCTTGAGCCGATTTAGAAAAGTGTTGTGTTTGGAGTAAATATGAATGATCACAAACATCATCTCCATATTTATTGACTAGGAAAAGGCATTGAACTCATTCCGGCGAAGTTAACACACGAGTGAGAGTGTGGAATTAGGAGCGAAGTGTGTGCATGGCAAGATAAATGTGACTGATAGTGCAGACACATAGGTAAAAGAGGTGACAAGTCAGCAAATGTAAAATTCGCATAGCCAAATATACTAATGATGTAGCTTGTGCTTTGAGTGTGTGGTTGAAGAAAGAGAAAAGTATGTGCTAAAAGGAGAGTAACACCATCTCACCAAGAAAGATAATGGGCTGTGCTTTAATTTAATTTTTGGTTAAAAGGGCGAGGGAATCTGTCTCACTCTCACATACATACGCCTAAGAAAAAGGAAATTTAGCAATATTTCACGATCACTATAGAGATGCCCTAAAATAAATGGTTCATCATGTGTCGTTCTCCCTACTATAAACTGAGGTATCAGCGATGGAAAGTTCTGTTGCATGCTGCGACAGAATTGTCAGTCAAAAAAACACCTTGTTGCTAATTGTCACGGATTAGAGATGCCACAAATTACTCAGGGAACCTCTAGATCGGTCGTTAATCTGTCGCTAATCCATTGCTGATTTATTTTAAATGAACAATTTTTTTGTTTTAACAACCATATAGTAGTTGTCGAATATGTCGTTATTCCATAACAAAAATTCACAAATGCATGTAAAATTTTATACCCCAAAATCAATAGTTTAACAGGGACTACCATAATAAATATTAACATTTGATTGGCAAAATATAAATTCATGATCGATATCAAGTATTGAAACCAAATTACAATAATCAAAAGTGTCAAATTAAATATAGTTAGGGCTATTTCTTGTTTTTTGTCTTAAATTCTTCACGTTTTTCCTTAAACACCTTTATGTCATCACATGATAAACAATAACCTACAATGCAATAATACCAAATTTAACCCTAATTGAACATTAAACCATATCATTCACTTAATAGCAATGCAATTTCAAATTGAAAAAAAAGAAAAAAAAACACTTAAAAGTTAAAAGCAACAATAACGAAGTTTACAGAAAATTAAACATCAAGTCATCAATCAACTAATATTAACATACTTTCATACTTGAAATCCTCAAAAATACAATTTGACAAATTTGAAAACGGATGTTACAACGTGGTTATTAATTTTAAAATTCAAGATTATTTTCTTAATTTCTATTTATTTTTATAATACATCGAATAATAATTCAAAGGAAAATTAAAAATACTGTGTAAACTAATTTTAAACAACGTGCTTTTTGATACCGTTTACCGCACATTATAAAGTTGCCACATAAATTACATTTTGACAAAATTGCAAAAATGTTCTTTGTGGTATGTATTTTTTTGAGCTTTTAGTCCAAACCCCGATTTTTTTGGATTTGTGATTCTTTTGAGCTAATTTCGTTGCGTTTTAGATCCCTCTGAAACTTCGTTTTTGATTTTCGGGTACCAAACTTCGTTTTTCTCGCTCCGTTTTTTTCACACCTCTATTATACATGATTATCTATATTTTCACCAACTTATAGCTATTAATATCGTTCATAAAGTCGTGTGCATATACGAGATCCATTACTCGTTTAGTGGTTTAACATTATAATGCTTATGAATACGTTCACATACATCTCACAAACACGTATACATACACCGTTAGATGTATTTTATATGCATCTTTTAGCACAATTTCCTTCGTATTTCATTATAAAAAGTTAACTAACTCCCGATTATTCTTATGTATTTCGTGTTTCATGATTATTTTGAAGAATGCCCGTACTGCTCACGTTTGTTATGACTTTTCAGGGCCATTTGGAGCACATGGATGATTACGTGAGTTCGGGATGCGCTTGTGGATGCTTTGGAGCTTATCTGGAGTCTAAACCAAGGAAGAATGCCGGGAAATGATCAAGAACTGCTTGGAAGGAGGAACGATGAACAAAAGAGCCGAAAAGCAGTATATGCGATCACAGGTTTTGTCGCAACTTGCCTTCGTGCTTTTTTCGAGCCAAAAAATTCATCAACTTAGGAAAAGTGATACATGCGATCGCAGGTTGTGGCTTTGCGATAGCTGGTTGGTCAATTTGTGTCGAAATGACAACGTACTTCATTAAAAAGTCCCGTGACACGTTTTGGGTGATACATGCGATCGCAAGTATGCCCTTTGCGATTGCAGGTACGACGTTTTGACAGCTAGACGTATAAATACAACCCCATACTTTTCCAGTAACCCTAACTGGCGATTCCTGGCGATTCAGAGGTGATTTATAAAGGGTTTCAAGTAAAGAACACCGATCTAAAGGAGACGATTCAATTCCTATTCATAGTTTAGTAAGATTTATCGTTTATGTTTGATTTCCACTGTTTGTAATTCGTTTTTAGCCATGTCAGACTAAAAACTCAGATTTTAGTTTCGCAAGACGTAACCTTTTTGTATGATTAATCATTAGGCACTATGTTTGACTATGATTACTGTTTAGTTTGATCAATTATGTGTTAAATTGAGTGTTTGATATTGATTTCAATTTCTGTTGGCAACTTCAATTGTTTGTGAATCATTCTAGTCACCTAATTGTTTAGATCCGTAATTATCTAGATTAATTAGTAAATAGTCACAAGTATTAGATTAATTCTGAGTTTAGGGTTAACTCTAATATGAAATGATCAAACAAGTTTTAACGCCTCCGAGTTTATGAGAGGTATTGAACTTTACTGGGAATTACACTGTGTCTAATGCAACTTTTCTTTGTTAATCAAGAGCTTGTTTGGTTAATTTAGTAAAAAGTTAGATTTAACTCAAAGAACTTATTTTGATTAAATGATTTTTGTAATAAAGGTCATTAGAGCTTATTAATGAACTTTAGTACCTGTTTAAACAAGTTCATAGTCAAATATCGTGTTGAAGGTTAATTATATGATTAAGGGAGTCACCGCAAAACTAGAATTGCTTTCTCTTATTTGAATTTACATCACTTTAAATTTATTCATTTTCTTGTCATTTTAAAATTCTATTAGTTTAATTTTCATAAATAAAACCCCCTTTTTTACGTTTATTGCATTCATCAAGAATTAGTTCACACCTTACGCAAAGAGGTGTAAACATTAAGACGTGTCCATGAGGATCCGACCCTGCTTACCTGTACTACCTGTTAGTGCAATAAAGCAGTTTATTTTATATTTTTATTTGTTTAAATCGTGTACGACAACGGTGTTAACATACACATATACACGTTAACATATACCACAACTCATTCATGTATATAAATATACATATACAAACATAATCCATCACAAGTTGGTGAAAAGTATAAGTATTACAATGTTAAACTGTGAAACGAGTACTTGACCCCGAAGGGACACACGACTTTATGAACAATATTAATAGCTATAAGTTGGTGAAAATATAGATAATCATGTATAGTAGATGTGTGAAAAAAAGGGAGCAAAAAAAACGACGTTTGGTGCCCGGAAAATAAAAAATAAGAAAAATCCGTAGCTAATTACCTACGGATTAGCTACGAAATATGCTTTCCGTTAGAATTCTGTAGCTAATCCGTAGGTAATTAGCTACGGATTTTACTTATTTTTGATTTTTCGGGCACCAAACTTCGTTTTTCTCGCTCCGTTTTTTCTTTCACACCTCTATTATACATGATTATATATATTTTCACCAACTTATAGCTATTAATATTTTTCATAAAGTCGTGTGCATATACGAGATCCATTACTCGTTTAGTGGTTTAACACCATAATGTTTATGAATACGTTCACATACATCTCACAAACACGTATACATACACATATACACGTACACATATACCACAACTCATTCATGTATATAAATATACATATACAAACATAATCCATCACAAGTTGGTGGAAAGTATAAGCATTACAATGTTAAACTGTGAAATGAGTACTTGATCCCGAAGGGGCGCATGACTTTAAGAACGATATTAATAGCTATAAGTTGGTGAAAATATAGATAATCATATATAGTAGAGGTACTTTCCTGCCCCATTGTATTTAGCCACATACTTAGCTGCATCAATCTTAATCTTTTCAAACACTGTAGTTGTAGTAGGGGTTAGAAGTCCTTCATACTTATCTATTTACTTTTGCACCACACATAACCTCTTCATGAGATACTCTCTAATATACTCTAAGCAAGTGATAATAGGTATATCCCTACCTTCATCTAGCTTAGAATTGAATACCTCACAAATGTTATTCAATAAACAATCAATGTGTGCCCTACTTGAATAATAGATAATAAGAGAAGACAATTACACATATAGTAAACACATAACAAGAAAGATTAACATTTATCAATAAATTTCTACAAACATACCACTAAAGTGAGATTTAGAACAAGTTTTTGCTGGGATCTTACACACCCAAGCATGAGCCTCTTCATTGATCTTCTTTAACTCAAAGTTATTGACTGTTGTTGCTCTACCACACTCCCAAAGCTGGTCACTTAAGTATTTTCCTTTCCACTATTTCTTCATATTTTCCAGGATATGCCTCAAACAGAACCTATGTTCTGCATTGGGGAATACCTTCTCAATTGTTGGTATTATTCCCTAAACAAAAGTCAATGTATGCAACATTAGTTACCAAATGTATCTAGCAATAGTACTAAGAAAAAAAGTTAGGTGATACATACCTTTTGTCTATCAGAAATGAATGTAAAGTTTGAATTTGCTCCCAGATCTAAATCTTCTCCTAACAGTTCCAAGAACCAGGTCCAACTACTTGTTGATTCTGTCTCTACCACTGCATAGGCTACAAGGTATATGCTATTGTTTGAGTGCAACCCTACATCAGTTAACACTTGCCTAGGGTAAGGGCCCTTTATGAAAGTACCATCCACGCCTAGAAAATCTCTTAACCCAACTTTGAATCCCAACTTCAATGCACCCAGACAGACATATATTCTTCTAAAAGTTCTTGTGGTAATAGACAGGGAGGTTTCTGGATACACATCAATCCGAACTGTTGTACCAGGATTAGTGTTTAGTAGCTCCAACACATAATCCCTCAAAAATCCATAATGTACTTGGTAGTCCCCACTAATGATACGTTCAGCCATTATCTTTGCCCTAGCAACCTTTTGCAATGACATTCCTAACTCTTTAGTTTCTTGCACAACTCTTCGTGTAAAGCTTTCACCGGAATTCTAGGGTTACTCTAGATTTTTTGAATAATTAAGTTTGCTACGTATCTGGAAGTGCAAGCTTTAACCGCCCTTGTTTGCAAACATTTATGCTCATCTTGTACTGTTTTCACCAACCAATCCTGATTTTCATTAGCCCTCGATATTTGGACTGCCCATGGACATGTACCTTTATTGGCAATTACATCTTTACCCTTGCACTTTGCCCTACTTCTAGTTGACGGCCCACCACCATCAACTTCTTTAGATGGCTTACTTACAACACCTTTACATTTCACCCTAATCTTGATTTTGTCATTTTTTTCTAGGTATAAAGACCTCCTTGTTTCTACAACATATGAGTTCATGTAGTTTTTAACATCATGCTTGGTTTTGAAGACCTGGCCAATCTGAAATGGTTTTACATGAACATCTCCATGTGAGGATCTACTTGACTTACTCAACTCTTTTAGCAGTCTCTTCCTATCATCTTCATGAAATCCCGCAAATTGAGAATCATCAGTTACAATAACCTCCAAATCATTATCAACCATGTCATTCCCTTCATATTTTGATGATTGTTTAAGATTCCATGTTCATTTACAACAACAACATTATGGAATTCACTCATGTCTACATCTACATCAAATTGTATGTTAGACTCATCCACATTGTATTCACTGTCATCAAAATCATCTTCACTACCCTCAGAACCATGTCCGCTCTCAGAATAGAAAGCCTCTCCACTATCATCACTCACCATAACCTTTAGATAATCCACTTCTGGTTGTTGTTCACATGAAGCTTGAACATTAAACCCGACATCATAATCAGAATAAAGTGAATAATCCTCTACAAATGGTTCAAAGTCATCAACTGTTGCAGTATTAGCACCATCATCAACTTGGCAACTTGGTTCCTCTACATGGTAAGTTCCCACTGGTTCTTCAGTTTCAACTTCACTAGTGATCACATATTCTTGAGTTTTAATTTCATGATTGACCACTTCCTCTTGAATGACATGACTTTGTTTGCTAGCTTGTGACCTTGTAAATGGCAGAATACTCTTTGAGTAATCATGCCATTCATCAACATCTATTACTTGTGACTGCTCATAATCAAGGTTCATAGACTTGTTTAAATCAAGCTTTCTACTACATGATCCTACTTCTCTCCTACAAGGTTTCTTTATATTCATTTTAGGTGACACACTATCAGGCTCCAACTCTTCAATATCATCTTTAAAAGGAGACTTGTAATAACTAGCTACCATTGTCTGACCATTTTCAATATACACCCTTATAAGTCTGTGTTTAGGGACATATGATACCATTTTAAGTACATCTTGGTCATTAGCTAAATGAATTAAGCCATATTCTAAAGGGTATTCAGGGATACAAAACTGGTAGTAAAGGGTTTTCTCAGTTTTGTACCCTAGTTCTAGGACCATGTCATCAAGCTCATGAACTGAAAAAAAAAATTAGTGTCAACATCATCTACATATGCTACAACACCATCAACGTATTTCCTTCCAGGTGCTTTGGTGAAGACACCACTATAGTGTATCTTCAACGTGAAATAATTTTCATATCCTTCTTTAAACAAAAAAGGGTAAAGTCGATGATTTCTCTAATTGAACACAATCGACCAAGAAAAAACAAGTTTTGTTGTAGTATCATACCATATCTTTTTCCAAAGTCCTGCACGGTTGCAAATTTGTCTCGAAAACACCATATTGATAGCACCATTTCAATTCCTTCAGCTTAAACCCTAAATCCCAATTTTTGTTCTTGCTTCTACGATGAGAATGATTCTGATGATTACAAATGTAACCGATTATGTTCTTGGGAGAGGGACGGGTGGTGGAGTTGAATGTAAACAATAGGTAATCATTTCATATTAAAGAGAGAAGATTACAACTGAAATGACGAAATTTCCCCTACAATATAACATTCAAAAATGAGATAACGGTGAAACGCTAACGGAGTGAGCCGGAAGGACTAAATGTTAAAAGTTTTGAAACCACAGGGACGATCCGTGACTTTTTGTAAATTAGGGACCAAACTTCAGATTTTGTGAAACCACAGGGACTATTTTTGAAGTTTTGTCTAAAATTTAAAGATATGCTAAAATAGATATATTGTATAATAAAATTAGGTATAAAAGTATTTAATCGTACCGTGGTCAGGTTGTAATTACAATATACCGACTTGGTGGAATTAACATATAACATATTTGTATGTACGTTAGGACGAAAAGACATTTTATAGGCATTTCATAAATGTCTAGCTCAGTGTAATCATGTCGTGCGCATCGTCAAGTTAACTATTTAAACAAATACTAAATGTGAAGTAGTCTACTTTTACAAACGATAAAACAATTGAAGTATATTTTTGTTAAATATCTCATGGAGTTACCTCCTTTTCAAAACAAAATTGCAAGGACATCTCTTCGTAACTAATGTCAAGGGTATAGTTAGCGGCATAGTTGTCAAGCTCGTAAGAGTCACAAGTCGATTCTTATGAGTTGAGACATCTGATACCTAAAAATATGAGACTCGTACAATGACTCGGTTTGAGTCTGACTCGTAAAAAATGTGATTCAAAGCCTAGCTCGTACCGACTCGAGTTGACCTATGATTCGACATGTGACTCAGTCGAATCATGAAACCTATGGCCACTTTGATTATCTAGTGGATAAATTGGTTATTCAATGACCAAATTGGTTATCCAACGGTCATTAACTTTACTTTTTGGAGTCGGAAAATATGTTATGGTTAAGGATATGAGATATTTGCTTTATCAATTCCTAAAAATTAAAAAGCTTTCTCTCTTTTTGGTTAATTACTTCTTCTTCTTCACTTCTTTCTGTGTTCGTGACTCAAGACTTCTTCTTTTTCTTCTTCATTTCTTTCTATAATTTCTTCTTCTTTACTTCTTCCTTTACTTCTTTCTGTTTTTGGTATTAAGATGAACCTACTGAATACTTGAATACTTGGTATTAATTTTCTTCATTTTTGTATTTGTCAAAGATTCAAACTTATCTTACAATACAAATAAAATTACATTTAGCTGCACAAAGTTTTAGTGACATTTTGATTTTCTGCCACTATAACTTATTTTTAGTGTCACATTGCTTTTGTGTCATTATAAGTTTTAAGATACAATGACACTTTATATCTTATGACAATAATACCTTAGTTTTAGTGACATTAATTATTTTATAACACTATTTTCATAATTATTAGTAGCATAACTGACACTAAATTTTTTATAAACTATACGCTTATATTTAATTTAAATTTTTAAAAAATACAAAAAAAAAAAAATAAATAATGGTAGTAACATGAATAGAAAAAAAACATGAATTAAATTTTTTTTACTATAACTTTGAAAGAATAAAAAAGAAATTACTATATGTTTGAGAGAATCATCCAAAAATTTAGAATATCCCTCCTTTGTGGGAAGATATGTTCGCCAAAAATTACAAAATTTTGCCTACACTTTTATTCTCTCATATCAAAAAATTTCCCCAATTTCTACATAGATGTAAGATATTAAAGAGATAAAAAAAATTCAAATTTTAATTCACCTTTTGTCACACCCCCAAACCTGAACGGCGGAAACCTTCGGGGGCGGATGACTTCATGTGGTATCGTAACAAATGAATACATAGTAAAGAAAGCAATACAACCATCATATATATAATTGAAAGTTTACATTTGTCAAAAGTTACATGTTCAAAACCAATTAGAATATGATGTTAAAATACGAGATTAAACTGGCGCCGCAGCATCCCTTCATCAAAAGCAAAATGAATACCTGAAATTTACTGAATTCCTGGGACATACAAGTAAATTTTGAAAGAGTAGATCAGCATTTAAGCTGGTGAGTTTCATAAGTATTTAAATGACAATGTTTGAATGAAATGAAATGTTTTGTCTTTGTTTGTTTGTGTTTAGAAAATCCTATATTTTCTACTAGTATAATAGTAGCCTTCACTCAAGACCAATGTTTGTTTCTAAAATGTATGTAAGTGTAAAATAACCAATGAGTTTGAAAACCTTGTAAATCAATGCATTTTTAATACCCCTTGTGAGTTTTATAACCATACTCTTGACTCGGAATGCCTATACGCAACGTTCTTCAGGCGTTGGAATGTTATGACGTTTGTCACCCCAAACGGTGGACTGCAGCTAACAGTCAGGGCGCGGGTTGTCAAGCCCGTATAGATCTATATACAAACACCACGCTCCCCCTCCAAGGGATTCTGGTATATAATACAGGACTTGAAATGTGTACTCGAACGTACATGAAGTTAGTGTCTCACAAAACCGTGGTATAAAAACAGATCTACTTGTTAAAATGTTACGCTTGTTCTTGTATACGAAAGTAAACTTCTTGAAATTCATGTTTCTAGTACATAAGAGTTAGAAATTTTGTTCGTAAAACTATACCTATTATAGTTTTCTAAAAGTGTGTTTTGTTTGTTTAGAAATACCTAGAAAAGAAATCCCTTGTTTATGAAAGCATAGATTTTTGGTGTAGAGTCCAAGATAGACAAGAATAATCTAAGAAAAGTTTAGTTTATACATGCATTACAACAATTTTATATTTCAAAAGATAGAATGCTATTTTAATATATGTTATATATATGAAAGTTCCTTATAAAGTTTGTAAATCGCATGTGATTTGGATATATAAAAGCATATAAAAGAGTTTCTTTATGTAACACACGATAATACTCGTGTGTTTTACTCGTAATCCCCCCTTGAAAGCATATAAAAGAATTTAAAGAATATTTAAAAGGTAGATTAAGGGGTATGAACTCACTTGAAAGTTTGAAGATAGCGAGATGGAAAAACCGGGCAGAGTTTCGTCTCGGGAAACGGATTTTCCTCGGGATTCTCGGGAATCTCGGGAGTAAAATCGACCCTCGGGACTTGAGCAAAAAGACCAGAGCTTCGGGTTTGAACGGGCACGGAAAACGAGGCAAGATTGTGAGAGAGAGGAGAGAAATGAGCCCTTTTCTTGGAAGCCCTCGCATCCTATTTATAGGAAGGCTGAACCGCCTCGGTACGCGGGGCGTACGCTCGTACGCAGCGCGTACGCGTACGTCATGCATGACCGAAGCCTCGACTGCCTCGGCTTCGGATGGGACGGGTTGCTGGGTACGCGGGTCGGATGGGACGGGTTGCTGGGGAGACGGGTCGGATGGGACGGCGGGTCGGACGGGACAGCGGGTCGGACAGGTCGGATACTTCGGACGGGTCGGATGCTTCGGATAGGGCGACGTGGACGATCAGAGGCCAAGTCTCTCGGGTACGCAGGGCGTACAGGGGTACGCAGCGCGTACCCGGATGAGGACGTTGACTCCTCTTTGGATAAGGTCCGAATTTTGAATTAAATAAATATATAATTTATTTAATAAACTTCAAAAATTCATATCTTCTTCATACGGACTCCGTTTTCGATGGTCTTTATATCCACGCGTAGGTGAGACTACGCTCTACAACTTTCGTTTAGACTCCGACGGCAAATTCCGAAATTATTATTATTATTATTATTATTATTATTATTATTTTATTTATTTTAAACTCATCGTGTTTAAGGAATTTCTTTGACAATTCATAACTTTTTTATCTGATGTCGGTTTTTGCCAGACTTTTTACCGCTGGAATATCATTGTCGAGACCTTCGATTCTCGTTTAGGTCATTCCGGCCAAAAGTCGCTCGATTTCCGATTCGAGTTTTTAGCTGTCTGTTGCTAAGCCGAACTTGGAAAAATCATAACTTCGCTATATGAAGTCGGATTTGGGCGTTGTTTTCACGTACGATCATGGTTCAAAGACATTTAAACATAGAAGGAAATTAAATAGAACTCTTTGCACATTTTATTATGAAAGTAAATTTTATTACTCAAAAGTGGTTACAATACTTGACCCTTTTTGGTCATTACTAAGAGTTGAAATATCGGGTTGTCACATCATCCCCCCGTTAGAGAGAATTTCGTCCCGAAATTTAAAGTAGTAAAGATACTAGTGAACATGAAAGAGATGAGGGTACTTTTGTTTCATCTGATCTTCGCGTTCCCATGTGTATTCAGGTCCCCGCTTGGCGTTCCAGCGAACCTTCACGATGGGTATGCGACTTTGTTTTGTTTGTTTGACCTCACGGTCCATGATTTCTACTGGTTCTTCCACAAAGTTGAGGCTCTCGTTGATCTCGATCTCGTCGAGTGGAATAACAAGAGTCTTGTCGGACAGACACTTTTTCAAGTTTGAGACGTGGAAGGTTGGATGGATGTTACTAAGTTCGCGTGGAAGGTTAAGCTTGTAAGCCACAGGGCCGATTCTGGCAAGGATCTCGAAAGGCGCTATGTATCTTGGATTTAGTTTCCCACGCTTTCCAAATCGTATTAAACCCTTCCACGGTGAGACCTTTAATAAGACGTGGTCTCCTACCTAGAATTCCAAAGGTTTCCTCCTTTGGTCAGCGTAGCTTTTCTGTCGGTCTCTAGAGGCTTTCAATCGTTCACGAATCTGAACGATCTTCTCTGTCATTTCTCGTATGATTTCCGGACCGGTGAGAGTGCTTCCAGGAACTCTTCCTCTAGCTAACTGGGTATCGCCAACTTCAGTCCAGCACATAGGGGATCTGCACTTTCGACCATAGAGGGCTTCAAACGGAGCAGCCTTTATGCTTGTATGATAACTATTGTTGTATGAAAATTCGACAAGGGGTAAATGAATATCCCATGCCTTTCCAAAGTCAATCACACAGGCTCTCAGCATATCTTCTAAAGTTTGTATTGTTCTCTCACTTTGTCCGTCTATTTGTGGGTGGTAGGCCGTACTCATGTCTAGCCTAGTTCCTAGGGAACTTTGTAGTGACTGCCAGAATCTTGAAGTGAATCTACTATCTTGATCGGAGATAATGGATATCGGAACACCATGCAGTCGCACTACTTCCCTTAAGTAAGTTCTTGTAAGCTTCTCCAGTTTGTCAGTCTCCTTGATGGGTAGGAAATGCGCGGATTTAGTCAATCTGTCGACAATGACCCATATGGTATCGAGTCCACTTGTCGTCTTGGGTAACTGGGTTATGAAGTCCATAGTAATCCGCTCCCATTTCCATTCTGGTATCTCTGGTTGCTGTAGTAATCCTGACGGTTTCTGATACTCGACCTTAACCTTAGCGCAAGTAAGACATTTACTCACGAAGGTAGCAATTTCTGCTTTCATGCTGGGCCACCAGTACAGTTTCTTAAGATCCAGATACATTTTATCTGAACCCGGGTGAACGGAATATCTTGAGTTGTGAGCCTTGGTCATGACTACGTTTCTGAAACCACCATGTTTCGGGGTCCAGATTCGGTCCATGAGATAGTAGGCTCCGCCACCCTTGACTTCTAGATTCTTCTCCATTCCTCGCAGGGATTCACCCACCACATTTTCAGGTTGCAAAGCTTCCATTTGTGCTTCCTTAATTTTTGTAGATAAGTGGGAATGGATAGTCATGGTCAGAGATTTGACCCTCCGACCAGTGTATTCCTTTCGACTGAGGGCGTCGGCTACTACGTTGGCCTTGCCAGGATGATAACGAATTTCGCATTCGTAGTCATTCAGTAACTCAACCCATCGTCGTTGTCGCATGTTGAGTTCCTTTTGATCGAAAATGTGTTGAAGGCTCTTGTAATCGGTGAAAATAGTACTCTTTGTTCCGTATAAGTAGTGCCTACAGATCTTCAGAGCAAATACCACTGCTCCTAACTCGAGATCATGTGTCGTATAGTTCACTTCGTGTGTCTTAAGCTGTCGGGAGGCATAAGCGATAACCTTCCCTCTCTGCATAAGAACACAACCAAGTCCTTGATTTGATGCATCGCAAGACACCACGAAGTCTTCTATTCCTTCGGGGAGGGATAGTATCGGTGCGGTGCACAAGGCCTGCTTTAGTGTCTGGAATGCCTTCTCTTGTTTCGCTTCCCAGTCAAAGGCCACACCCTTTTGGGTTAATGTAGTAAGAGGTTTCGCAATGCTCGAAAAGTTCTTTATGAATCTGCGATAGTAGCCAGCTAGACCTAAAAATTGACGAATTCTTGTAGGTGTCTTTGGTGCCGACCAGTTCTCAATGGCCTTAATTTTGGAGGGGTCCACGTGTATACCTTTCTCGCTAACAACGTGGCTTAAAAATTCGACTCTTCGAATCCAAAATTCGCATTTAGAGAACTTCGCATAGAGTTTCTCCGTTCGCAGTGTTTCTAGGACTTTTCGTAGGTGCTGACTATGCTCTTCCTCACTTCGAGAGTAGATAAGTATATCATCGATAAAGACGATGACGAACTGATCCAAGTAAGGGCGGCATACTCTATTCATTAGGTCCATAAATACTGCTGGTGCATTGGTTAATCCGAACGGAATCACCACGAATTCGTAGTGTCCATAACGAGTTCAGAAGGCTGTCTTTGGAATGTCCCCCTCTAGAACTCGTAATTGGTGATATCCGGATCGTAGATCTATTTTGGAGAAGTAGTTCGCCCCTTGAAGTTGATCGAATAGGTCGTCGATACGGGGTAGAGGATAGCGGTTCTTGACAATAAGTTTGTTCAGTTCTCTGTAGTCGATGCACATACGGAACGATCCGTCTTTCTTCTTTACAAACAAGACCGGTGCTCCCCAAGGTGAGAAACTTGGTCTTATAAATCCTTTTTGAAGGAGTTCATTAAGTTGACTGGAAAGTTCCTGCATCTCTGCTGGCGCAAGACGATAAGGCGACTTCGCTACTGGGGTAGCTCCTGGAATTAAGTCGATTCTGAACTCGACTTGGCGTTGCGGTGGTAATCCTGGTAGTTCTTTTGGAAAGATATCGGGAAAGTCGCGTACTACCGAGATGCTCTTGATGTCCTTCAGTTCTTGACTTGTATCAACGATGTGTGCTAGGAATGCTCGACAATCCTTCCTCAAGCACTTTCGAGCTTGGATGCACGAAATGATGCGAAGGTTTGTACTAGATTTGTCGTCGTAGATAACTAATGGTTCGTTGTTAGGGAGGTTAAGACGGACTTCTTTCTCAAAGCACATGATGTCGGCGCGAAGAAGACTCAACCAATCCATGCCGACTATGACGTCGAAACTTTTAATTTGGACCGGCATGAGATTGATTGGGAAAGAATGGCCGTCTAATGTTAACGTACAGCCCATGTATATGCAATTAGTGTTTTCGGTTATTCCATTGGCCATCTCTATAGTGAATGATTTTTCTAACTTGCTAGGTTTAGGTTTAAGTAAATGAATAAAGTTTTGACTCACGAAGCTTCTCTCCGCTCCATTATCGAATAATATGCATGCATATGAATTATCGAGAAGGAATGTACCAGCAACTATAGTTGGGTCAGGTACAGCTTCGTCGTGGCCTATTGCCAAAACTCGTCCCACACCTCCGGTGCCTGCTGCCTTAGGACAGTTCCTCTTATAGTGGCCCACCTCGCCACAACCGTAGCAAGTCTGCCCCACACCTGCACCGGGAACTTGAGTGATCGGCTTTGCGGGTTCCTTGCAGAAACGGGTTGTGTGTCCTTTCCTGTTGCAGTTGGCGCACTGCATTTCTCGACAAGGTCCATGGCGGTGTTAATTGCATTTGGTGCACTTTGGGAGGTTACCTATATAAGGCTTTGTTGGGTAGGTATTTGTAGGGGCTGTAGTAGGTACAGTGGCAGCATTTACTGAAACCAGTTGTTTCTTTGCGGATTCTTGGGAAGACCCACCCTTCCCTCTATTCCACACTCTCTTTCTGCCATTGTTGTTGTTGTTGTTGTTTCCTTTCTGTGGTGCTGGTGTAGAAGTGGTTGAGTTCTGATGACCTCCGTAGTCAATCAGAGATTGTGCCAGTTCCTTAGCACTTTCAAAGGTGTCAGGTTTAGAAGCTAACACGCTTGATCGCATTTGGGGCGTCAGTCCCCAGATGTACCTTTCTATTTTCTTGCTCTCGGGAGCAATCATATCTGGACAAAGGATTGCCAGCTCGCAGAATCTGTTGGTATAAGTAGCAATGTCGGTACCAACCATTCCTAGAGTCCATAGCTCGTGTTCAAGCTTTTGAATCTCTCCCCGTGGGCAGTATTCTCTCATCATCATGGCTTTCAGGCTCTCCCAGCTTATGGAGTTTGCCACGATTAGGGTAAGTACTTTAATGTGGCCATTCCACCAAGTTAAAGCTTTATCAAGAAGGGTGAAAGTTGCAAATTTGACTTTGCTGTGCTCGGGACAGGAGCAGATTTCAAAGACTGCCTCTGTCCTTTCAATCCACTGCCTCAGGGCCATTACACCACCAGTTCCATAAAACATCCGGGGCTTGGCATTAGTGAAGTCCTTATAGGTGCATTCTCGAGGTGGTCCATGACTCTCGCCATGGTTGGATAGGTGTGTGCCAGATCCCGAGACATTAGTATTCGAGTTATTGATCTGTGACATGGCAGCGGCCACCGCTGCGGTGACTGCTGCTTGAAACATAACAGCATCAAATTGAGGTGGTGGAGGTGGTGGTACAGGTGTTTCCTCACCGATGTTTCGCCTTGGATTCCTACGTGGAGGCATCCTTCAACTATAGGTTGAAAAGACAAGGATAAGAATTTCATAGAATAGAAAATGTATGTGTCTCATGAACTAAATAGCCATAGTTCAACAACAGATGATAGTATGAGTCTTAAAATAGAAGAATGAAAGTTTATTTGTAAGACTGAAGGTATGAAACAAGTATTTGGTTTCTCAAAGACCATTCAAGGTTTGAACGAAATACTTAACATAGTAGTAATAGTGTCACTTATATTAATATAAAAGTTGTTACAACGATCATGAAAATTTGACCCCTATAAGGGTCTCCGATTACAAAGTTCGAGAAATTTAAAGACTTTTAGCCGAGGTCCTAAGCTATAACAAAATTTGAGTCCTTGACAAGCACTACTTGCGTCGAAGGTTGCGCTTGGAGCTTGACTCCGCATCTGATTGCTTTGACTCCATTAGACGCCTATCAAAAGCGGCTTGTTGTTCCCTCAGTTCAGCGAGGGCTGCAATCACTTGCGCTTGAAATGCTTCGGTTTGGAGTTGAGCATTGTCTTGTATCTTGTCCAGCCTACAGATGTCAGAAGTGTGAACCTGCACTTCCATGTTGACATCCCGGAGTCGACTAGCTTGAACTCCAGACTGATAGGACTGATTGGCTAACTTACCCACCATTACCGGGAGTGCTCGATCAGCTGAACCGCCGCCGCGGACATCATAGAAGTCCTGGCACATGCCGTAGGGAGGGCGTAGGTTTTGCTGTTGGCTCCAATGGTGGAGGTGACTTCCCCAGACGGGAGTCGGTCCTTGAAAGTTCCTTACGAAGAAGGGAGGTTGAATGGGTGGTGGATCGATAACTTCCGGCTCTGAGTCGGTACCGGAGTCATCACCCACTTCTATGGGTTCCTCGTCCTCTTCGGGATCATCTTCGATCCATCCTCCGTTGCCTTGGTTGGGAAAGTAGGGGTCGCCAGGGTGGTGAAATCCAGCCATTTGACTGTACGAGAAATAGGGTTATAAGAATGGAATAAAGTTGAAACATGCAAAACATGTAAGTTAAACTAGTTTAGATCGCAAATACTCCTATAGTATTCTAATTCTTGTGTTTGATTCTTGTAATGGTTTGGTAAGGTTTGACTTGTTGCTTACTACGATCATTCCTCGATATACGTTGGTCCAATATCGGGCAAATATAGTTGATCACGCTATATTTGTCCAAAATCTGATTACATATATCGAGTCTCAATCGTAGTGTCAACTTGTCTAAATACTTGTATAGTTGTATACCATGAAAATAATTTGTGGTATGCATGTAATTGTACTTAAATGAACTATCAATTTAAGTTGAACGCAAAGCTGCTTCAGCGAAAAAAAGAAAATTTGTTTTGTCAGAGAGTATTAGTCCCTTAAGCATTTATAGTTTGTATATCTTATGTGGTTCGATATACTTAGTTCACTATAAACATTGCTCTGATACCAATCTGTCACACCCCCAAACCTGAACGGCGGAAACGTTCGGGGGCGGATGACTTCATGTGGTAATGTAACAAATGAATACATAGTAAAGAAAGCAATACAACCATCATATATATAATTGAAAGTTTACATTTGTCAAAAGTTACATGTTCAAAACCAATTAGAATATGATGTCAAAATACTAGATTAAACTGGCGCCGCAGCATCCCTTCATCAAAAGCAAAATGAATACCTGAAATTTACTGAATTCCTGGGACATACAAGTAAATTTTGAAAGAGTAGATTAGCATTTAAGCTGCTGAGTTTCATAAGTATTTAAATGACAATGTTTGAATGAAATGAAATGTTTTGTCTTTGTTTGTTTGTGTTTAGAAAATCCTATATTTTCTACTAGTATAATAGTAGCCTTCACTCAAGACCAATGTTTGTTTCTAAAATGTATGTAAGTGTAAAATAACCAATGAGTTTGAAAACCTTGTAAATCAATGCATTTTTAATACCCCTTGTGAGTTTTATAACCATACTATTGACTCGGAATGCCTATACGCAACGTTCTTCAGGCGTTGGAATGTTATGACGTTTGTCACCCCAAACGGTGGACTGCAGCTAACAGTCAGGGCGCGGGTTGTCAAGCCTGTATAGATCTATATACAAACACCACGCTTCCCCTCCAAGGGATTCTGGTATATAATACAGGACTTGAAATGTGTACTTGAACGTACATGAAGTTAGTGTCTCACAAAACCGTGGTATAAAAACAGATCTACTTGTTAAAATGTTACGCTTGTTCTTGTATACGAAAGTAAACTTCTTGAAATTCATGTTTCTAGTACATAAGAGTTAGAAATTTTGTTCGTAAAACTATACCTATTATAGTTTTCTAAAAGTGTGTTTTGTTTGTTTAGAAATACCTAGAAAAGAAATCCCTTGTTTATGAAAGCATAGATTTTTGGTGTAGAGTCCAAGATAGACAAGAATAATCTAAGAAAAGTTTAGTTTATACATGCATTACAACAATTTTATATTTCAAAAGATAGAATGCTATTTTAATATATGTTATATATATGAAAGTTCCTTATAAAGTTTGTAAATCGCATGTGATTTGGATATATAAAAGCATATAAAAGAGTTTCTTTATGTAACACACGATAATACTCGTGTGTTTTACTCGTAATCCCCCCCTTGAAAGCATATAAAAGAATTTAAAGAATATTTAAAAGGTAGATTAAGGGGTATGAACTCACTTGAAAGTTTGAAGATAGCGAGATGGAAAAACCGGGCAGAGTTTCGTCTCGGGAAATGGATTTTCCTCGGGATTCTCGGGAATCTCGGGAGTAAAATCGACCCTCGGGACTTGAGCAAAAAGAACAGAGCTTCGGGTTTGAACGGGCACGGAAAACGAGGCAAGATTGTGAGAGAGAGGAGAGAAATGAGCCCTTTTCTCGGAAGCCCTCGCATCCTATTTATAGGAAGGCTGAACCGCCTCGGTATGCATGACCGAAGCCTCGACTGCCTCGGCTTCGGATGGGACGGGTTGCTGGGTACGCGGGTCGGATGGGACGGGTTGCTGGGGAGACGGGTCGGATGGGACGGCGGGTCGGACGGGACAGCGGGTCGGACGGGTCGGATACTTCGGACGGGTTGGATGCCTCGGATAGGGCGACGTGGACGATCAGAGGCCGAGTCTCTCGGGTACACAGGGCGTACAGGGGTACACAGCGCGTACCCGGATGAGGACGCTGACTTCTCTTCGGATAAGGTCCGAATTTTGAATTAAATAAATATATAATTTATTTAATAAACTTCAAAAATTCATATCTTCTTCATACGAACTCCGTTTTCGATGGTCTTTATATCCACGCGTAGGTGAGACTACGCTCTACAACTTTCGTTTAGACTCCGACGGCAAATTCCGAAATTATTACTATTATTATTATTTTTTATTATTTATTTTAAACTCATCTTGTTTAAGGAATTTCTTTGAAAATTCATAACTTCTTTATCTGATGTCGGTTTTTGCCAGACTTTTTACCGCTGGAATACCATTGTCGAGACCTTCGATTCTCGTTTAGGTCATTCCGGCCAAAAGTCGTTCGATTTCCGATTCGAGTTTTTAGCTGTCAGTTGCTAAGCCGAACTTGGAAAAATCATAACTTCACTATATGAAGTCGGATTTGGGCGTTCTTTTCACGTACGATCATGGTTCAAAGACATTTAAACATAGAAGGAAATTAAATAGAACTTTTTGCACATTTTATTATGAAAGTAAATTTTATTACTCAAAAGTGGTTACAATACTTGACCCTTTTTGGTCATTACTAAGAGTTGAAATATCGGGTTGTCACACCTTTACCCTTCTACTACCTCTATGCTCCCAAGTCTCACACATGCTCTAAATCCATTAGCTCTATCTCCATCCACCTGACTCCTGTCTCCAAATCGTCATCATCAGTCTGGACAACCTCGTCGTCATTGCCCTTGATCCTGCTTGTCGTCGCGTCCTACCCACACATCTTCGGATCAAGTATGAAATCTTTCATCTTACAAACACTCTGGTATGTCATCGCCTTCACAAGTTTCCATCACCTTCGAAGCTCGTCGTCGCATTGTAAACTCGAAGTCGATGCTAGGATGCGTCGGACCTCGAACACTTCTACTCCTCTAGAATGCATCTGATACCAACTTTCGTCATTTGCTAAAGCTAGTTCTTGTAACACCCAGTTTCCAGGACGAATCGGTTTTGGACTTCAAGGAGTCAAAAACATGGTTTTTGGGTGAAACCAAGTGTCACAACATTATATATATATATATATATATATATATATATATATATATATATATATATATATATATATATATATATATATATATATATATATATGCTCACAATGTGAGAAGTGATAAAACGGAAATGCTAATTTAAATTGAGCTCACGACATGAGCAATAGGAGCTCACAACGTGAGTTGCGCTGCAGCCCAAGCCCATGATATTTTAGGGTATCCTTCATATTTAAATCTCATAAACTTCATTTTAAGGTTCCAAAACAGCCTCCTTCGTTTCATACTCAATAAAACCCTAACCCTAGCTTTCCTTGTGATTCTTGAGTTTTTTGTGGAGTTTTGGCGGTTTAAAGTAGAAGAGATCACCACTGAAGCGTGGATTCATCTTAAAAGTTCCATTTGCAACCTCTAGCAACACTTTTGGACCAGTGTGAGTAACCAAGATTCATGCATTTTGTTTCCTTGTTACTTGATCTAAGATTTTATGCACGTTTATCCATGGGTATAATAGTTTTTAGTGTTGGGACTCCATAAAGTTAGCAACTTTATGGGTCCTTAGGGTCCCTTAGTGATTATATGTTATGGATGTGAAGTTTGGATGATGTTTGAGTTTATACTATTGATCTCCTTTTTCTTCATGAATCCCCTAGTTTGAGCTCAAGTCTTGTACTCGACAAACAAGACCTTAAAGCATCGATGTGTATGATCTTTGTGGTGTTAAGAAGCCTCCTGAAAACAAAAAGATAAATTAGTGGCTAAATCGATTAATAAGTTTATGGATCAAAATGGTATTCAGACTAATCTCACGACGTGAGGATATGTCTGTTACGTCATGAGGATTATGAGACCCAACTATTTTACCGTGTAGTGGCTCACGGCGTGAGCCATAAATGCTCACACACACACACACACACACACACACACACATATATATATATATAATCGTAAATAATTAGGATATAAATTGTATGTATAAAAATATCATATCATTGGGGGCACTTGCCTCCTCTCTTACCTATCGTACTTGAATTCCTTTGCTACTCAGTCCGGAACAATTTTCTTTAAATCGAAAATATAGTTAAGAAGGCTTCTTCAGTCTTATAGCTTGTATGGAAAACAACTTTTACCGTAAATGCATTTTCCAAATAATTAAGATTCTTTATTCATGCATAGGGATTCCAGGTTGGACCAAATGAGCAGTTGCAATCTTTTCCTTTAGAACCTAGCTCTCGTAGAATGTTGTTGTGAACATGGAGTTGAATTTTGGCTAGGCCTTTACGATCTCTCTTCTTCTCTTCCTCCAAATGCATCAAGTACATCAGCATAATAGGCTTGAGCTAATGACACTTGCATCTTGACTTGCCATAATTAGAAACGAGTATCTTGGACTAGCAACAAGAGGTCGTATGTTCATAGGATCCATTGTTGAATATCACCTAATAGACACCTTGTTTCCGAATCCAACTTAAGGAGAGAAGAAAGGAAAGTGAAGAAAATTGAAAATAAAAAAAGATAAATTATCTTTTCCTAAGATTATTTTTTGGAAGGAATGGGAGAGAAGAGACTAGAAGATAATAGATGATCTTCTCTCCTAATCATCTTCCCATATTGGAGGGCTTATCAAAGCTTGTTTGTTTCCTAATCTTTTTTCCTTTCTTGCTAACTCGGAAACATGACTAACATTCAATTTCAGTTCTTTTCCCTCCCTTATTTTCTCTCCATATTTTTGTTTCCCTTATTTTCTTTTAGTTATTAAAACTTGGGAACAAGATGAAAAAGTCGACTGAAACCATGTAGGTTTAGAGAAAGTCAACAATACATGTATAGGGGTAGAATCCTTTGTAGGTTTAAGAGATCAAAATCTTATTTGTCTATTTATGGTCCTGCCAGGTTTTTGTTCTTAAGAAAATTGTGGTTCCAAAAAAATAAAATAATTAGTTGAGGCCTTTTAAACCTTTAAGGGAAGCTTAGACCCATTTAGGGTTTCTTTTTCTATAAATCGACCAAGAAGAAGACTAAAGCATTTTTGGTAATTTCAAGGTGCAAAGCAAAGACCCATGTAGCACCTGGTTCCTGGTACGTATTCCTTGTAATTAATATTTCTCAATTTATGCAATTTGCCTTGGACTCGGCGAGTTGAAGGACCAACTCGCCGAGTAGAAGCGGGATGAGACGTGGGGTCTGAGCCTCGGATTCGGCGAGTCGGTTCCCGGACTCGGCGAGTAGGCCCTGTTTGGGCAAAAACCCTAACCCGGGTGTTTGCACCCTATTTAAGCACACTAACTCGGCCTCACTTGTCCTTAACACTTCTAGAAGAGCTGTAGAACGAAACCGTAGCCCCTTTTTGTCTTTGTGAGTGATTTTGGCCTTGTGAAGGAAGTTTGAAGCTCAAGAGAAGAGGAAGGAGGTGGAAGAGTGCAAAGAAGAGAAGTAGATCCGATATCTACCCTGCAAGAGGCTTCCATTCAGGTAGAAAAGTCCCTACCTTGATCACTAGTTCATTAGATTTCCTTTTGTCCCTAATTGGTGGATTTCAAGCCCTAAAACACCAAACTCCTTGTGTTTGTGCTCTATGATCCGAAAGGACTTCAGATCTAGACGTTATGGACATATTAGAAGTATAAAGTTTTTGTGGTTGAAGTGATTGAGGTCCCCATTAATTGTATGACCTCATTAAGAGCTTGGAATTGCCTTTTGGAGCTTATAGGGCCATGCATGCACGTAAAGTTTCCAACTTTACGTGATAAGCATGCCCTAGGAACATAGATCTATGGTTTGGAAGCATTGCATGTCTCAAATTTGGTCTGTATAGGATATGGGTCGAAGGGACTCGGCGAGTCCCAAAGTGGAACTCGGCGAGTTCTATGAAGATGGCCTTAGACTCGGCGAGTTGGATGAACGACTCGGCGAGTCCTATGAAGATTGCCTGGAACTCGACGAGTTGTTCTTCAAACTCGGCGAGTCGTATGAGCTGTTACTGAGTAAGAGGGGTTTATGTGTTGACGGTCCAACCCTTCGTATCCGCACGCAGAATTAGCAATTTATCGTGTAGTAATAGTCCCAGTAACCCAAATCCTCATAAAGGATGCTCTGGTGAGGATTTGGAAGCGAGTAGGAGATCTGCTCGTATGGACTCGGCATCTGTTCTTGGACTCGGCGAGTCGGATGGCGAGCCGGTTCTATCGTCCCAAGTGGTGATTTGAGGGTGACTCAGTGAGTGGGAAGAGGGACTTGTAGAGAAGGACCGGGTTAGTAGGAGAAGGACTCAGCGAGTTCAGTCAACTGGAAGTTGACTTTGACCAAGGAGTTGACCTTGGACCAAGGGTGGGTCAATCATCTGACCTAAGGGTGTTTATGAGTGGCTAATCTATGTTTATGATTTATAGCCGGAGGATTACCGATTCAGCAGTCAGGCGCTTAGCAAGCATACTTTCAGCAGCTACTTCTCGAGGTGAGTTACCTTCCAATAGTAGTGGGTCTAAGGCCACAATGCCGGCCCACTAGTAAGAGTTGTATGATTAGATGATTGTCTCTATGATAGTCATCTAGGGTTGCTACTACCTGTGTTATGTTTATATGCTAGTATGACATGATGCTATGTGCTAGTGACAGTACGGGAGATAGTACCCAGAGTACTAGTCGATAGGACCGAAAGGGTAGTCATGCCCAACCATGCTAGATAGGTTATGTGATACGTGTTATGTGGTAGTGGTAGGGGGTAAAATAGTCCCCAGCATCCGATCGAGAGGACCGAAGGGGATACCAGCTCCTAGGTATGCTAGTCAGCATCCGGTCGAGAGGACCGAAGGGGAGACCAGCACCCAGGTATGCTAGTCAGCATCCGGTCGAGAGGACCGAAGGGGAGACCAGCACCCAGATATGCTAGTCAGTATCCAGTCAAGAGGACCGAAGGGGTAGGTCGGGCACCCAAAAATGTCTGACAATATATGTATGTTGTGTGGTTATTTTGGTATGTGGTACGGTGGGGGAACTCATTAAGCTTCGTACTTACGGTTTTCAGTTGTTGTTTCAGGTACCTCTTCAGCGAAGGGGAAGGAGCTGGCGCGGTAGCGGCATATCACACACACTCACACTCTTTGTTTTCCGCACTACGAGATATTCTGGGATCCGTACTCTGATATTATGGTTGTTTTCATGTTTTGGGTTTTCAGACACGTAAAATGTTTTATGAAATGATATGATTGGATGGTGTTTTACTATAAATACTTTACAAACCACTTATTTAAAATGAAAATTTTGGGCGTGAAAATTGGGTCGTTACAGACCATGTGGGGTTTCCCATGGCAGTGGGCTAAGACCATGAGGGTGTTCCTATGGCACCCTGAGTAAGACCTTGGAGGGTTTCCACGGCTTCCTTATATGATTATATGCATGGCTTATGTGATTGATATAGTTTATGTGATTATGTAGATTAAGTGGGGTATGCTCTGGGGAACATACTAAGTTTTGTGCTTACAGTTTTGTTTATGGTTTTAGGTATCATTGGTTTGGAAAGGAAGGGCCCTGCTTGATCGCAGTGCACACACCAGTGTTTCCGTAATATGTGATTTTGGGATGAACTCTGATAAATGTTTTTAATTAACAATGTTTCTGGAATACTTGGATTTAAAAGATATCTATGTTTTGACTATAATAAAAATGAAATTTTTACCCTTGATTTCTGGGTCATTACATTAAGGTGAAATTCTTATATGATTATTGACTGTAATTATTTATGTTTCTTTATGATATTTATATTTATCAGTTCCCTTGGAGCAGGATTGATCAATAACCAATGTTGGTATTACTTTCATCGTATATATTTGCTAGTTGAACCTGAGACCAAAGTTCAAGGACATAGTGGACGTTGTTCAAAAAACTAAAAGTTCTCTAATACATGCACGACACTAACATATAGCCATATACTGTTGTAAGATTCCTGATTTCATGATCGTCCAAAAAACTTTTTTCTTATTCGAATAGGACATTGAAAAGAAGATGCTAGAGAGTAGGCAGAAGTTGACCCATAGAGATGGTATCATATAGTTTTGATACTAATGTTCATAAGGTCTAGTTCTTGTTTCCTTTAAATGCAATTCACCCTTTTAATGCAAAAATATTAAAATAGTGAAAAATGATTCTTTTTACAGTTTGCATTCATGGGAAGCATTGCAAAATATAATGATATATGCCTGAGAACTCAAATATAAAAGTCGAAGAACAAGACTTGGAAGAAGAACAAGGACTGCCATGTAGATATGGTCCCAAGTGTCATCCTATAACTCTTTCACCAGGTCAGTCATAATTGATAATGGTTCATGATGACATTTTTCTTGAATTTTAGTATTTCTTTGAATCATGGTGTAATGGTTATAAGTAAATCATATCTAATTAACATATGAATTACATGTAATTCACATGTGATTCACATATGAATCACATGTAAATCATAAGTAAATCACATATGAATTACATATGATTAACATGTAAATCACATATGAATTATATGTGATTTACATGTAAATCACATATGAATTACATGTGATTCAATTCACATATGAATCACACATGATTCACATGTAATTCACATATGAATTACATGTGATTCACATGTAATTTACATATGAATCATATGTGATTCATATGTAAATCACATATAAATTACATGTGATTCACATGTTAATCACAAATGAATCATATATAAATTACTTCTATATGCACACATGCATTTTGTGTGAGTGTTCTTTCTTTTCTTAAATTTCTTGTGAATTTCACATTTGAATCTTAAAAGATACAATCTATGTGAATCTCACATGATATATGAATTACTTATATATATATATATATATATATATATATATATATATATATATATATAAGTAATTTTGTGGTTATTATGAATTTATTTCCACATGTCATTTTATGAGTTTTTCTATTTTACTGAATTTAATATAATATTTTAATATAATGCTTGTAATAAATGTAGTAATAAATGTATATTAAAATTTCGCTAATAAACTTACATTTTAATTTCAAAATTCTCAAAATTAAAACTCAATAGTTTCATTTCTTTATTTAAATTATTTGTTTAAATATAAAAGATAAAAAACATTTTCATTATAGTAAATCATTAGTTTTCTTATTTTCTTATAAATTCACAATTGTCAAATATTTTGACCTTTATATTGAACATTTGATTTTTAAAATTAACCCATGTAATATATGAGTTTTACAACTAGTAAGTTATATATATATATATATATATATATATATATATATATATATATATATATATATATATATATATAATCAGATCATTGGGGGCACTTGCCTCCTCCTTTACCTATCATACTTGATTTCCTTTGCTGCTCAGTCTGAAACAATTTTCTTTAAATCGAAAATATAGTTAAGAAGGCTTTTTTGGGCTTACGTTGTGTGGAAACAACTTTTACCGTAAATGCATTTTCCAAATAATTAAGATTCTTTATTCATGCATAGGGATACCAGGTTGGACCAAATAAGAAGTTGCAATCTTTTCCTTTGGAACCTAGCTCTCGTAGAATGTTGTTGTGAACATGGAGTTGAATTTTGGCTAGGGCTTTACGATCTCTCTTCTTCTCTTCCTCCAAATGCATCAGGTACATCATCATAACAGGCTTGAGCTAATGACACTTTCCCATAATTAGAAACGAGTATCTTGGACTAGCAACAAGAGGTCGTATTTTCATAGGATCCATTTTTGAATATCACATAATAGACACCATGTTTCCGAATCCAACTTAAGGAGAGAAGAAAGGAAAGTGATGAAAATTGAAAATAAAAAAGATAAATTATCTTTTCCTATGATTATTTTTTTGGATGGAATGGGAGAGAAGAGAAGAGAAGATAATAGATGATCTTCTCTCCCAATCATCTTCCAAGATTGGAGGGCTTATCAAAGCTTGTTTGTTTCCTAATCTTTTTTCCTTTCTTGCTAACTCAGAAACTTGACCATCATTCGATTTCAGTTCTTTTCCCTCCCTTATTTTCTCTCCATATTTTCGGTTTCGCTTATTTTCTTTTAGTTATTAAAACTAACAAGATGAAAAAGTCGACTGAAACCTTGTAGGTTTAGAGAAAGTCAGCAATACATGTATAGGGATAGAAGAAATCAATTTAAAACATTTGCAGGTTTAAGATATCAAAATCTTATTTGTCTATTTATAGTCATGCCGGTTTTTTTTGTTCTTAAGAAAATTGTGGTTCCAAACAAATAAAATAATTAGTTGAGGCTTTTTAAACCTTTAAGGGAAGCTTAGACCCATTTAGGGTTTCTTTTTCTATAAATCTACCAAGAAGAAGAGAGGAAGAAGACTAAAGCGTTTTTGGTAATTTCAAGGTGCAAAGCAAAGAGATTAAATGTGTTTTTGATTGAGTGATTGCTGCAGATCCTTGTGGGGTTATGACTAATGTATATTTTCCGTCAAAAATCAAGTGAATAACCATGGTGATTTTGTAGCCATATACAGGTTGGATTCATGAGATTCTTAGTTTAACGTTTTTACTGGGATGATTGTGGTGTTTGGTACATTTATTTTCACGCCTTAATATGTCGATATAGCTTTCGCACTAAGACCATCCGTTATGGTGTTCACGACCACCACCGTCTTCCACCTCCACGTCACCACCCCAACTATTCCTCAACCTAATGAGATTGTCACTTCCTTGTGGTCTGCAAGAAAGAAGAAGACAGGAAGAGAGAAGAAGTAGAGAGAAGAAGAGAGGAGAAGAGACCTGATTGGTCGTCCGCCTCCGTTGTCCCCAACGCGAACTGCCACGACCACGAGCCACCACGAGGCAGTGAGATTGTGTACATGAACGTGGTTCATGGCCAGCTAGACCACGGAGGCCTTCGTTCCGGGTATACTGGACGGCCTATTATATGAGATGCAGTTAAGTGCATGATCATGTGTACGAAATTAGTCATTGTCACCTAATTCATGGTGTGAATTTAATAATATATAGTCTAGGAGTTTCCTCTTTTTTGTGTGCTCCATAATATAAAATTGGTGGCTTGTTTACCGTTGAAAAAGAAACTAGTAGTAGCCAAAGTAATAAATTTCATAACAGCTACATCTAAAGTTAGCGAAGGGATGTTATACGGACAAGAATTACAAACATGAAACCTACATTTACATCCCTTCAAAGGGTTAGTTAGCACTAAGCAGAAGCACCTCCCAAAATGACCCAATAAAAACAAAAATAATATGACAAAATTAGGTTTTTCTTTTTCCCCACCTTGTCGATATCTGGTCAAGTTCCTCATCGATTCATTTCACCGTTATGTAACAAAATTAATTTGCTATTCAGACTAATTTAGGCTGCTGGAGCATAGTCATAATCATCATCATCATCATCGCCTTCAAGTGATGCTGCTGGAGCATAGTCATAATCATCATCATCATCGTCGCCTTCTAGTGATGCTGCTGGAGCATAGTCATAATCTCCATCGTCATCATCACCATCTAAACATGATGCCGGTGCGTAGTAGTTTCTCTCATCACCATCATTCTTTCCATCTGAATCATTCCTTAACAACCAGCCTGTGATTTTCTTGGAAGCTAGAGACATTTTTCAACCTAGATTCTAGATTTTGTGAAAGAAGCACAGAAATGTTTATGAAAACTTGTTGCTTGAGCCGATTTAGAAAAGTGTTGTGTTTGGAGTAAATATGAATGATCACAAACATCATCTCCATATTTATTGACTAGGAAAAGGCATTGAACTCATTCCGGCGAAGTTAACACACGAGTGAGAGTGTGGAATTAGGAGCGAAGTGTGTGCATGGCAAGATAAATGTGACTGATAGTGCAGACACATAGGTAAAAGAGGTGACAAATCAGCAAATGTAAAATTCGCATAGCCAAATATACTAATGATGTAGCTTGTGCTTTGAGTGTGTGGTTGAAGAAAGAGAAAAGTATGTGCTAAAAGGAGAGTAACACCATCTCACCAAGAAAGATAATGGACTGTGCTTTAATTTAATTTTTGGTTAAAAGGGCGAGGGAATCTGTCTCACTCTCACATACATACGCCTAAGAAAAAGGAATTTTAGCAATATTTCACGATCACTATAGAGATGCCCTAAAATAAATGGTTCATCATGTGTCGTTCTCCCTACTATAAACTGAGGTATCAGCGATGGAAAGTTCTGTTGCATGCTGCGACAGAATTGTCAGTCAAAAAAACACCTTGTTGCTAATTGTCACGGATTAGAGACGCCACAGATTACTCAGGGAACCTCTAGATCCGTCGTTAATCTGTCTCTAATCCATTGCTGATTTATTTTAAATGAACAATTTTTTTGTTTTAACAACCATATAGTAGTTGTCGAATATGTCGTTATTCCATAACAAAAATTCACAAATGCATGTAAAATTTTATACCCCAAAATCAATAGTTTAACAGGGACTACCATAATAAATATTAACATTTGATTGGCAAAATATAAATTCATGATCGATATCAAGTATTGAAACCAAATTACAATAATTAAAAGTGTCAAATTAAATATAGTTAGGGCTATTTCTTGTTTTTTGTCTTAAATTCTTCACGTTTTTCCTTAAACACCTTTATGTCATCACATGATAAACAATAACCTACAATGCAATAATACCAAATTTAACCCTAATTGAACATTAAACCATATCATTCACTTAATAGCAATGCAATTTCAAATTGAAAAAAAAGAAAAAAAACACTTAAAAGTTAAAAGCAACAATAACGAAGTTTACAGAAAATTAAACATCAAGTCATCAATCAACTAATATTAACATACTTTCATACTTGAAATCCTCAAAAATACAATTTGACAAATTTGAAAACGGATGTTACAACGTGGTTATTAATTTTAAAATTCAAGATTATTTTCTTAATTTCTATTTATTTTTATAATACATCGAATAATAATTCAAAGGAAAATTAAAAATACTGTGTAAACTAATTTTAAACAACGTGCTTTTTGATACCGTTTACCGCACATTATAAAGTTGCCACATAAATTACATTTTGACAAAATTGCAAAAATGTTCTTTTTGGTATGTATTTTTTTGAGCTTTTAGTCCAAACCCCGATTTTTTTGGATTTTTGATTCTTTTGAGCTAATTTCGTTGCGTTTTAGATCCCTCTGAAACTTCGTTTTTGATTTTCCGGGTACCAAACTTCGTTTTTCTCGCTCCGTTTTTTTCACACCTCTATTATACATGATTATCTATATTTTCACCAACTTATAGCTATTAATATCGTTCATAAAGTCGTGTGCATATACAAGATCCATTACTCGTTTAGTGGTTTAACATTATAATGCTTATGAATACGTTCACATACATCTCACAAACACGTATACATACACCGTTAGATGTATTTTATATGCATCTTTTAGCACAATTTCCTTCGTATTTCATTATAAAAAGTTAACTAACTCCCGATTATTCTTATGTATTTCGTGTTTCATGATTATTTTGAAGAATGCCCGTACTGCTCACGTTTGTTATGACTTTTCAGGGCCATTTGGAGCACATGGATGATTATGTGAGTTCGGGATGCGCTTGTGGATGCTTTGGAGCTTATCTGGAGTCTAAACCAAGGAAGAATGCCGGGAAATGATCAAGAACTGCTTGGAAGGAGGAACGATGAACAAAAGAGCCGAAAAGCAGTATATGCGATCACAGGTTTTGTCGCAACTCGCCTTCGTGCTTTTTTCGAGCCAAAAAATTCATCAACTTAGGAAAAGTGATACATGCGATCGCAGGTTGTGGCTTTGCGATAGCTGGTTGGTCAATTTGTGTCGAAATGACAACGTACTTCATTAAAAAGTCCCGTGACACGTTTTGGGTGATACATGCGATCGCAAGTATGCCCTTTGCGATTGCAGGTACGACGTTTTGACAGCTAGACGTATAAATACAACCCCATACTTTTCCAGTAACCCTAACTGGCGATTCCTGGCGATTCAGAGGTGATTTATAAAGGGTTTCAAGTGAAGAACACAGATCTAAAGGAGACGATTCAATTCCTATTCATAGTTTAGTAAGATTTATCGTTTATGTTTGATTTCCACTGTTTGTAATTCGTTTTTAGCCATGTCAGACTAAAAACTCAGATTTTAGTTTCGCAAGACGTAACCTTTTTGTATGATTAATCATCAGGCACTATGTTTGACTATGATTACTGTTTAGTTTGATCAACTATGTGTTAAATTGAGTGTTTGATATTGATTTCAATTTCTGTTGGCAACTTCAATTGTTTGTGAATCATTCTAGTCACCTAATTGTTTAGATCCGTAATTATCTAGATTAATTAGTAAATAGTGACAAGTATTAGATTAATTCTGAGTTTAGGGTTAACTCTAATATGAAATGATCAAACAAGTTTTAACGCCTCCGAGTTTATGAGAGGTATTGAACTTTACTGGGAATTACACTGTGTCTAATGCAACTTTTCTTTGTTAATCAAGAGCTTGTTTGGTTAATTTAGTAAAAAGTTAGATTTAACTCAAAGAACTTATTTTGATTAAATGATTTTTGTAATAAAGGTCATTAGAGCTTATTAATGAACTTTGGTACCTGTTTAAACAAGTTCATAGTCAAATATCGTGTTGAAGGTTAATTATATGATTAAGGGAGTCACCGCAAAACTAGAATTGCTTTCTCTTATTTGAATTTACATCACTTTAAATTTATTCATTTTCTTGTCATTTTCAAATTCTATTAGTTTAATTTTCATAAATAAAACCCCCTTTTTTACGTTTATTGCATTCATCAAGAATTAGTTCACACCTTACGCAAAGAGGTGTAAACATTAAGACGTGTCCATGAGGATCCGATCCTGCTTACCTGTACTACCTGTTAGTGCAATAAAGCAGTTTATTTTATATTTTTATTTGTTTAAATCGTGTACGACAACGGTGTTAACATACACATATACACGTTAACATATACCACAACTCATTCATGTATATAAATATACATATACAAACATAATCCATCACAAGTTGGTGAAAAGTATAAGTATTACAATGTTAAACTGTGAAACGAGTACTTGACCCCGAAGGGACACACGACTTTATGAACGATATTAATAGCTATAAGTTGGTGAAAATATAGATAATCATGTATAGTAGATGTGTGAAAAAAGGGAGCAAAAAAAACGACGTTTGGTGCCCGGAAAATAAAAAATAAGAAAAATCCGTAGCTAATTACCTACGGATTAGCTACGAAATATGCTTTCCGTTAGAATTCTGTAGCTAATCCGTAGGTAATTAGCTACGGATTTTACTTATTTTTGATTTTTCGGGCACCAAACTTCGTTTTTCTCGCTCCGTTTTTTCTTTCACACCTCTATTATACATGATTATATATATTTTCACCAACTTATAGCTATTAATATTGTTCATAAAGTCATGTGCATATACGAGATCCATTACTCGTTTAGTGGTTTAACACCATAATGTTTATGAATACGTTCACATACATCTCACAAACACGTATACATACACATATACACGTACACATATACCACAACTCATTCATGTATATAAATATACATATACAAACATAATCCATCACAAGTTGGTGGAAAGTATAGGCATTACAATGTTAAACTGTGAAATGAGTACTTGATCCCGAAGGGGCGCATGACTTTAAGAACGATATTAATAGCTATAAGTTGGTGAAAATATAGATAATCATATATAGTAGAGGTACTTTCCTGCCCCATTGTATTTAGCCACATACTTAGCTGCATCAATCTTAATCTTTTCAAACACTGTAGTTGTAGTAGGGGTTAGAAGTCCTTCATACTTATCTATTTACTTTTGCACCACACATAACCTCTTCATGAGATACTCTCTAATATACTCTAAGCAAGTGATAATAGGTATATCCCTACCTTCATCTAGCTTAGAATTGAATACCTCACAAATGTTATTCAATAAACAATCAATGTGTGCCCTACTTGAATAATAGATAATAAGAGAAGACAATTACACATATAGTAAACACATAACAAGAAAGATTAACATTTATCAATAAATTTCTACAAACATACCACTAAAGTGAGATTTAGAACAAGTTTTTGCTGGGATCTTACACACCCAAGCATGAGCCTCTTCATTGATCTTCTTTAACTCAAAGTTATTGACTGTTGTTGCTCTACCACACTCCCAAAGCTGGTCACTTAAGTATTTTCCTTTCCACTATTTCTTCATATTTTCCAGGATATGCCTCAAACAGAACCTATGTTCTGCATTGGGGAATACCTTCTCAATTGCTGGTATTATTCCCTAAACAAAAGTCAATGTATGCAACATTAGTTACCCAAATGTATCTAGCAATAGTACTAAGAAAAAAAGTTAGGTGATACATACCTTTTGTCTATCAGAAATGAATGTAAAGTTTGAATTTGCTCCCAGATCTAAATCTTCTCCTAACAGTTCCAAGAACCAGGTCCAACTACTTGTTGATTCTGTCTCTACCACTGCATAGGCTACAAGGTATATGCTATTGTTTGAGTGCAACCCTACATCAGTTAACACTTGCCTAGGGTAAGGGCCCTTTATGAAAGTACCATCCACGCCTAGAAAATCTCTTAACCCAAATTTGAATCCCAACTTCAATGCACCCAGACAGACATATATTCTTCTAAAAGTTCTTGTGGTAATAGACAGGGAGGTTTCTGGATACACATCAATCCGAACTATTGTACCAGGATTAGTGTTTAGTAGCTCCAACACATAATCCCTCAAAAATCCATAATGTACTTGGTAGTCCCCACTAATGATACGTTCAGCCATTATCTTTGCCCTAGCAACCTTTTGCAATGACATTCCTAACTCTTTAGTTTCTTGCACAACTCTTCGTGTAAAGCTTTCACTGGAATTCTAGGGTTACTCTAGATTTGTTGAATAATTAAGTTTGCTACGTATCTGGAAGTGCAAGCTTTAACCGCCCTTGTTTGCAAACATTTATGCTCATCTTGTACTGTTTTCACCAACCAATCCTGATTTTCATTAGCCCTCGATATTTGGACTGCCCATGGACATGTACCTTTATTGGAAATTACATCTTTACCCTTGCACTTTGCTCTACTTCTAGTTGAGGGCCCACCACCATCAACTTCTTTAGATGGCTTACTTACAACACCTTTACATTTCACCCTAATCCTGATTTTGTCATTTTTTTCTAGGTATAAAGACCTCCTTGTTTCTACAACATATGAGTTCATGTAGTTTTTAACATCATGCTTGGTTTTGAAGACCTGGCCAATCTGAAATGGTTTTACATGAACATCTCCATGTGAGGATCTATTTGACTTACTCAACTCTTTTAGCAGTCTCTTCCTATCATCTTCATGAAATCCCACAAATTGAGAATCATCAGTCACAATAACCTCCAACTCATTATCAACCATGTCATTCCCTTCATATTTTGATGATTGTTTAAGATTCCATGTTCATTTACAACAACAACATTATGGAATTCACTCATGTCTACATCTACATCAAATTGTATGTTAGACTCATCCACATTGTATTCACTGTCATCAAAATCATCTTCACTACCCTCAGAACCATGTCCGCTCTCAGAATAGAAAGCCTCTCCACTATCATCACTCACCATAACCTTTAGATAATCCACTTCTGGTTGTTGTTCACATGAAGCTTGAACATTAAACCCAACATCATAATCAGAATAAAGTGAATAATCCTCTACAAATGGTTCAAAGTCATCAACTGTTGCAGTATTAGCACCATCATCAACTTGGCAACTTGGTTCCTCTACATGGTAAGTTCCCACTGGTTCTTCAGTTTCAACTTCACTAGTGATCACATATTCTTGAGTTTTAATTTCATGATTGACCACTTCTTCTTGAATGACATGACTTTGTTTGCTAGCTTGTGACCTTGTAAATGGCAGAATACTCTTTGAGTAATCATGCCCTTCATCAACATCTATTACTTGTGACTGCTCATAATCAAGGTTCATAGACTTGTTTAAATCAAGCTTTCTACTACATGATCCTACTTCTCTCCTACAAGGTTTCTTTAGATTCATTTTAGGTGACACACTATCAGGCTCCAACTCTTCAATATCATCTTTAAAAGGAGACTTGTAATAACTAGCTACCCTTGTCTGACCATTTTCAATATACACCCTTATAAGTCTGTGTTTAGGGACATATGATACCATTTTAAGTACATCTTGGTCATTAGCTAAATGAATTAAGCTATATTCTAAAGGGTATTGAGGGATACAAAACTGGTAGTAAAGGGTTTGCTCAGTTTTGTACCCTAGTTCTAGGACCATGTCATCAAGCTCATGAACTGAAAAAAAAATTAGTGTCAACATCATCTACATATGCTACAACACCATCAACGTATTTCCTTCCAGGTGCTTTGGTGAAGACACCACTATAGTGTATCTTCAACATGAAATAATTGCCATATCCTTCTTTAAACAAAAAAGGGTAAAGTCGATGATTTCTCTAATTGAACACAATCGACCAAGAAAAAACAAGTTTTGTTGTAGTATCATACCATATCTTTTTCCAAAGTCCTGCACGGTTGCAAATTTGTCTCGAAAACACCATATTGATAGCACCATTTGAATTCCTTCAGCTTAAACCCTAAATCCCAATTTTTGTTCTTGCTTCTACGATGAGAATGATTCCGATGATTACAAATGTAACCGATTATGTTCTTGGGAGAGGGACGGGTGGTGGAGTTGAGTGCAAACAATAGGTAATCATTTCATATTAAAGAGAGAAGATTACAACTGAAATGACGAAATTTCCCCTACAATATAACATTCAAAAACGAGATAACGGTGGAACGGCTAACGGAGTGAGCCGGAAGGACTAAATGTTAAAAGTTTTGAAACCACAGGGATGATCCGTTACTTTTTGTAAATTAGGGACCAAACTTCAGATTTTGTGAAACCACAGGGACTATTTTTGAAGTTTTGTCTAAAATTTAAAGATATGCTAAAATAGATATATTGTATAATAAAATTAGGTATAAAAGTATTTAATCGTACCGTGGTCAGGTTGTAATTACAATATACCGACTTGGTGGAATTAACATATAACATATTTGTATGTACGTTAGGACGAAAAGACATTTTATAGGCATTTCATAAATGTCTAGCTCAGTGTAATCATTTCATAAAAGTATTTAATCGTACTCGTCGTCGTTGCCCTTGATCCTGCTTGTCGTCGCGTCCTACCCACACATCTTCGGATCAAGTATGAAATCTTTCATCTTACAAACACTCTGGTATGTCGTCGCCTTCACAAGTTTCCATCACCTTCGAAGCTCGTCGTCGCATTGTAAACTCGAAGTCGATGCTAGGATGCGTCGGACCTCGAACACTCTACTCCTCTAGAATGCATCTGATACCAACTTTCGTCATTTGCTAAAGCTAGTTCTTGTAACACCCAGTTTCCAGGACGAATCGGTTTTGGACTTCAAGGAATCAAAAACATGGTTTTTGGGTGAAACCAAGTGTCACAACATTATATATATATATATATATATATATATATATATATATATATATATATATATATGCTCACAATGTGAGAAGTGATAAAACGGAAATGCTAATTTAAATTGAGCTCACGACATGAGCAATAGGAGCTCACAACGTGAGTTGCGTTGCAGCCCAAGCCCATGATCTTTTAGGGTATCCTTCATATTTAAATCTCATAAACTTCATTTTAAGGTTCCAAAACAACTTCCTTCGTTTCATACTCAATAAAACCCTAACCCTAGCTTTCCTTGTGATTCTTGAGTTTTTTGTGGAGTTTTGGCGGTTTAAAGTAGAAGAGATCACCACTGAAGCGTGGATTCATCTTAAAAGTTCCATTTGCAACCTCTAGCAACACTTTTGGACCAGTGTGAGTAACCAAGATTCATGCATTTTGTTTCCTTGTTACTTGATCTAAGATTTTATGCACGTTTATCCATGGGTATAATAGTTTTTAGTGTTGGGACTCCATAAAGTTAGCAACTTTATGGGTCCTTAGGGTCCCTTAGTGATTATATGTTATGGATGTGAAGTTTGGATGATGTTTGAGTTTATACTTGAGAATTGATCTCCTTTTTCTTCATGAATCCCCTAGTTTGAGCTCAAGTCTTGTACTCGACAAACAAGACCTTAAAGCATCGATGTGTATGATCTTTGTGGTGTTAAGAAGCCTCCTGAAAAAAAAAAAGATAAATTAGTGGCATATCGATTAATAAGTTTATGGATCAAAATGGTATTCAGACTAATCTCACGATGTGAGGATATGTCCGTTACGTCATGAGGATTATGAGACCCAACTATTTTACCGTGTAGTGGCTCACGGCGTGAGCCATAAATGCTCACACACACACACACACACACACACACACACACACATATATATATATATATATATATATATATATATATATATATATATATAATCGTAAATAATTAGGATATAAGTTGTATGTATAAAAAATCATATCATTGGGGGCACTTGCCTCCTCTGTTACCTATCGTACTTGATTTCCTTTGCTACTCAGTCCGGAACAATTTTCTTTAAATCGAAAATATAGTTAAGAAGGCTTCTTCAGTCTTATAGCTTGTATGGAAAACAACTTTTACCGTAAATGCATTTTCCAAATAATTAAGATTCTTTATTCATGCATAGGGATTCCAGGTTGGACCAAATGAGCAGTTGCAATCTTTTCCTTTAGAACCTAGCTCTCGTAGAATGTTGTTGTGAACATGGAGTTGAATTTTGGCTAGGCCTTTACGATCTCTCTTCTTCTCTTCCTCCAAATGCATCAAGTACATCAGCATAATAGGCTTGAGCTAATGACACTTGCATCTTGACTTGCCATAATTAGAAACGAGTATCTTGGACTAGCAACAAGAGGTCGTATGTTCATAGGATCCATTGTTGAATATCACCTAATAGACACCTTGTTTCCGAATCCAACTTAAGGAGAGAAGAAAGGAAAGTGAAGAAAATTGAAAATAAAAAAAGATAAATTATCTTTTCCTAAGATTATTTTTTGGAAGGAATGGGAGAGAAGAGACTAGAAGATAATAGATGATCTTCTCTCCTAATCATCTTCCCATATTGGAGGGCTTATCAAAGCTTGTTTGTTTCCTAATCTTTTTTCCTTTCTTGCTAACTCGGAAACATGACTAACATTCAATTTCAGTTCTTTTCCCTCCCTTATTTTCTTTCCATATTTTCGTTTCCCTTATTTTCTTTTAGTTATTAAAACTTGGGAACAAGATGAAAAAGTCGACTGAAACCATGTAGGTTTAGAGAAAGTCAACAATACATGTATAGGGGTAGAATCCTTTGTAGGTTTAAGAGATCAAAATCTTATTTGTCTATTTATGGTCCTGCCAGGTTTTTGTTCTTAAGAAAATTGTGGTTCCAAAAAAATAAAATAATTAGTTGAGGCTTTTTAAACCTTTAAGGGAAGCTTAGACCCATTTAGGGTTTCTTTTTCTATAAATCGACCAAGAAGAAGACTAAAGCATTTTTGGTAATTTCAAGGTGCAAAGCAAAGAGATTAACTGTGTTTTTGATTGAGTGATTGCTGCATATCCTTGTGGTGTTATAACTAATGTACGTCTTCCCTCTGGAAATCAAGTGAATAACCATGGTGATTTTATAGCCATATTTAGGTTGGATTCATGAGATTCTTAGTTTAACGTGTTTACCGGGATGATTGTGGTGTTTTGTGCATATATTTTCGTGCCTTAATTTGTCCATATAGCTTTCGCACTAATAGATGAGATGCAGTTAAGTGCATGATCATATGTACGAAATTAGTGATTGTGACCTAATTCATGGTGTGAAATTAATAATATATAGTCTAGGAGTTTCCTATTTCTTGTGTGCTCCATAATATAAAATTGGTGGCTTGTTTACCATTGAAAAAGAAACTAGTAGTAGCCAAAGTAATAAATTTCATAACGGCTACATCTAAAGTTAGCGAAGGGATGTTATACGGACAAGAATTACAAACATGAAACCTACATTTACATCCCTTCAAAGGGTTAGTTAGCACTAAGCAGAAGCACCTCCCAAAATGACCCAATAAAAACAAAAATAAAATGACAAAATTAGGTTTTTCTTTTTCCCCACCTTGTCGATATCTGGTCAAGTTCCTCATCGATTCATTTCACCGTTATGTAACAAAATTAATTTGCTATTCAGACTAATTTAGGCTGCTGGAGCATAGTCATAATCATCATCATCATCATCGCCTTCAAGTGATGCTGCTGGAGCATAGTCATAATCATCATCATCATCATCGTCGCCTTCTAGTGATGCTGCTGGAGCATAGTCATAATCTCCATCGTCATCATCACCATCTAAACATGATGCCGGTGCGTAGTAGTTTCTCTCATCACCATCATTCTTTCCATCTGAATCATTCCTTAACAACCAGCCTGTGATTTTCTTGGAAGCTAGAGACATTTTTCAACCTAGATTCTAGATTTTGTGAAAGAAGCACAGAAATGTTTATGAAAACTTGTTGCTTGAGCCGATTTAGAAAAGTGTTGTGTTTGGAGTAAATATGAATGATCACAAACATCATCTCCATATTTATTGACTAGGAAAAGGCATTGAACTCATTCCGGCGAAGTTAACACACGAGTGAGAGTGTGGAATTAGGAGCGAAGTGTGTGCATGGCAAGATAAATGTGACTGATAGTGCAGACACATAGGTAAAAGAGGTGACAAGTCAGCAAATGTAAAATTCGCATAGCCAAATATACTAATGATGTAGCTTGTGCTTTGAGTGTGTGGTTGAAGAAAGAGAAAAGTATGTGCTAAAAGGAGAGTAACACCATCTCACCAAGAAAGATAATGGACTGTGCTTTAATTTTTGGTTAAAAGGGCGAGGGAATCTGTCTCACTCTCACATACATACGCCTAAGAAAAAGGAATTTCAGCAATATTTCACGATCACTATAGAGATGCCCTAAAATAAATGGTTCATCATGTGTCGTTCTCCCTACTATAAACTGAGGTATCAGCGATGGAAAGTTCTGTTGCATGCTGCGACAGAATTGTCAGTCAAAAAAACACTTTGTTGCTAATTGTCACGGATTAGAGATGCCACAGATTACTCAGGGAACCTCTAGATCCGTCGTTAATCTGTCGCTAATCCATTGCTGATTTATTGTAAATGAACAATTTTTTTGTTTTAACAACCATATAGTAGTTGTCGAATATGTCGTTATTCCATAACAAAAATTCACAAACGCATGTAAAATTTTATACCCCAAAATTAACCCTAATTGAACATTAAACCATATCATTCACTTAATAGCAATGCAATTTCAAATTGAAAAAAAAGAAAAAAAAACACTTAAAAGTTAAAAGCAACAATAACGAAGTTTACAGAAAATTAAACATCAAGTCATCAATCAACTAATATTAACATACTTTCATACTTAGAAATCCTCAAAAATACAATTTGACAAATTTGAAAACGGATGTTACAATGTGGTTATTAATTTTAAAATTCAAGATTATTTTCTTAATTTCTATTTATTTTTATTGAACCCGCTATAATAAAATTTAAAGATATGTTGTAGGTATACTGTATAATAAAATTAGGTATAAAAGTACTTAATTGTATTGTGATCAGGTTGTAATTACAATATACCGACTTGGTGGAATTAACATATGTAAGAGATTGGGGTATAGAAAAGGATTGAAAATTCTGAGAATTGTGATTTAACTTTCAGATTAAAGTATTTGGGTAGTACTTTCAATCTTTAATAAGATAAGACTCAGAATTGAGAGCAAAAACAGAAAATATGGTTGTTATGAATTTCGTGATTGTAGTTGTACCCAGAAAAAATGATGACCAAAAAGATTAAGTAGTTCATTTGTCTGAAAACTATCAAGACAGTTTTCTTTGTTCAAAAACGACTCCAACTGTCAAAACCAATAACAGTCACCAAAACGGATTTTTAATATAGGTCAAACTAAAGTCAAAAACCCCGCTAGGGGCTGCCGCCCCTTAGACCCCGCTCCCATGGGCATTGCCCCCGGACCCCGGTTCGTTTAGGGGCTTCACCCCTAAACAGTCTACTTTGAATCTTGAATAAATTTAAACAAGTGTGCACTTCACACCTTTCTTACTTGTTTAATATTCATCAAGACTGAATTTTGGTTAATAAGTCAATCCATTACACTTAAATACACATTGATGATACAAAATCACCAACAAACCTCCCTTATTTAAGTGTAATCTTGATTAACTTAAAACAAAACATAACAACAAACTGATGTATAAATGAAATGTCATGACAATTGAATTTCACATTAGTATATTATTCATTCCAAATATTCGAATATCAGGGTGTCACTAATGATTGAACCCTTTCTATTCATAGTGAATACATGAAGATAATACACACAACAATTTATATTTTCATAAGTTCTAACTTGAAACTATATTTTACTAGCTTGTGTCCTATCCTTCAATAAGCATATCAAAGCCAAGTCATAACTTCTTGAAGCAGGTAAGCTTCATGCTTATATAGGTAGTCCTTTTATTCTTGCACCTGCAAATGCAATTTTTTAAAAGAAATATTAAGAATATAAATTCAACCTCCTTAACTTGCAATACTGAACACATACCTTGGGATGATGATAATAGTGTGTTCCAATTTTTAAATATCAAGTTTTCCAAATTGAATTCAGCATCTAATATTATATTAGATGGGAATTAGGTATCTTAATATAAAAGATTTAAGTGGACTTTAAACCCATCCCTACAGCCGCCTTGTGCACAAGATCTCTTGCTAACACTTTGGTTAGATGATCGACCCCAGCCAAGGGCTCTACCCCTTGGACCCTGTTAGGGGTTGCCGCCCCATGGACCCCGTTCCCAGGGGCGCTGCCCCCGGACCCCCGTTTGTTTAGGGGCTTCGCCCCTAAATAATAGTCTACTTTGAATCTTGAATAAATTTAAACAAGTGTGCACTCCGCAATTTCCTTACTTGTTTAATATTCATCAAGATTGAATTTTGGTCAACAAGTCAATCCATTACACTTAAACACACATTGATGATACAAAATCACTAACAACATATAACATATTTGTATGTACGTTAGGACGAAAAGACATTTTATGGGCATTTCATAAATGTCTGTGCATCGTCAAGTTAACTATTTAAACAAATACTAAATGTGAAGTACTCTACTTTTTCAAACGATAAAACCAATGAAGCATATTTTTGTTATCTTATGGACTTATCTCCTTTTGAAAACAAAATTGCAAGGACATTTCCTCGTAACTAATGTCATGGGTCTAGTTAGCGGCATAGTTGTCAAGCTCGTAAGAGTCACAAGTCGATTCTTACGAGTTGAGACATTTGATACCTAAAACTATGAGACTCGTACAAGGACTCGGTTTGTGTCTGATTCGTAAAAAAATGTGATTCAAAGACTAGCTTGTACCGACTCGAGTTGATTTATGAATCGACCTGTGACTCGGTCGAAACTTGAAACCTATGGTCACTTTGATTATCTAGTGGATAAATTGGTTATCCAATGGTCATTAACTTTACTCTTTGGAGTCGGAATATATGTTATGGTTAAGGATATGAGATATTTGCTTTATCACTTCCTAAAAAGTAAAAAGCATTCTCTCCTTTTGGTTAATTACTTCTTCTTCTTCACTTCTGTCTTTATTCCTGACTCAAGGCTTCTTCTTCTTATTCTTCTTCTTTTTCTTCTTCCCTTCTTTCTGTAATTTCTTCTTGTTTACTTCTTCCTTTAATTCTTTCTGTCTTCGGTATTAAGATGAACCGACTGAATACTTGCATACTTGGTATTAATTTTCTTCACTTTTGTACTTTTCAAAGATTCAAACTATATTACAATACAAATAAAATTACATTTATCGACTCAAAGTTTTAGTGACATTTTGTTTTTGTGCCACTATAACTCATTTTTAATGTCACTTTGCTTTTGTGCCACTATAAGTTTTAAGATACAGTGACACTTTATATCTTATGACACTAATAGCTTAGTTTTGATTCTCTCATATAAAAAATTTCCTTGATTTCTGCATAGATATAAGAGATTAAAGAGACAAAAAAATACCAATTTTAGTTCACCTTTACCCTTCTATTACGTCTATGCTGCCAAGTCCTACACATGCTCTAAATCCATTATCTCTATCTGCATCATCAGTCTGTGCAACCTCGTCATCGTTGCACTTGATCCTGTTTGTCATCACGTCCTACCCACACATCTTCGAATCAAGTAAGAATTCTTTCATCTTACAAACACTTTGGTATGTCGTCGCCCTCACAAGTTTCCATCACCTTCGAAGTTTGTCGTCGCATTGTAAACTCAAAATTGGTGCTAGGGTGCGTCGGACCTCAGACGCTTCTGCTCCTCTAGAATGCCTTTGATACCAACTAGTGAGTCGGTGAGGGTTTTGAGCAATACATCAATCCTATGGTATACATGCAAACCGTAATAGCTTTTGGATCCAGTTTGTCTAATGAACATGCAATTGAATATCCAAAGCTATAAACCTTAGATCTAGCATACCATTAATCATATTAACATAAAATAGGGTTTAGATCTGACCTTTGATTGTTATATAGCAATAACAATCAATCCTTAGCTTCAGAAAGCTTAGTGCCTCAAGTGTTGCACCTCTAATGGAGTCACAAACACCACTAAGCAATTGGATGAAGAAGAGAAGAGAGGGGAGGCACCAAAAACAGTTGGAAACTCTAATCCAAGTGTTCACCTCGTTTTTGCGGCCATAAGGGTCCTTTATATATGTAGGCTATTAAGGTTTTCAACTAGGAAACCCTAATCTGACTGCTTAGGCCTTAAGCAGTCCAATGGACCATTCCAGAAGGCCCTTGGATGATTTCTTTATGGATCTCCATATATAATTCTTCCATTGCCATCTAATGGATCCTAAGCCCAACTTTGTAACTATCTTATAATTACAATATCATTCCCCTAAGTTTAATTAATCTCTTTTAGCCACAAAATTAATTCTTTATTAATTCTTGACTAATATTAATTAAACAATATGATTTCTCCTTTACTATATTATTCTCATAATATGTTAATAAATCATAATTAAACCTTTCTCTCCTTAATTCATCCTACATATTGCTATGGTAAAGGCAACCCAAAAGGACCATGATCATAATCGGGTCAAGTACATACCAAAATAGTTATGGACTTAGACACTAATCCAACAATACCAACTTTCTTCATTTGCTAAAGTTAGTTCTTGTAACACCTAGCTTCCAGGACATATCGATTTTGGACTTCAAGGAGACAAAGGCACAATTTTTGGGTAAAACCAAGTGTCACAACGTGATATATATGTGCTCACAATGTGAGAAATGATAAAATGGAAATGCTAATTTAAACTGAGCTCACGACATGAGCAATAGGAGCTCACGACATGAGTTGCACTGCAGCCCAAGCCCATGAGCTTTTAGGGTTTCCTTCATATTTAAATCACATAAACTTCACTTTAACGTTCCAAAATAGCCTCCTTCATTTCATACCCAATAAAACCCTAACCCTAGCTTTCCTTGTGATTCTTGAGTTTTTAGTGGAGTTTTGGTGGTTTAAAGAAAAAGAGATCACCACTGAAGCATGGATTTATCTTAAAAGTTCCATTTGCAACCTCTAGCAACACTTTTGGACCATTGTGAGTAACCAAGGTTCAAGCTTTTTGTTTCCATGTTACTTGATCTAAGATTTTATACATGTTTATCCATGGCTATAATAGTTAGAGTGTTAGGACTCCATAAAGTTAGCAACTTTATGGGTCCTTAGGGTCCCTTGGTGATTATATGTTATGGATGTGAAGTTGGGATGATGTTTGAGTTTATAATTGAGATTTGATCTTCTTTTTCTTCATTAATCCCCTAGTTTGATCTCAAGTCTTGTATTGGACATACAAGACCTTAAAGCATCGATTTGTATGATCTTTGAGGTCTTAGGAAGTCTCCTGGAAAAAAGATAAATTAGTGGCTTAATCGATTAAGAAGTTTATGGTTTAAAATGGCATTTAGACTGATCTCACGACGTGAGGATATGTCTATTACGTCGTGAGGATTATGAGACTCGACTATTTTATGTTGTAGTGGCTCACGGAGTGAGCCATAGATGGTCACGTCATGAAGGGCTATTGACCATTGACTTTCGTGAACCATTGAATTTTTTACTAGTTTCACTTTGAGTCAAACTTGAAGGATTTGGCTATTGATTAAGACTCTACCATGTTTTGTTGTTGAGTAAATTACACGAATGGTCCCTATTGTTTGGGGTAATTTGCGTGTTTGGTCCCTAACTTATTTTTTTAACTCGAAAAGTCCCTATTATTTGTTTTTGTTACACCATTGGTCCCTACTGTTTGCTTTTGTTACGCTCTTGGTCCCTATCTTACCTAAAAATACTACTATTTAAATAGAGAAAAATGGTGGGGTAGGTAAGGTAAGGTGAGGGGATGAGGTTGGTAGTGTGTTTATTTAAATAAATTAAAAAATCAAGGGAAAATAGGGTTTTTAGGTAAAACAGGGACCAAGCGCGTAACAAAAACAAACAGTAGGGACCTTCCGAGTTAAAAAAATAAGTTAGGGACCAAACGCGCAAATTACCCTAAACCATAGGGACCATTCGTGTAATTTACTCTTTGTTGTTAGAAGGTTCATAGGAGCGAGCAGTGCAAAAATAGGAATGAGTCATAGTGTTTCTAGGTTCTTCGATTTATGTGAATTTTCCTCATTGTACCTATAGGTCGAAGGCATCAATGTTGGCCTACTAGTTTGGGATATGTATCCTTATGTATAGGATGTTGTTGTGTTGTAGTGTTCTATTCGATATATTCATATACTTATATGTTAGGATGTGACAGTAGTGGTATGCTAGTTAGAGTACCAATAGGATGGTTATTGAGCTGTTAGATACATTCATATCCTTATGTGTTAGGATGCAACAGTAATGGTATGCTGGTTAGAGTACCAGTAGGCTGGTTATTGAGCTATTTGATATATTCATATCCTTATGTGTAAGGATGCATTAGTAGTGGTATGCTAGTTAGAGTACCGGTAGGTTGGTTATTGAGTTGTTAGATATATTCATATCCTTATGTGTTCAGATGCAACAGTAGTGGTATGCTGGCTAGAGTACCAGTAGGTTGGTTATTGAGCTATTCGATATATTCATATCCTTATGTGTAAGTATGCAGTAGTAGTGGTATGCTAGTTAGATTACCAGTAAGCTGGTTATTGAGTTGTTAGATATATTCATATCCTTATGTGTTTAGATGCAACAATAGTGGTATGCTGGCTAGAGTAGTAGTAGGCTGGTTATTGAGCTATTAGATATTTATATCCTTATGTGTTAGGATGCAACAGTAGTAGTATGTCGGTTAGAGTACCAGTAGGTTGGTTATTGAGCTATTAGATATTCATATCCTTATGTGTTAGGATACACAGTGGCATGCTAGTTCGAGTAGCAGTAGGCTTGTTATTGTCTAGTGGAATTCCTCAGGGTCGTATGTAGTCATGTAGGATAGCCTGAGAACTCATGATTTAGGATTTCTTACTTGATCCTTGTTTGGTTGTGGCTCTAGAGTGAGATCATCTGATTGGGTGGTTATCTCACCGCTTCTTACCTATAGCTACACATTCCATGGAGATTTGTCGGTAGCGGAGTAGTATGCCGCGAGGAGTCTAGTAGGCGGTAGTAAGTCTTCTCAATATATTTGCCTATGTGGTATTTTATATATATATATATATATATATATATATATATATATATATATATATATATATCTGTGTGTGTGTGTGTGTGCTGACCAGCTGGGTCTATTTGTTGTGATATGTATTGTTGTGTGTACTGAGACTTCAGGTAGTCTCTTGGGTTGTTGATAATGCACAAGGCGTTCTGTTTTCCCACTGAGACTTCGGGTAATCTCTAGGGTTGCTGATAACCCATAGGGCGTGCTGTTTTCTCACTGAGACTCCGAGTAGTCTCCAAGGTTTCTGATAAACCATAGTTGTTTATTTGTGATGTGTTATATGTGGTATTTGGGGAAACTCACTAAGTTTTGTGCTTACCCAACTGTTATTGTTTTCAGGCATCATCTATGATTGCGAAAAGACGAAGACGTGACTATATACATTCATCAGTAGCAATGAAGATTACACGTTTACTATAATACTCTGATTTTAAATAATGTTTCTCGTCTTATATTCTGAAAATGAGCAGTTTTTCCCTAATTAAAAATGAACATTTTTGTTGTGAATTTAGGATGTTACAAGTTGGTATCAGAGCCCTAGTTTGAAGGATTTGGATGAACACTCGTGGGATGCAAAACGAGAGTATTATAGTAAAATTTTTAAACAAATGGGTGACTTATTAAATGAAAGAGAGAAGTGATTTCGAGGACGAAATCTAATTGAAGTGAGGGAGAGTTGTAACTCCTAGTTTCCAGGACATACTGGTTTTGGAATTCAAGGAGACAAAGACATGGTTTTTTGGTAAATCCAGGTGTCATGACGTGAGACATATGTGATCACGACGTGAGAAATGATAAAATGGAAATGCTAATTTAAACTGAGCTCACGACATGAGCAATAAGAGCTCACGACATGAGTATGTTGCATCCCAAGCCTATGACCTTTTAGGGTTTCCTTCATATTTAAACCCCATAAACTTCATTTTATGGTTCCAAAACAACCTCCTTAATTCCTAAGCTCAGTAAAACCCTAACCCTAGCCTCTTATTGTAATTCTTGAGTTTTTGGTGGAGTTTTGGTGGTTTGAAGAAGAAGAAGAGATCACCATTGAAGCATAGATTCAGCTTGGAAGTTCCATTTACAACCTCTAGCAACACCTTTGGACCACTGTGAGTAAGCAATATTCAAGCTTTTTGTTTCCTTGTTGCTAGATCTAAGGTTTTATGCATGTTTATTTATGGCTATAAGAGTTATAGTTTTGGTACTCCATAAAGTTAACAACTTTATGGGTCCTTAGGGTCCCTTTGTGATTATAGTTATGGATGTGAAATTTGGATGATGTTTGAGTTTATGCTTGGGATTTGATCTCCTTTTTCTTCATGAATGCCCTAGATTGAGCTTAAATCTTGTATTGGACATACAAGATCTTAAAGCATCAATTTTATGATCATTGGGGTGTTAGGAAGCCTCCAGGAAAAGATGAATTACTGGCTTAATGGATTAAGAAGTTCATGGATTAAAATGGCATTCAAATTGATCTCATGACGTAAGGATATGTCTGTCATGTCGTGAGGATTATAAGACCCAATTATTTTGTCATGTAGTGGCTCACGACTTAAGCCATAGATGGTCACATCATGAGGAGTTGTTGAATGTTGACTTTTGTTGATCGTTGACTTTTTGATTAGTTTGACTTTGAGTCAAACTTGAAGGATTTGGGTTGTTGATTAAGATTCTACCATGTTAGGAGTGAGTTGAAGTGTTTATACATTCCCTTCTTCATGTGAGTTTTCCTCATTGTACCTATGGGTCGAAGGAACTAATGCCAACCCACTAGTTTGGGATATGTATCCTTGCGTATAGGATGTTGTTGTGCTATAGTTGATTGTTAGATATATCCATATCCTTATGTGTTAGGATGCAACATTAATGGTATGTAGGTTAGAGTACCAGTAGGCTGATTATTGAGATGTTAGATATTTCATATCTTTGTGTGCTAGGATGCAGCAGTAGTGGTATGCTGGTTAGAGTACCAGTAATCTGGTTATTGAGTTCTTAGATATATTCAGATCCTTATGTGTTAGGATGCAGCAGCAGTGCTATGTAGGTTAGAGTACCAGTAGGCTGGTTATTGAGCTGTTAGATATATTAATATCCTTATGTGTTAGGACACAATGGTAGTGGTATGCTGGTTAAAGTACAAGTAGGTTGGTTATTGTGTTGTTAGATAGTCATATCCTTATGTGTTAGGATGAAGCAATAGTAGTATGATGGTTAGAGTACCAGTAGGCTAGTTATTGATCTGCTAGATGTTCATATCCTTATGTGTTAGGATGCAGTTGTAGTGGTATGTTGGTTCGAGTAGCACTAAGCTTGTTATTTTCTAGTGGAAAGCCTCGAGGCCGTATGTAGTCATGTAGGATAGCCTAAGAACTCGTGATCTAGGATTTCTTGCATGTTACTTTTTTGGTCGTGGCTCTAGAGTAGGATCATTTTAGGTAGCTATCTCACCGTTGATTACTTATGGCTACACATTCCATGGAGATTTGTCGATAGTGGAGCAGTGCGCTGTGAGGAGTCTAGTAGGTGGCAGTGAGTCTTTTCACTATACTTTCCTGTATGGTAGTATACATATATGCTAACTAGCTAGGTCTATTTGTTGTGATATGTGTTGATGTGTGTACTGAGATATCGGGTAATCTCCAATGTTGTTGATAACCCACAAGGCGTCTTGTTTGCCCACCGAGACTTCAGGTAGTCTACAAGGATGCTGATAACCTACAGGGCGTGCTTTTTTCCCATTGAGACTTCGGGTAGTCTCCAGGGTTGCTGATAACCAGTAGTTGTTTATTTATGATGTATTGTATGGGGTATTTGGGGAAACTCACTAAGATTCGTGCTTACCCAACTGTTACTGTTTTTAGGCATCATTTGTGATCGTGGAAAGGCGAAGTCGTGACTGTACACATTCATCGGCAACAATGAAGATTTCATGTTTACTATAGTACTCTTATTTAAAATAATGTACTTTAACAATTTTGGTTTTCTCGGTTTGTATTTTGAAAATGAGCAATTTTCCCTAATTAATAATGAAAATTTTGGTTGTGAATTTGGGATGTTATAGTTCGCCTCCTTTAAAAGAATTTATTTACTGAATTTAAGGAATGTTGTGTTGATTTTAGAATAAACAAAGGCAAGCTTCTTTTAGCATTTGATTTGCATTAGTTATTTTTTATGCTTCTGGGTTTGTTAAAAGTTTTATGGTCATCTTATTTTAGCATTTGATTTACTTCTTTTGATTAATTGTTAACCTGTTTAGTTGTTATTGGTTATCTTTTGGTTAAGCACTTAACTTGTTAACTAAAATGTTATTTCCTATAAAAATATTATTTCTATTGATTATTTTTTTTGGGTTAAAAACCAACTAATTACATTCAGTCTTTTATATGTAGAGTTTGATGAAACTAAACATTAGACTAAAAGATGGAAGTCCCTTCAACATAATTCAAATTACTTATTTTATTAGTAGAAACACCAGATATGGTTGGAATGGAAGCTATTTGAATGTGGTTTTGGTAGGCCCTTTTTATCATCATCATGTGTTTAATATCAAGATGAATAGTATGACTTGTACAGGTCCTTTTAATCATCATCATGCTATTTTAAATGTGTTTTCTAGGGATGCAAACGAGTCGATTCGAGCCCGATCCTGGCCAAGATCGGCTCGGGCTCCTTTAAGTTATATGAGTCTTGAGCTCGAGCTCGGCTCGATTTGAGCTTTCTTGTATTGAACTCGGATCAAGCTCGTAAAAATTTATAGAAGCTCGGCTCAGGCTCGAGCTCGAATCATTTTTTGTCTAGCACGCCTAAATAAGCTTAAGCTCGGTTTGAGCTCGTTAAGAAGCTCGTTTACTTATACCCTAAATTCTTAATTCCCAAAATGTTTTTTATGTTAATGTACATAAATAATAATAAGTTATATTATATGTAATCTCGTTTAGACTGGTGAGCCTAATCCAGCTTAGTGACATAGGCTCGAGCTCGAGCTCGTTTAATAAAAGTGCTTAATATTATGCTCAAGCTTAGCTCGAGATCATTTAAAATTGGTTTCGAGTCGAGCTTTTAATGAGCCGGTCCCGAGTAGCTCATGGGTAGCTTAGCTCGTTTGCATCCCTAGTGATTTGTGTTGATTGTTATTTCGTCTCATTAAGGCCTCAACATTATCATGAAAATTATACAAAATTGAATGCTATAATAAACATATCAATGAAAATACTATTGTTATTTCTTGCATCTAAAGACCTTCTATTTTTTGTATTTTAACAATATTTAATTATCAATACGATGTGATTGAACTTAAATTGATTATTTTTTTGGCAGGGGGACAATAAGATATTCAAGTTTCCAGCATATATGGGTCGAATTTGAAGTACAAGGGATGACCCTTACTCACTCTCTTAAGCATTTGTAAGCTCTTAGGTTCATTTGTAAACATTTGTTAGCATTTTTCAAGCATTTCCAAGAATTTTGTAAAATTTATTATTTTTTTTCAAGCATTTCTAAGCATTTGTCAAGTTTTTCAAGCATTTCTAAGCATGTATCTGTAAGCATTTAGTAGTTTGTAAGACCGTAACTAACTTAGTATGTATTATGTATAGTTAAGGAATATGGGTTCAATGGTTGATGCTTCAAAAAACGTTTTATAAAAACCAAGGATAAATAGAGCACAAGTTGTGAGAGAAACCGTAGTGTCTTTGAACACGTAAATTTTTCTTTCTATCTATTTTTTTACATAAATTCTGTTTTTTTTTTTAATTATTGCTAGAAATTTGGGTTTTTTATAAATGGAAAGCTGTTATGCTTAGCTGAAAAACCGTTTTTCAGATATTATTGCTAAAATTCTATGTCTTACAATTCTTACTTTCTTTTATTCTATTTCTTTTTGTAGTTTCCCCCTAAGAAATGGAATGAATTGGCATAATGTAGATTGAATGACATGATGTTTGTCAAATTCAGCTGTGCCTTGGTCCGGATGTAGGCTCTGTTGGTTGACCACACTTGGGTGTATATGAATAGTATTGGCATAGAGTACATGTGTGTACTGTAACACAATGAATCAGAACAAAGTCTAGCTTGATGTAATAGAGTATGGTTGTATTGACCTAATTATAAGTGTGATATAGGGAGTGATTGTTGTTAGACTAGTAAAATTAAAAGTAATGATATTTTGTTTTCATTTATTATCTTCATTTTCTTGTTACTATTTTATACTTCATCTAAAATTAAAATAACACCGAACCTAGTATAATAATATAATTTTTTTGTGTTAAAAAGTGCCACTATAAATATGAAAATAATATTTATTTTATCAGTTAAATAGTGTTACAAAAATAATGACACCAAAACCTATAAGTGTTTTAGTGACATGATAGAAAATGTCACTAAAACCCAACGTTATAAAAATCGTTCGGTGGTAGCTCGGCGGTCGACTGACGATAAGCGACTAATCGGACTAGGCGGGGATTAATCAGAGATTAATCGGGGACCCTTAATTATTAATAAAATTATTTAAAGAATTAATATTCCCTAAAAAACTAAGTATTTGAAATTTTAAAATTTTAAAATTTTGAAAATTTTAGTTTAATATTTTAAAATTTGAAAGCTTAAAATTTGAAAATTTAAAATTTTGGTGTAATATTTGAAAATTAAAAATTTTTGAATTTTTTAAAAAATTCCCGTCTATGACTACCGAGACCGCCAAGGCCGTCAAGGCCGACTTTGACCAATTTCTGTCAAGCACCCTAATCGTAATCGGTTTAAGGCCGTCAAACGATTAATCACCGATTAATCGGCCGCCAAGATCGATTTCTGCAACACTGCTAAAACGTAATAAGGTTGCAGCGACACAACCTGAAATTGCCACTAAAGACCTTAATAGCAACGCTATTAGTGGCATTGTTTTTTGTGTTGCTAATTCCCTAGAGAGCCTTTAGTGACATTTTTTATAATACACTAAATGTTATTTTATTTGTAGTTCTAGTTACATAGTACAACAGTAATATACCAAAACACCTAAGTTATATATGATCAGTAACATACCTAAACAACTAAACTAAACTATATGTGATCATTTCTTATATTACACTATTATGTATGTGATTATATTTATATGATTATACATCAGTAATATGCCTAAACTATGATTATGTAAATCAGTGCATGAATGTGTTTATATGATTTTATTATTATCAATTATATAGTTTGTTACAGGAAGTCAGGAACAATGTAACATAACAAATTACCAATATTTTTTAAAAGTGATATGTGGTGAATGAATTATCAATTATGTATGTGATTATATGTTATACATTATTTGATATATAATTTTTAGTGTTGTGACTCTTACGAGTCAAGTTATAAGTCAAAATTTAGGATTACGAATCACGAGTCGACACCCACGTTTAGCAGAACTATCATCGTTTTTTACTATTATAAACCTCGTGCTCTTCTTTCTTGCAATATTTTTCATGTCTTGAACTTCCTTCTAGATTTTGAATATCATGTGTAGTATTTTAATATCTTACACTTCCTTTTAGTGGACATGCTATGTTTATATTTAATCCTGATTAGAATGTAAGTTTTCATAAACCTTATTTAGATTAAGGTTATCATGACCGTAAAAGGTGGTATCTATGAAATTGGAATAAGAACTCTATAGTTGATATGATAAAATCGAATGCAAATATTCCCTATTGTAAGTGGGAGATAAAAGACCTAATTGTTTATAGTGATTTTGTGATGCGTGCGTTCTTAAAAAAATTATAAAATGATATGCTTACATAGCACACATTTTATGATAGGCGCCCTGTGTGTGTGTTTGTGTAACACTAATTTTAGGACATGCAAAAGTGCGTGTTCTAAATCCATCAAATTTTGGGAGAGCTAACATTTTTTTAGGACATGCACTTTTGCATATCATAAAATAGTACGTATGGTTCACGTGTCCTTAAAAGTCTATATTATAGTAGCGTGGATTCTAGTTAATTTAGAATAGAAGAGCACTTACAATATTTTACTTCAAATCATAGTTCTTGCAAAATGTTGTTGTAAACATGGAGTTGAATTTAAGTTATCGCTTTAGGATCATTCTTCTTCTCTTCCTCCAAATGCATCTGACGCATCATCATAATAGGCTTAAGCTAATAACACTAGCATATAGACTTGCCATAATGAGAATCAAGTATCTTAGTCTAGCAACAGGAGGTCGTATTTTTATAGAATATATTCATTGTTGGATATCACCTTAATAGGCATCTTGTCTCCGAGTCCAACTTAAAGAGAGAAAATGAGGGAAGTGAAGATAACTGGAAAAAAAGTTCAATTATCTTGTTCCTGAGATTATTTTTTTAAATGAATTGAAAAGAAAAGAATTGAAGATAGTAGATGATATTCTCTTCTAATATTCTTCCCAAATTAGAGGGATTTAGAGGGTAGTAGCTCATCAAGGCTTTTTTGTTTTCCATGCAATTTCATTTTTCTTCCATGCTTTTCTTTCCCTCCATATTTCCTTGCCCGTCTTTTCTTTCATTTATTAAAACTTAGGAACTAGGTGAAAACGTCGACTGAAACCTTGACACCTTGTAGGTTTAGAGAAAGTCGACAATACATGTATTTGGGTAGAAGAAATCAGTTCTAAATCTATGCAGGGTTAAGAGAAAATCGATAATACTTTTTCCTGTCTATTGGTTACAACTTCATTGTTAGACGCGTTAATTCTCTAAGCGTTTTGGCTTATCTGAACTCTCCGAACAAGCTAATTTATCTAGCTAGGTAAAATATTGCCAACTCCAAAATTGCCAGATGATACTCAAGTCTTATCTTTTCTTTTGATAAAAAGTAGATGTAAAAAGATCGTCTTTCTTCAGTGGCCCAATTCATATTTAAGGGTTTCTTCTTTGTTGTAAATATTTCTTATTTGTATCAACAATCCTGCTAATATTTTGTTCTTCAGAAAATTGTGGATCCAAAAATCTAAAATAATAAGTTGAGGCTTTTTAACCTTTAAGGGAAGCTTATATACCCATTTAAGGTTTCTTTTTTCTCTAAATCGACTAAGGAGTAGAGGAGGAAGAACACTAAAGCGTTTTTGGTGATTTTAAGGTGCAAAGCAAAGTGAATTATGTGTTTTTGATTGAGTGGTTGCTGCAGATCCTTGTGATGTTATAACTAATGTACATTTTCTGTCATAAAGCAAGTGAATAACCATGGTGATTTTATGGAGGGAAAATGACTTAAAATCCCAAAGAAGTTTCAAAATCATTAAAAAAAACCCCAATCATGTTTTTGTCGTTCAATAAATACCAACTAAGTAAAGATTTCGTTCAAAAACATACCATCTAACTTCACTTTTTATTCTTATCTAACCTTGTTGTAACCTGAGGCAACCAGATGATTAATTTAGTGGATGACTTGGCATTTTTCTTACATGTGGATTGCTTAGTTAGCTTAAAACATGACATGTAGGATATGTTCATCCACATAACTCATTTTTACTGAAACAAATTAGGGCATGCATCTACGAACGCCTTTGTCCTTCTCCCAAGGCTTGTTCTTCTTCCTCTAAATCTGTGATCTCCAAGTCAAGCACCAACATTTAAAAATCAAAGAAGACACTTAATTATGGGAAGCATTGTGACTGTGGGTACATTGCTCGAATTTGGACTTCAACCACCAAAGTTAATCCGGGAATAAAGTTTTGTGGTTTGTTGTAACGCTTGTGTTTCTGGGCTAAGCATAGTATAGTGATGTAATAGTCAGGGTCAACCATTGTAACTTATTTTGAAGTAATAAAGATGAATTATTTGCGTATTATGTGAATTTATGTGTTTTATACTTGTTTATAACGACGTAATAAATAAAAGGTAAAAATAAGCGACAAAAATAAAATGTTAGATAAACCCGATATCGATGAAGAAAGTTATAGTGTTCTTGAGAAGGATTCCGGACATATAATGAAATCCGAATTATAACGAAGACGTTATGGCATGTCGAAGTTTCGCGACAAAACCGACACGACGCTGTGTGACGTAAAAAGTGAATTTTTGATAAAATACTTTTTAGCCTTAGCGATCTAAACAAAAGTCATAGTATATGTTAAACCGAGAGTGTGCATCAAAAGAACGTCTGAATCTGACTTCGTATGAGGAAGTTACAATTTTTCTAAGATTTAGCATAACATTACACAGTCCGGAATTTGAATTTTAGATCGGTCGATTTTTAGCCAAAATAATCTAAACAATAAATGAATATATCGTTAATAGGAGATCAACGATAAAAAGACAGTCGAAAACGGAGCTCGTATGCGAAAGATATGGACGAAACTTAGTCCCTACTCTTCGAGCGCGACAAATTTGATACAGTTTTGTAAATCTGAGATAGAATGAGAATTAGCCAATGAGATCTAAATGAAAGTTGTAGTACTCGTAAATACCAACGTGTGGATATAAATAACATCGATAATAGAGCTTTTATGTCAAAGATATGGACGAAACTTAGTCCCTACTCTTCGAGCACGATAAATTCGATACAATTTTGCAAATCGGAGATAGAATAAGAATTAGCCGATGGGGTCTAAATGAAAGTTGTATTACTCGTAAATACCAACATGTGGATATAAAGAACGTAGAAAACGGAGCTCGTACGCGGAAGATACGGACGAAACTTAGGGTCTACTCTACGATAAAACCCCTATAAATAAAGGGTGAATCCTTCATATTTTCTTCACACCATAAGTCTTTCTTTCTCTCTCTAACTTATCTCTAGACTCCCAAAACCCCTCTAAATCCCTAGTAACCTCAATTTACTAGAGGAAAGACCCGGAGCGCCCGAAGGCTCCGAGAAAAAGAGTTGTTCAGCTCAGAAGCTCTGCTCCAGCGGAACCAGGGTTTTAGCAAAACCCGTTGAAAGTGAGATACGTTTACTCTAATTTAAATATAGCTTATATTTAAATATAATATCGTTATTATGAACCTATAAATAAGATTTATCAGTGATTCAAAGTCGTTATACTGATTGAACTACTTACAAGAGAGGTGTCTAGAATGGTCATGTTGGGTTTGGTTGTTGGATTTTAGAAAAGCTATATGCCGAAATGGTCCTGCCTCCCAACTGTCCTGCCTGGCTGATACTTACTTGATAGATCATGAAGCAGACTCTGATTTAATGACGAATCTAGACTAATAATTAGTCGCAATAAATATTAGACTAAAATCTGGTGGTAATAATACTAGGTTTCGTCGAAGGAAATCATATTGTTAAGAAGCGATGTGCTGCTCGAATTTCGAGTCGTCACTTTAACAAGTGAGTGCATAGTTAATTTCATCTTACACATAGATATGAAGTATTTTATATAAATTACGTGCTATGTGTGCATATTCTCTGAATACTTGTTGTCTATGCTGGATGAAAGATTTTATACATGTTTTAAATGATTTAAATTGTATATGTATTTTAATCTATAAAATGTGTTGGGTAAAACATGGGTAGATGTAATAGTTGGGTGTGATGAAATAAAATTATGAGAGGTCTTGATGTTGACGACGTTTCCAGTCATCTAGCGGAGTATAGATGACGACCACAGACTTTTCTAGACAGTCCAGTGGAACGCTACCAAGCGCTCAACCTGTAGGTGTTTGTGAACGATGTGTTCACCGATGTACTCCATCCCCCTCATGGTTGCCTTTAGGACATTTATTGTTGAGGAACCCCCTTAGCAGTAGTGTCCATCCCGATGATGATCCTTAGGCTAGGTCCCTTATGTTAGGTGTTTTAGGGACATAAAGTGAGGATAATAGGAACAGGTAATCGGGTTATTGTTGGTTGATGAAATTAATAAACTTATTTATTGTGGGTTGAAAACCCTATGTGCTCACCATGCTCCCAAGCCTAACCCACTCAGTTTCTTGTATTACAGGTAGTGGCACTCGAGCATAGATGTGATGTTTTGGATGAGGGATTACAGATTATAGGCCTGTAGATCTGAATAAATGTTGTAAGGCTTATATTCTACTGTTTATGCTTTTGATCTATATCGAACATGACATCCCAAGGCTTTTAATGAAATACATTTCTTCGATAATGCTTTGATAAATCTTTATCCTATTTTATTTTGGAAACAAATTCCACAACACTTTTATTTAAAATGTTACTCTGATTTTCAAACAAAGCATAAACAAAATCGGTTTTTCTGGCCGTAAAAATAGGGATGTCACATTTGTCCCTACTCTTTGGTGTGTGTATCTGAAAGCTTTTTATATCCATTTCGTAAATAATTTATTGGTTGTGTTAGTAAATTTTTTCTTAATATGAAGGATCCAAATACAAAAATCTGTCAGTTCTGGAGTTGGGTTAATGTTGATGAATCAAGAAACAAGACTAAGATAAATGAAGAAGAACCAAAAGCAAGCTCAATGGAAGTGAAGATTTCATTATTGGAAAATGATTTGAATTTTTACAAGATGAAGACATATGAGGATGTTATGAGTTTTAGAAAGAAATTCAATGAAATGACTAGGAAATTGGTGATTCAAAAATGTTGTATGTGGATGCTTTTCGTTATGTTTGTAGTGAAAATCATGATATAATATATATTTGTATGCTTTAGTACGTGGATGCTTTTGTAGCTTTAATGAAATCAAGGGCATTTGTGTCTATTTTATGCCCTTTATTTTATATTCTTGAATGTATTTTATAAGTTACACAACAAGGTTGAACTGAAACACATTTTATAACAATCAACTAGCATTTTTGACATGTTTTTGGAGTTATGGTCACAGATGTTACATTCAATCTCATTTAGATCAGGGGCAAAATGGTCTATGATGTTATTGGACTTTCTAGTTTCATTTAGTTTGTGTGATTTTAGAGATGTTTTTTAACACAATATGAGTTACATGTTACCATTCCAACTGTTACATGTTGTACCTTAGATGCAAGACATAAAACATTGTAAGTTAATAACATCTTTTGCCATTAATTATATGCAAAAAAAACAAAAAAAACAAAGTAGGATGCCATTATATTACTCCAACTGTTGGAAGGGGCAAAATGGTCAAACTATTACATGTTGTATCCCATTATGATGATAGCAGGATACAAAAGATAATAGTTGGACCATTTTGCCCCTGCCAACAGTTGGACCAATATAACGACATCCTACTTTTATTTTTAGCATATATGGCATCCTACTTTCAATTCTACATTTTGTGAAAGACCAATACCATATGAACTACACAGGATGCAAAGGGGCAAAATGAGATTCTAATTAAAATGGTCCATAAACTGTTTTCATATGACATCACGGGCAAAATAGGATTGTAATTGAAGAAAACACATTGATTTAAGCATATGTCAACTGTTTTGAGTGATGACAGCAGGGGCAAATATGTCAATTGTTTTGAGTGATAACAGTAGGGATAACATTGTTTTGAGTGATAACAGCAGGGGTAAATCAGTAATTTTTTACATAGATGTAACTACATAATAAACCATTTAAACTACATATTAAACCTATTTAAACAAAAAAAGGATAAACATATTTTGTCCACGTCATCTTCATGTGTATCACTACCACTGTCCCCTTCTTCACCTTCTTTCTTCTTCAATATAATCCAGTATAGGCTCGTGATGGTCATCAATGTAGATGTTGATTTTATAGTCATCATTAAACTCATCATAAAGGAACCTCATGTAATCCTTTTCATCTCTAAGCTCCCTTATCCCATCTACAAGGGGCCAATTTTTAAGACAATAATACACATCCTGACATCTACTATTGATCAATTTTTGGAGGTAGGTATTGAAGTCTTTGAAATCCATGTTGGGTACCTCTAACCTCGTAACATATACTTTATGTGGATGGAAGTAAATGAAAGGATTAAGAGAAATAACACTTTTGTGGTAGACATCAATGGTAAGGGAGTCGGCATCTCTTGACATGGTTGATGCACACTCGTCGACGAGCTCACCTTCATCTTTTGTAAAAATGATTTCACCTTCTGTAAAAATGATTTTAATTTCGCATTCACCTCCTTGAGTCACAACCACAACAATTTCACCTCCGATAAGAACCCTAGATCGCCATATTTGTTTTGATTTCACCTTCGTTAGGTAATTTTTGTGAGGCTGAGATTTTTAATTATACATAATAAACGTAATAAGTCATGTCATCTTTTCTTTTGGTTAACTTCCATTACCCGGTAAACAAACTTTTAACCCACTATAGTCAGTTGCCCTTAATGAAAAATAAACAAAAATGTAAGTGTGTTTGGCTGTTTTGAACGAAATCGTTACTTAGTTGGTATTTCTTGAATGGAAAAAAATTTATTGAGTTTTTTTGTATGATTTGGAAACTTCTTTAGGCTTATAAGTCATTTTTCCATTTTGTGGCTAGGCTTATGAGCTTCTTAGTGTAACGTGTTTAATGGGATGATTGTGGTATTTGGTGGATTTATTTTTGTGCCTTACACTGTCCATGTAGCTTTCACACTGATCGATTATGTGCACTTAATTGCATGATCATATGTACCTAATTAGTCATTGTGGTCTAATTAATTCATGGTGTGAAATTAATCATGTAGTCTAGGAGTTTCCTTTTTCTTACTAAGTTGCTTTGCTTGTGTGCTCCATAATAAAAATTAGTGGCTTGTTTACCATGGAAAAAGAAACTAGTAGTAGCCAAAGTAATATAGATTTCATAACAACATCTTAAGTTAGCGAAGGGATGTAGTTAAACGGACATGAATTACAAAAATGAAACCTACATTTATATCCCTTCAAACGGTTAGTTAGCACTTAGCAGAAGCACCTCCCAAGAATGACCGGATAAAAAAATAATAAAATGACAAAATTAGGTTTTTCTTCTTCCCCGCCTTTTCCATATCTGGTCAAGTTCCTCATTGATTCATTTCACCACTATGTTACAAAATTAATTTGCTATTCATAGACTAATTTAGGCTGCTGGAGCATAGTCATAATCATCATCATCATCATCGCCTTCAAGTGATGCTGCTGGAGCATAGTCATAATCATCATCATCATCGTCGCCTTCTAGTGATGCTGCTGGAGCATAGTCGTAATCTCCATCATCATCATCGCCATCTAAACATGATGCTGGTGCGTAGTAGTTTCTCTCATCACCATCATTCTTTCCATCTGAATCATTCCTTAACCACCAGCCTGTGATTTTCTTGGAAGCTAGAGACATTTTTCAACCTAGATTCTAGTTAGATTTTGTGAAAGAAGCAAAGAAATGTTGATGAAAACTTGTTGCTTGAGCCGATTTAGAAAAGTGTTGTGTTTGGAGTAAATATGAATGATCACAAACATCATCTCCATATTTATTGACTAGGAAAAGGCACGAGTAGTAATTGAGCTCATTCGGGCGAAGCGAATGCACACGGGGGAGTGTGGAATTAGGAGCCAAGGGTGTGTATGGCAAGATAAATGTGAATGATAGTGCAGACACATAGGTAAAAGAGGTGACAGGTCAGCAAATGTAAAACTCGCATAGCCAAATGTACCAGTGATGTAGCTTGTACTTTGAGTGTGTGGTTGAAGAAAGAGAAATGTATGTGCTAAAAGGAGAGTAACACCAAGAAAGATAATGGACATTGCTTTAATTTGTGGTTAAAAAGGCGAGGGAATCAGTCTCACTCTCACATACATGCCCTACGGAAAAGGAATCTTACCAATCTTTTACAAGCAATTGAGATGCCCTAAAATAAAGGGTTCGTGATCAAGATTCAAGAGTAACATTCATGCTGATCAATCGTCCTTGAAAAAACTGTAATACAGAATTGAATTTAATCTGAGTGCCTCGCAAAGTAGCTAATTTGTTGCTCTGTCATATGTACTAGCAGGATTGTTTGATTCTACATGCACGCTTTAGTTGAGTTTTTTATACACACACACAAAAAAAATTAATAATAATAATAATAATAATAATAATAATAATAATAATAATAATTAACATGTCTGTAAAAATGGGTTAATTTGCCTACTTTTTGTCAATTATTTTTACATTTTACTTGTTTTTCTCACGTGGAGGCATGGCCCACTTTTTGTCAAAAAAAAATTAATTTTACATTTTACTTGTCTTTATGACGTGGAGTCATGAAAATGGCCCACTTTTTATAAAAAAAAAAAATTTACGTTTTACTCGTTTTTGAGACGTGAAGGCATGAAAACGGCGTTGCCATGCCAAAACACCCCGCCCCCCTAATTAATTTCCCGCTCGTTATCAGCCTTTTTGTTTCCCTTCGTTGCCCCCATAACGAAATGTAATGCCGGTTAATCGAGTAAACAGCAAAAAATATGACCGTTGGTGAAAGGTCAAAAGGTATATATATATATATATATATATATATATATATATATATATATATATATATATATATATATATATATATATATATATATATATATATATATATAATTTTCAAACACACAAATCTTCCCTCATCTTCACATTTCTTTCATCCTTCAAAAAAAAAACACATTTCTTTTCAACCAAATAACACCTCGCCTCCAAACACAAACACATTCGTTCCGATGGAGTCCGCAAAATACGGGAGTTATATGAACCTACTCAACACAAACTTACCACAAATACCGCTTCAAGGGAACTTTTTTAATCCGAACTCACCCTAAATGCAATTTCATACACCCCCTTACAACAAAACTCAAATCTTCAACAAAATATTTTTCAGTACTTTCGCTTTCATGCAACAAACAACCAGACAACCACCACCCACATAGAAACTGTTACTGAAACACAAAAATGATGCAACTGTTGAAAAAAAAAAAGAGAAAAAAAATGATGACATGGAAAGTTGAGGGTGTTATAACTAGTTGCTCATTACCTATATTTTGTGCTATAACACAATTTTGACATGATATATGAGGTGACATGTTTGGGTGTGACAAATAGTTTCCCATAGGGACTAGTCTTACATTTTCAAGCCTTTTAAATTTACTTTTCAACTCTATAACTTACATGCACATTAACAACTTTTTAAAATTTTAGATTTTATTTCACACATATACCTTATATTTAAAAAGACTACATCCCAATTAGAACCCCTTCAAAAAATAAAACAGTCATTTAGATTTTAATATTAAAACATCACAAGGCAAATTAAAAATAAAGTTACAAGACAGACTAAACATGGAATTATAAACTCAATTAAAAACAATATTCATTTCATATTGATTATGTAAAAGGTAACTTAAAAATAAAAATTACAAGATATACTAAACATGGAATTACAAACTCGATTAAAAACAATACACAATTCATATCAATTGTACAGAATCTTGATTGACAATTTCGATAGTTTATTTGATTATCGCAACGTAGATGTCATAGTCTACATCTACGACGTTCATCAGGATGACATATGACAATCTCTTTACATATGAGGCTTTCATGCCACCAACCTCAACTAACATAAATTTTTGAGTAATTTGCTAGAATCTCACAATCTAAGTCCAACAAATAATGAATGTGAGAGCAGTGAAAAAAGCATAACTATATTCGATAAGTGGTACATGTTGCGAGAGGTCGTGAAATAGAACTAGAACGTCAAGATCAATAAAGGGAAATAGGTGGAAATAGAGAAGCAAGAGGAGAAAAACGCCACCGGGAAAGTAGAACCGAAGAATCCTCAAAAAGAGGAAAAGTACCAAAGAAGGAATATCCTATTGAGTCAAGAAGAGATGATGTCGGATGGTGTGAGAAGTGTTGCAAAAAGCATGAAGGAAATTACGACAACAATTCTATTCCATTAAAATGTTTTCGGTGTAGGAAGATAAGACACATTGCAAGAAATTGTTCAGCGAGTAAACCAATATGTTTTAACTGCGGAGAGAGTGGTCATTTTTATGCAAATTGCCCAAGGGCGAAAACTGAAGTGTTGAGAAATGTTGGGCAGAACGATAGAGGAGGACTGAAGGATGTGAAGAAAAATGAAGAAAGAGGCATGGTTACTAGAGCACGGGCTTTTCAAATGACTATTGAAGAAGCTAGAGATAAATTTGATGTTGTGTTAGGTACTTCTATTTTAAACTCACTTCCTGTATATGCTGTATTTGATTCCGATGCAACCTTTTCGTTTGTGTCAAGTCAATTTTCCGAGAAGATTAAAATACTCTTAATCCCGTTAGATGATAAAATAATAGTAGAAATGTGTGTCGAGTCAATTTTCTGAGAAGATTAAAATACCCTTAATCCCGTTAGATGATAAAATAATAGATGAAATGATTGAAGGGAATCAAATTCTTGTTACACATGAATATTTAGATTGTTGGTTTGAAATTGACGGGAACGCTTATCCTATCAATTTGAAGTCAATACCTACCAAAGAGTTTGAGATAGTTGTGGGGATGGACTAGTTATCGAAAAATAGGGCTCATATTATTTTGATGAGAAACCACTTATCATTAAGCCCTCCGATGAACCTAAGATAACTATGCGAGGAGAGAGCCAATTTGACAAGGTTCCGATAATTTCCATGGCGAGAGCAAGAAATAATCTTAAAAAGGGAGATGTTGTCTATTTGTCAGAAACAAAGCTGAAGGAACGAAAAATAGATAATATTGAGAATGTAAAAGAATACCCTAATGTGTTATGCAGATGAACTACCAGGATTACCTCCCGCTCGGCAAGTAGAGTTTGCTATTGATATAATAACTGAATTTGGTCCTGTAGCACGAGCTCCTTATCGATTAGCGCCTTTAGAAATAAAAGAGCTACATAAGCAGTTACAACAGTTGATAGATCGAGGTTTTATATGTCCTAGTTCATCGCTGTGGGGTGCACCTATTATATTTGTTAAGAAGAAGGACGGTACCATGTGTATGTGTATCGATTACCGTGAGTTAAATAAGATCACGATAAGAATCGGTATCCATTACCGCGTATTGACGATTTATTCGATCAATTACAAGGTGCTTCATTCTTTTCAAAAATAGCTTTGAGACCGGGATACCACCAGCTAACAGTGAAAGAGTTGAACATCTCAAAACGACTTTTCGAACCCGGTACGGTCACTATGAATTTTTGGTAATGTCGTTCGGATTAACGAATGCACTAGCAGCCTTTATAGACTTGACGAATAGAATTTGTCATCATTTTTTAGATAGATTTTTAATCGTTTTTATAGACAATATTTTGATTCAAGAAGTCAAGATGAGCATCGGGAGCATTTGCGGAAAATTTTAGAGACGTTACGTAAAGAGAAGTTATATGCTAAATTTTCTAAATGTGAGTTTTGGCTTTGAGAAGTTCAATTTCTAGGCCACATTATTAGTGAATATAGTGTACAGGTGGACCCAGCCAAGATCGAAGTGGTAATAAGTGGGATCCTCCAAAGACTGCATCAGGAATTCATAGCTTCCTCAGATGAGCTGGTTATTATCAACGATTCGTAGAGAATTTGTCTTCAATTGCGGCCCCATTGACAAAGCTAATGGAAAAATACGAGAAGTTTAATTGGACAAATTTCCAATAACAAGCATTCCAGTGATTAAAGGAAACATTGTGTCAAGCTTCGATATTAGCCTTACCATAAGGTGAAGAAGATTTTGTTGTTTATACTGATGCTTCTCGAATTGGCCTTGGATACGTTTTAATGTAGAGAGATCGAGTAATTGCCTATGCTTCGAGGCAATTAAAACCAGCTGAACAATTATACCTTGTTCATGATTTAGAACTTTCTGCGATAGCTTTTGCTTTGAAATTTTGCGACACTACCTTTACGAAGTGAAGTTTTAGATTTTTACCGATCATAAGAGTTTGAAATATTTATTCGATCAAAAGGAGATGAATATGCGAAAACGAAGATGGATGGAGTTACTTAAGGATTATGAATATGATATTCATTATCATCCTGGAAAAGCTAATGTGGTGGCTGATGCATTAAGTCGAAAAAAAAAATCCGATCCAAATTACCTCCACACGAATGGGAATTACTAGTCAACTACCATATTTGATTAGAAGAGATCAAAAAGTAACTGAAAGATCAGAGAAATTAAAACAAGAAGATATGGTTAATTATATTAAACAAATAACTGAGAACTCGCAAGGCATAAAGACCTTTATAAAGCGTATTTGGATTCCAAAATATTGCGTAGCGCGAAAGTTAATACTTGATGATGCTCATTGTATGCGTTATACAGTACATCCCGGTAGTACAAAAGTGTATTGGAATTTGAAGAAGATGTATTGGTGGCCCGAGATGAAAAGAGATGTTGGAAAATATGTCGAAAATTGTCTAACTTGTTTACAAGTCAAAACAAACCACCAAAAACCTGGAGGAGAAGTCCAATTGTTACCTATTCCTGTGAGAAAGTGGGACGATATCACTATGGATTTTGTTACAAAATTACCACAAACCTCAAGAGGACATGACTCCATTTGGAAAATTGCTCGATTTATACCCATAAAGGAAAACTTCTCTGTTGATCAATTAGTTGATATATACATCAAATAAGTGTTCAAGTTTCATGGTATACCGACTTTTATCATGTCAGATCAAGATAGTCGATTTATATCTCGATTTTGGTAGAGTTTCGAAAAACAGATGGGTTCTAAGATACTGATGAGCATGTCATTTCACCCTCAGACTGACGGGAAAAGCGAAAGAACGATTCAAACACTTGAAGATATGATGCGAGATTGTATAATTGATTTTGGTGGTAAGTGGGACGAGCACTTACTGTTGGTAGAATTTGAATATAATAATAGTTATCATTCTAGTATTAAAATGGCACCTTTTGAAGCATTATATGAAACACCATATAGGACTCCCATATGTTGGACAAAGGCTATAGAAAGGCCACTAGCAAAACTAGAGATTGTAGAAGTAACTGAAACTAAGATCAAGGAGATTAGGGAGCATACGAAGTTGGTCAACTTCGCCAACAACAGTATACAAACAAGAGATGAAAGACGTTAGAATTTAAAGTTGGTGATATGGTGATGTTAAAAGTTTCACCATGGAAAGGTATGATTTTTTTTGGTAAACAAGGAAAATTGAGTCCTTAGTATATTGGACCTTTCTAGATAATACAGAGGGTCGGAAAAGTTGCATATCAATCAGTGGCGAGTTTAGAACGTAAAATTGCATGGTTCACTATTCAAAGGAAACCAATAAAAAAAATCAAAGATAGGCTTTGAAAATCTTGATTTATACATATTTGTTTTTGCCAAAAGCATTAAGGTGGTTCACTTAAAATATTTAAGGTAGTTCACAATTTATATTTTTATATTAACCTTTTATAAAAATAAAAAAAATAGGTGGGTCAAGTGACCCACCTTTGATATATGTAGCCTCGCCACTGATATCAATTAGATATACCACAAGAATTACAAGGTATCCATAATGTCTTTCATATCACTTATTTAATAAAAACCTTATTTGATAAAGCACAAATGGTACCAGTGACGAAGATTAAAGTGGATGAGAAAATGAGGTATCTCGAGCAACCCGAGAAAATTGTAGATCATAAAATAAAGAAATAAAGAAACTGTACTATTGAAAGTACAATGGCGTCACCATAGAGGTTTTGATGTAACTTGGTAAAACAAGGTGGAGTTTAGAGAAAAACCTCTATCTTTTTTATTAACCGATAATAGATTTCGGGGATGAAATCTTTTGAAGGAAGGGATAACTTGTAATACATGTTTTTGTGTATTTTAACTTAATCTACATTATGTTTAAATTACTTGAAATTGAGTATTAATGTATGGAAGTTTAGACATTATACTATTATGATTATATGGAAGTAGTGTAACACATTTAAATGAGAAAAATTGAATGAACGATTCTCACGACGTGAGCGAGAACGGTAAAATGAGATACGCAAATGAACAGTGAGGGCATTCTACTATAGAATGTCACAACGTGAGGGAAGATAAATCACAACATGGGAAAGTATGTTACCTTATATTATTAGTGACAGATCCCATTTTGTTGTATTAAAAAAATTGTCACGAATTAATCTCACGGCGTGATTGATGAAGCCCACAACGTGAATAATAAGCTCACGACGTGAACAATGAAGTTCATGACATGACGCATCAGGGGTTAAAATGAGTTTCGTCCTTAAACAATGTAATTCGGTTCCAAGTCTCTAGAAACACATAATAAGGTGCGATTTACACCTAGTACACCCTCCTAAGTCGGATAAAATATTGAAGGCATGGAACTACAAATTGTTGAATCAAGGTAAGAATAATCATCTATAACGTCTTTTTTTTTGTGAAATTAGGGAAAAGTTATAAAATAATGGTTGAAACCCTAGACGAAAAGTTTGAGTTCAATTGATGAAATTAGGATGTTATATGACAAATTATAACTTGATTTCAACTTAATACCATGTTATTGAACCTTGTATGTCAATTTTGGTTCATGGTAATTAGGGTTCATGAGTGAAGAAATAAGACTAAATGAATTAAGTCCTCTAATGATTGGAGTTTTATGTATGTAATGATATAACAGGTTAATTCAACCTGATATGAGTATCTATTGATTTATATACTTCTAGATTCTATTCATGATGAATAAATGATATAGTTTCACAATTGATAATTGATGTTTATGAGGTGAAATGTGTAATGAATTTTGTTAATAATATATATGATATAGTTGTAATTAGGAAATCGAGAAGAAGGGCCGAGAAAGGAAGTTCTAAGCTTGGGATATCATCCAAATAAATCATAAAGAATAAGGTGAGTAAACTTTGATTTCCTCATATATTGATTTTGGTGATTATTGGTATGATTAACCAAATTCCATGAACTTATAACTGTATTTTCACATTAAGAATATATGTGATTTTGAAAGAGGGTGATTAATAGAGGATGGAATTTGATACTAGTAACCTATGAGAGGTGATTGAGTGGTGTTGTGTATGAGAATTTAATTGAGATGATTTGATGAAATCTCGATGATATACAAGATGAGATTGAACGAGATAATCAAGTTTTGATATGAGATAGTAATGTTAAATGGAGTTGATTAAGAATACATAAGAAATATGTATTATACCCACGATGGGTATATGATTTGTTTTCATATAAAAGATGATCTTATGATTATAATATCTTATAGGTATAAGAAAGGTTACTCATTAAGCCTTGAAGTTACTTTTATAAACTTCTTAATGATTGCAGGTACAAGCATCATGGAGAAGGGAAAGAGCCTAATAGAGTAGTCATAGTGTGTTTCTTTTGATAACCAAACTTTACAATGTTTTGTAAAGTTGTAAACCTGGCTCGAACCCGTTCATGTGTAACTATATTTTTTTTGTAAACGATCACGATTTCTATGTTGGATTTTATGAACTACATGTTTTAAAAAAAATGTGTACTTTATTTTTAGTCGGGTGTTATAGTTAGGTTATGCATCATTACAAAAAGGTAATATTTATATACAAACATGAGCGATATAAATATTATATAAACAAAATTGAAATCTTATTTCATAATCAATTTAAAAAGAATTACAAACCTAGTAGAGGGAATGAAAGTTGAAATTTGAGTTAAATTCGACTTCTTTCAAAACTCGTGAATCATGTGTTATTCCCTCCTAACCAACTCACATGAATGTGAATATCATATCAAAATTACAAATTCCTAATACATTTTAAAAGCATTCACCTTTTCCTCTTACTCTATAACAAGTATGTTGATCAGCAGGCGCAACTACATGTACAAGAGTTTCATCTAACACATATATTGCTTCTGAAAATATTTCTTTTAGCCTTCTATATCATTCTAAGGAATTTATGGTTGAATTAGAATTTGTTGGAAATACAAAATTTTTAAAAAATTCATTTTTAGTCAAACATTATTGGATATGAGTTAGTGAATGAGGTTGGACCTCTATATGGTTTTGGGTGGTTCATGATAGCTATTATACCTTTGAGACTTGAGAGGTTGCAGTTCCTAGCATCATCTTAGTTTTCTCATTTTACTATGTATGTATTAATGTAAATGATGTTTGTGTTGGGTTTTATTCAAAAATTTGGTTTTTAAAATGACAAAATTGACAATGGGAGCATTATAAAGTTTAAATAACACAAAACAATTTTATTCTCACCAAGGATCATTTTGCATGAGCATGAAAGGTTAAAATACAACCATATGAGGTTAAGAAGTTACAAAATTCAAAGCCTATGAATCCTCTTGGGAGGTTGGAAGTTCATGAAGTATGGCAAGAATAAAAAACTAGAAATCATTTATAAATATACACCAACAAATAATGAAAAACACCTTGGATGTTAGTTCTTCTATTGTAAAATAAACTCTTAAGCTTTTTAAGAACAAAATCTAATTTTGTCTTAAAAGGAGAGCAACAAGTATCAAGCCCTTATTCTAATGTCTTAACCTTTTAAGAATGAGAGAGAAATATGGGAGATGAAGAAGTAATTCATTGGTTGCATGAGAAATTAATGAAAGACTTGAAAGACTTGTGAGGCCTTATCTTATATCCTCATTAACCTTCATGTAATGTTCTCTATTGGCCCATGCTTTATTATTACTACAAGACATTTAATCTTAATAAAATGACCAAGAACTACACAAGCATGCCTTTGGATGTGTGCTCTCGACTTTTGATTCAAAAAGAGGGAACAAAAGAGGCTTTTACTTCATTCTTGTATTCATGAGTCATATACATTTAATTTATATACCAAAATTCTTTTATATATAAAAGGATGTACATAACTCTATAAATCACATCTTATGATATTATTTTGATATTTGTCATTTAAAATTATTATTTTAATAATAAAGCAATTTCAAATTATTTGGAAGACTTATAAATATTTGTCAAGATCAAATCATAATAAATATCCAATTGGTGTTTACTTGTTAGTGGTATGACTCTATATGATCATATGTTGTTAGAAAATATCATTCTAAAATAATTAGTGAGCATACAGATATTTCATTTTATCTGTATAAAAGACTATAGTTAGATTATAACAATTGTATGCAATACTATAGTTGGAATATAAAAATTGTATGAAAAAGTATAGTTTCACTATAACAGTTGTACAAAATACTATAGTAGCAAACATGACTATAATTAGACTATATTAGTAAAAAATATAATTGGACTATTGCAATCAGATGTGGGTATAAGACTATGGTGAGATTATAGCATTCACATGTGTATAGTAGAATATATGGTATCTTAGGGAACTCACTGAGTTTTGTTCTTACTTAATGAATTTAAATGTTTTTTGGGTTATTCTAGTGACAAGAGGAAAACTGCAGCCTGAATGTATTGTATCCATGGGATTTGTTTTGGAGACTTCCAATGAAATACTTTTACATGAAGACTCTGATTAGTTATTACTCATATTTTTAGATATGACGTGATATGTTTTAAACAAATGAATGTTTTATTATCCTTTTGGAAAATGGTTCTTGGTTGATAGCTCTTATTTTAAAAATGAGAATTTTGGTTGCAAAATTAGGATTTTATAGATATGTAGGGAACTGAATCTTCATTTTTTTGTTTTTTAACATAATAATGGTTCCATGGTTGTTCTTCATAAAACACATGCAACCCCACCTTCTAACTTCTTTTCCTAATTGGTTTTCAAATCTTCTAATTTATCCTTATAAGTGTTATAATTTATATATATATATATATATATATATATATATATATATATATATATATATATATAAAATTAAGTTTTTAAAACATTTTAAATCTCTTATTTAATTAATTAAAACGCTAATTGATTCTAGTTTCCATTTTGTTAAAATTATTCTTACATTTATATTTCACTTTTAAATAAATAAAACTGAAAATGAGGCGTTAGATGCAGCTTCAGGAGCTTTTGGATAAGAGGTTCATTCGGTCGAACAATTCTTTATAGGGAGCATCTTAACTATTTGTGAAGAAGAAGATCAGGTTGCACAAAATGTGTATTGATTACATGAGCTTAACAACATCACGATGAAGAATCGATACCCTTGCCAAGGATTCATGATTTTTTTTTAGTTACAAGGTGTGGCATGTTTTTAAAAGATTGTTTTGCATTTAGGTTATCACCAGATGACAGCGAGAGAAGAGGATGTATAAAAGGCGGCCTGCATGAAGATTATGGACATTATGTGTTTGTAGTGATGTCATTGGGGCTCACTAATTCACTGGCAACATTCATAGATTTGATAGCAACGTTCATGGATTTTATGAACCATATATGTAGACCCATGTTAGACCGATCTGTCATAGCGTTTATCGATGATATCTTTGTATACTCGAAGACGAAGGAAAAGTATGATGATCATTTACAAAAGGTGTTAGAGGTTTTGAGAAAGGATAGACTATATGCCAAGTTCTCCAAGTGTGATTTTTGGTTACTATTTTGGATCATTTTGGGAACATTTCTTTGAGATAATTCATTATTTCATGTCAATAACATTAGTTCTTTTAATTGTAAGTGCAATTAATTTTTTTTTGCATATTGGTTTTCTTTTTTTGTTGCTTTAGTCATCATTTTTCTAGGTTACAAAACAAAATATTTATGAAGCAAAATCATAAAACTATTTTATGGGCACATGCAACCTAGAGATCTATGACATTTTTCTCATTATAGCAACATACTATGAAAAGTAATCTAACATGTATTATCAAAAATCACAAAGATTATAATACATACCTTTGAGTATAATCAAAAATACTATACCCTTGATCTTTAAATATTCCGTGGAAAGCTAGCACCAATAATGTGGATGCCCCTAATGGCTCACACCCAATACTCAAGAGTCTCTAGGAATGATTTGGATAGATGATTGAGGAAGGGACCTCAATTTCCTACTTGTGTGTGCTAGTGTTTGAAAATGGCTAACAAAGGTCCATAAATATAGTTGGTGGATCTCCAAGATAAACCCTAATATGAATAATTAAATAATATAATTTAATATATTCTAGGTAGTTATCCTTATTAGGTAAAGGAGGCTTCCAGAACCCTTCTAAACCACCTCATCAAAACCGTCCAAGCATGGAGGGTTTTAGAATGCCCTCCTTACTGAACAATTAAACAATTGCAAATACACCTCTTGTACCTTCAATTAATTCTAATTAATCCAAAATTAATTTTCAATTAATTATAAATTATTTCTTAACCATTTTTAATAAATTTATTAATCATATAATAAATTAAAAAATCGTCTCCTCACTCTCCTAAAGTTGTTCCTAGTTATTAAGAAAAAAACCCAAAAAGCACTTTGCTTTTATTTCATAAAGTTATACCAATTTAGTTATGATCTTAGACATTTAATCCAATAATTATGTATGGCTAAATCACTACAATACCAACATTAGGGTTTATCATTTGAGATTTTGATTTAGTTACTTATATGAAATAATTATGTTAGGTCTTTTTAATGTTTTGTTTATATGAATTCTTATATTCAATTCCATATTCTATTTCAAAACATGTTAGATTACTAATGAAATTATATCACTTTGTTAATTGTTCTAATAATGTTCTTTGACACTTCAAAAATTTTAATATGTTTTAAATTCTTAATAATATGAACAAATAGTGGTGTTGTGTTTGTAAATGATTTCAACTCCATTATATATATTCATAAAATATAATCAAAGCATTCTAAACGGTGTGTATGTTTTACTATAATTGACATATTCATCATCATCAGTGCAATGTGCACTATAAGATTAAAACTACTAGATCTTAGAGTTGCATGTTAAGTTTAACTAATGAAATATAGTTGGTTAGATTACATAAATAGAAGATATTAAAATGGTCAATAACTTGTTTCAATATAAGTCATTATTTTAAAGATCATTACACTATAATTATTGATCATCTTAAATTGAATCATGACAAATCCAATGTTCTAGTTTTTTTTTTTAATTATGAAAAAATATAACATTTATGTTGGGATGCTTTTTATTATCTTAATTTTGTTTACATCAAATCCCCCCATCAGTTTTATTTCATTTAAATAGCAATCATATTTGTAATTAAACAACTTTGTTATAATTCATGAGGACACGAACCCTATTTCTATCCATACTGATCATTATTGTGTTTATGTTCGTTAATTTTTTAGCATATTTTGATAATCCTTTTTTGGCGGTGTTTGGAAGTGCTTTTTGAAATCTAAAAGTGCTTTTAGATAAAAGTGTTTATTGGCTTATAGTGGTGGTAAGAGGAGTTTTTAAAAAAATGTTTGGATTAACTTTTATGGTGAAAAAGCCAATAACTCAATAAGTTAAAAGTGTTTGGCTTAAAAATGTTTTTTGAAGTTATTTTGGTTAAAAAACCAAAAACAGTTTCAAAAGGCCAAGTTTTACATGCTTTCTAAAAAGTGCTTTTTGAAGCTAATGGAAAAGGTATTCCAAAAAGTACTTTTGAGTTTGTCAAACACTTTTTTTGACTTATTAGCTTTTAAAAAAGCCAATAAGTCAATAAGACGTTTTGAAAAGCAATCCCAAACACCCCCTTTGTTGGATTCGACACCCAAAATTCCCATATTTGATCCCTTTAGTTTGGTTTTGTTATATCTACGGGGATTGGTAACCATAGTAAAGTATGTTGATATTCTCTGTAATTCACCCATTTACAAACACATAATAGTCAAATATGTTGTAGTATTCTACAAAAAATGAATGTACATTGCTATTCTTAATTGCATTACGATAATTGAAAGAGCTTTTCAAAGTATATTGTTCTAAGAGTTTTGATTCGAGAAAATTTAAAAGTTTATCCTTTGACATGAATAATATCCACAATTGGTTTCCATGCCTCCACTTGTTTCTTTGTTCATATATTGATACCTAAAACAACAACAAACGTGTTTATCAACAAAAGTATTTCCTGAATCATGAACAATCGAGCTCATATATTTTTAAATGAAGGTTAGTAAAAAGCTTCCTCAATTTAGTAAAAATTTTAAACCAACACTAATAATAACAAAAAAAATCTAATCTCATATTTTTATTTAGTGAAATAAAATAGAAAAAAAAAACAATAATAATATGTGTATCACGAACTCCAAGGCCAGCAACGAGAAGGACCACAACATGAAATCCTTTCATCAAAATGTTGTCATATCATTTCTTCTATAAAAATCACAAAATTAAATTATAGAAAAAAGAAAAAATATATATATGAAAAAAAAACACAAGGAATTAATTGTACCTAAAGCTTTTTTTTCTTCAAATGTAAATGCCACAATAGGGATATCTACAACATCTTGATCCATATTCATTTTGTCAATTGCAAGGATCTAACATAGTAAAACATCAACTGATATTTACAATTATACCCTCGTGGAATTTAATTTAACTTATATATGACTATGGAGAACACCAACCTTCTTTTCAAGTATTTACCATGTCATCACCTTTGTTTTCCCTATTGGCATCTAGCATCAAAAGTAATTTGCCATGTGAATGGACCATATGCTTTATATAATAAATCCTGAAACTTTTAAGAACATAATGACATTGCTTTTTCAATGATTTATAAGTTTATTTTTTTTGTAAAACAATTATCATGATGTTATGGTTCAATGTAAATGTTATGTTACATCAAATTCAAATAATCAAATAACACCCTCCAAAAGCAGGGGATATACATCATATAACTATCTCATTATCTCAACAATAAGAAACTAAACATCCAAAAAATGCACAAAAAAACTCCAAATTCTGAATTTTAATAATAAACTGGACAAAATTTCTTTGGAATATAACATTGTTTTCACATTTTCATGATAAACACATTAACTTTTTTTTTTACTTTGAAAGCCAATTATAATGAGAAACAACTTACAAGCCGCAATGACAACAAATATAATGAAAGTATCCCTTTATTTATTTCTTCTAATAGACCTTGTAAACAATTTAAACAAACTTTAGTTTATCGATACTAAATATCTCTTTAACGAAAAACAAAAAAAGCAAAAGAAATATATTGATTAGTCCCGAACTATAGGGAACTTGTTGCTCAGTTATTTAACTTTTCCTTGAACATCACCAAACATGTCCCCTTGAGACCCTAAGGTTTCCCTTGTTGTTTGAGCTTGAGTTATCACATCATCCATCTACACCAAACCCTTAAAGTTAATAGATTTTTCTTCCAAAATTTTATATTCACCAATTCATTGATATATATATATATATATATATATATATATATATATATATATATATATATATATATATATATATAGGTATTATATGTATATTAGCAATTAAACCTTACATGTAATATGCTTCCATGGATAGCAACTCGTTCCTTAGTATATGAATTCTTTGTGACATGCTCCCAGATGCCTACATATAAATGCTCTATAATCATACTTTTCAAGAATAATATTTTGTCAAAAATATTTATCTAATCTAAATGTTCATTTTCTGACATTGTACTCACTAATATGATCTCTTATAGAACTTAGAAGCTTATCATATTCTCTGTCATTGCACTTATGTTTCCTTTGATTCATCTGAATTCCTACAGAATGTTCAAGACAGACAAAATCTAATTAGAAAGACAAAAAGGGCAATAACAATTAGCATAGGGAATGGACGAATCTAGTAATTAGCATTAAGTTGTGTGTAGTAAATGTGACATGTAGCTAAATGTATAAGGACCAAATGTGAATTTATAAGAAACTTAGTCAACATTGACATTGACTATTGGCTTTCACATTTAGTAAATGGAAGCAATGGCATGAAGTTCCTTGAAGTACACGACATATATACGAATTTACTCATGGAATGTGACTATGATGTGGTTATTATAAGGGAAAAATATTAAACAAATTCAAGTAAGGACTTACTCAAGGGATCATTCACATCCAATAACTTCTCAATTAATGATTGTATTTCTCCATTGACTTACATGAGAGGTTGGAGCCCATTGTTGGTGCTTGTTTTACTTCTTTACCCTTTATTTCACTTTTAACATCCTTCTCTTTTTCACTTTCCCATCCTTTAACCTCTCCTTAGTTTCCATTTTTTCATTATTGTCAGGCTAGACAATAATACCCTTCATTTTGGAACCCATTTTACCTTTCTTTTCACCCTTGTTTTCAATTTCGTCTTTTTTTCTGCTCAGGGACAACACTTTGTTCCTCAATAGTTACTTCTGGTTTATTTGTCACTTTATTGTTCTTAACATCTTTGAACAACCTTTTTCACAACCCTTTTTATGATTTTCCTTTTTACAATTTTCTTAACACTTGTACTTCTTGTATCTACACTCTTTGGCTTGATTTCATAACTCTCTTTCTCTTTAATAGGTGTCACTTCATATTGTATTCCTACATCTTCATTCTTGACAGTTTTCACCACATGTACTATCCTTGTAAAAACAAATGATAATAAGTTCTAAAATGAGTAAATTATAAAATATAAAAGTTCAAAAAGTATCTATACATTCACAAAACCCACCAAAGTAACTCTCACCGTCAGCAAAACAATTGTCTCCATTCAAGTTTTGTCTACAATCCATAGAATTTTCGAACCATAAGTATGCGGTATTTAGTCTCGAAGATATATAAGATAGGTATGCAAAAGATGAATCTATAAATACCTTTACAGATCTTAGAAGATACAAAATATCAGTATGATAAAGATGATGTGAAGCTCTTTGCTATGACTTCCATAGAGTCTAGTGCCTTGATTTCTTTTGAAATTGAACCTAACCATCATTGATATCTTCAATATTCGTTTAAATCAAAACAACTGTAGTTACCATTCACCAAATAGGAGAAGAGGCAAAAGGATAGGAATCAATTCAACAAAAAAACAAACAAAAAATAAACCTTGTAAAGCAGACGAGTCGGTGCATTGGTGGTGGCTGGCAGTTGTGTAAACTGTTTCAAAGAAATGAATATGTAATAACATAAAATATCATAAAAATTAAACAAATATCATTAATATATGCTCGATAAAATCAAATCCTAAACATACCACATCTATTTTTGAGGTCTTATAAACTGATTTCCTCGTTCCAATTGTTGTGAACACCCTATAGAAAAGTAAAAAAGAAAAAAGAAAACATATGAAAATATAAACAAATCTTATAAATTATAAAAATGTGATCTAAAAGGGAAAATAATGAGATGAACAAACACCAATGGAAGGGGAAGGCGGAAACCCTTTATAGTTAACTCATAGTAAACAAAAAAAAATAATCAATGTTGTCTGTATATAAAATGTGTTTCTAAATGGTTTCACCATTGAACTAAATCGAGATGAAAGTCATAATAATCATGATTTTGGTTACCTATTTTGAAGTGGAGACCAAGCATGCTCACACAGTTCATTATATGGAGAATAATCGTCCTCAAGAGTCCTTTCACATGCTTCTTATAGGATTTGATGTATCCTTGTTTTCTGTAGTTGTTATCCTCTCTATATTTAGAGGATTTATCTATGGGAAGTTGTTTGTTTCATTCCTATTTATTTTTCACTTGTATCTGTTTTGATAATCAATCAATGTTGAAAACCTTTCTGCTTATTCTTCTCTTTTGTTAAACCTATTATGGTATTAGAGCGGGTTTTCAAACCTAGCCTTTGATCTTGAAGAATGATAGGAGACAAAACCAAAGATGGAGAAGGTTCTGGTAGTGGGATCATATACGACTCACCCTATTACCTTCATCCATCCGACTACCCAAAACAACTACACGTGAACGAGGTTCTCACAGACAACAACTTCGCCGATTGGATCCAAGAGATGATAAACTTTTAGTTCGCTAAAAACAAAAGAGTTTATTGATGGAACGATCGAGAAACCCAAAAAGCGTTCCAAATAGTACATGTCGTGGATCCGAGTAGATGCCATGATAAATGGTTGGTTGATAACCGCCATGGAGAAAAACATATGAAACAACGTCAAATATGTAGGAACAACGTTAGAGATATGGCCTGATTTGAATGAACTTTTTGGGAAAGAAAGCACCCCTAGGGCATAAAAATTAAAGCAAAAGATTGTTGGATTAGGTGTCTAAGCCAATAAAATAAATTAGTAGAATCTTGATTTATTAGCAATGTCCTTTTGGGTTGCCCTCAAAACTGACAATTGAATAGGATGACTTTTAGAGAGAGATTGATTTATTGGTTTATTATATAATTAATAAATAGCAATAAATGAATTTGTTAATATATTATGAAAATAATATATTAATTAGAAATAGTAATATTTAATTAAGAGTTAATTAGAATTAGTTTTAGCATTAGTTGGATTAATTAAAAGTGCAATGGTTCAATAGTTCAACAAGATAGAGTCCAGAACCTTCCTTGGAAGGAGTGGAAGAATTCGAGGATATTCCAGGTCATCTGCAATATTCCTTACAAATACATAAGAAGCTAGATAATTACCAACTTGCATAAATATTATTTTATTCATTTTTAGGGTTGGGTTATCTAGGGTTTCCAAGTTGCAATATATAAGGAACCCTTAGACTCCAATTTTCAGCCACATCATTCTTGATAACCAAGGCCGAAAATTCTATCATCCTTCTCCTCTGTCTTCAAGTCTCTTAGTTACTAGGGCTAGGTGTGAACCATCAGATACACAAAACTTGTGGTCCTCACTTTCAAAAGCTTTGAAGAAGGTTTTAGATTTGTTTAATATAACAAATCAACATGTATGTAAACTTCCTTATGAATTCTGATTTCATTAGGGTTTTGTAGTTTGATAGTTCATAGTATGTTGCCTTTATGTGAAAGAATCAAACAAGATTTTCGATTTTTTGGATCTCACGACGTGAAATCTGTCGAATTTGAAAATTTCGAATTTATCTGCCTAATCTATTTTACATGCCTTGTATTTGGTAATTATATGTTTCTATACCTGCCAAATCCAAATTTGCTGTATATTTGATAATTAAATAAAAGCCTGCAAATTAGGAGATAAATCTTTAACTTTATTAGTTATTTAATTGATTGATATGATTAACTTTTTAAATGTATAAACGATTAACTTAGATATTGATTAATTCTAATAATTAATGTCAAATCTCTAGTGTTTTAAAATGTTTAAAATACACCTTATACTGTAAATATGATTCATTTTTTAATATATATATATATATATATATATATATATATATATATATATATATGTGTGTGTGTGTGTGTGTGTGTGTGTATGTGTGTGTAAGACTAAGTCATTCAAATCGTTAGTATGTCTGATTCACGAATCCATACTATAAGGGGAGTTTAAGGAAGCAGCTTATAAAATGATCGTCATTGGGTACCCATTCTTAGCCACCGCTCTCTTCCATGTATCAAGTCCGTAAAATATCTAGAAGAACTGATGAATATTTGATCACTTATCTTAGGAACAATGTTTGTTTAGTTCAGAGTTTGGCAGTTGCTACGGAAGCACTCTTTGTTGTTTAACTTAAAACTTATACAAGTAATCTAGTTTTAGACTTACCTAATTGGGAGACTGTTAGATTAGCTGTCTAAGTCAATAACTAAATTAGTATAATCTTGAATTATTAGCAAAGTCCTTTTGGGTTGCCCTCAAACCTTGTAATTGAATAGGATAACTTTTAGAGATAGATACTGATTTATTGGTTTATTATATGATTAATTAATAGCAATAAATGAATTTGTTAATTTATTATGGAAATAATATATTAATTAGAAATAGTAATATTTAATTAAGAATTCATCATAAATTAATTAGAATTAATTGGATTAATTAAAAGTGCAAGGATTAAAGTGCAATTGTTCAATAGTTGAACAAGACAGAGTCCAGAACCTTCCATGGAAGGAGTGGACGAATTCTAGGATATTCCAGTTCATCTACAATATTCCTGACAGATAAATAGGAAGCTAGGTAATTACCAATTTTAATAAATATTATTTTATTCACTTTTAGGCTTATCTAGGGTTTCCAAGTTGCACTATATAAGGAACCATTAGGCTCCAATTTTCGGCCACTTCATTCTTGGGAACCAAGGCTGAAAATTCTATCATCCATATCCTCTCTCTTAAAGTCTCTTAGTCACTAGGGTTGGGTGTGAACCATCAGATGCATGACAATTATGGTTCTCGCTTCTAAAAGCTTTGAAGAAGGTTTTATATTTGTTTACCATAACAAATCAAGCGGTATTTAAACTTCCTTATGAATTATGATTTCATTAGGGTTTTGTAGTTTGATAGTTCATAGTATGTTGTCTTTATGTGAAAGACATAGATCGTCTTTAGGTTGCATGTGCCCTAATCATTTAATTTTTTAATGTTTTTCCGCTTAGAGCATTGTTTTCTAATCTACGATTTCCATCAAATATCACCTCTACTCGATAAGGTGGCGCCACTATGTCCATGTACTTTACCCAGTTATGATCCATATGGGATGAATTCTAGTCCATACATCTTATAAATTTTTTATGGGGTTGGATGTTGAATTCACAATCATTAGAACCCAAATCTTACCTACAAAACCAATTCCTTCACTTGGGACAACATATCACATGGTGGCTCAGGATGAAAGGCAAAGAGCCATCTCGAAGGAGAACATAAAATTCGTTGAATTCGATGCATTCAAAGCTTTTGGTCCTCCAGGTTCGAACAAAGAAAGAATTGGAACCAAGGATGTGAAAGAAGGGACCGAACACTACACATAATGCAACAGAGATGGTCATAAGCTTGAGGGTTGCTTCAAACTGATCTGATAGCCAGAATGGTGTCCCGGAAAGAAAGGAGAAAGGTTAAAGAGCAAGGTTGCATGTGTCGAGACAGAGATGAGTCTGATTCTAGGTTTGAGAAATGAAGATTATCAGCTTTTCGTGAAGCACTTTTCTGGAATAGGTAATGGTGAGGGTATTAATCTTGTAGCTAATATGTCTCATAAAGAAAACGAAGAAGGTTAGCGGATTCTCGATTCGGGTTGCACCGAATACATTACTTGCTTACCTGACATCCTTATTAACAATAAGCCTACCCATTTCAAGGCTCCTATTCTTATTCCCAATGGAGATTCAATTCTAGTTAAGGGAAAAGGGGATTATGTTCTTCAAGTGGGAAAAAAAGTGAATGGAGTTCTTTATGTTCCGGATTTGAAATACAGTCTTCTTTCTGTTAGTCGCCTTTTCCGTGACCTGCAATTTCATATCCTTTTTCCCTAACTTTTGTATTATGTAGGGGCTTCTAAGGAGGAACTTGATTGATATAGGGAGATACCAATGGGGGTTTATACCAAATAAAGATGATTCAAGGAAGAAAATTTATGGCCACCACCATTGAGACATGACACAAAAGACTTAGACACGCTTCAAAAGGAAAGCTTGGTAGTGTAGACTTCCTCAAAGTTGTATTAATAATTTACATAGTTTTTATGATTCTTGTGCCAAACCAAAACATATGAGATTACCTTTTCCTTCCAGTTTTATTAAAATAAATGCTCCATTTGAATTAATTCATTGTGATATTTGGGGCGGATATCGTATTCCGTCGTATACTAAAGCCAACAATTTTCTTAGCATAGTTGATGATTTTAGTAGAGCAATTTGGATATTTCTTCTTAAACATGAAAGTGAGGCCAACCAATATCCTAAGAATTTTCACAAAATGATAGAGGTTGAATTTGAGAAAGAAATCAAAAGAATCAGGTATGATAATGGTGGGGAATTCACATCCATAAACATGCTTGAATTTTACAATGAAAAGGGAATATTGTTAGAAACCATGTCTCCCCATACTCCCCAGCAAAATGGGGTAGCTGAAAGGACACATAGGCACTTACTTGAAATAGCCTGGTCCTTAAGGATCGGTGCAAACCTTCCAAAAAGGTTTTGGGGTGAATGCATCTTAACAGCAGCATATGTGATCAACCAGGTTATTAAAACAAAACTCCTTTCGAAATAATTTGGAACAAAGAGCCGAATTATAATTTCTTAAAGGTCTTTTGTTGTCTCGTTTATTTTAAAAATACCAATATGAAAGGAGACAAGTTCGAAGAAAAAGGGAAGCCCGGGGTGTTTCTTGGATATCCTCCAGGAACTAAGGGCTACAAGATTTTTGATCTTGATACTAGAAAAAATAATACTCATTAGAGATGTCTGATGGGTTTTAAGCAAAACATCAATCATATGGTGTACATGCAAACCCTAATAGCTTTTTGGATCTAGTTTGTCTAATGAACATGCAATTGAATATCCAAAGCTATAAACCCTAGATCTATCATATAAGAACTGAAATAAGGGTTTGGTAATTACCTTTGATTTTTATATTGTAATAACAATCAATTCCTTGCTTTGATTGGCTTTAGAAAAACTTAGTGCCTCAAGTGATGCACTTCTAATGGAGTCACAAACACCACTAAGAAACTTGGATGAAGAGGAGAAGAGAGGAGGCTTCCCAAAACGTCTAAAAACCCTAGAGGAAGACTTGTTCACTTTTTTGGGGCATAGGGGCCCTTTATATACATGTAGGCTATTAGGGTTTTCAACTAGGAAACCCTAATCTGGCTGCTTAAGCCCTAAGCAGCCCAAGGACTCCTTTACCATATCCCTTGGACGATTTCTAATGGGCTTCCCATAGAATTCGTCCAACCTATATTTTATTAGGTGATCCATAGCCCAATTATAATTATCTTATAATTACAACTCCAGTCCCCTAAGTTTAATTAATATCTTTTAGCCATAAAATTAATTCTTAATTAATTCTTTACTAATATTAATTAAACAATATGATTTCTCCTTTAATATATTATTCTCATAATATATTAATAAATCATATTTAAACCTTTCTCTCCTTAAATCATCCTACATATTGCTATGGTGAAGGCAACCCAAAAGGACCATGCTCATAATCGGGTCAAGTACATACCAAAATAGTTATGGACTTAGACACTAATCCAACAGTCTCCCACTTGGATAAGTCTAATAATTATTTTCCATATGACTTCAGAACATGATCAGCAATCGTAGCTTTCAAAAGCCGTTGTCAACTCTGATCTTATTAGATAGCGTGTCCTTTAGATAAGGGATCATATATTCCTCCATTCTCAAGATATCGTATAGACATAAGACATGAGTTTCAATCATTCTCTCTATATTGTTTCCCGACTTCCGATTTATGACGACTGACAACAGACTACAATTGAACACATCAACTTAGTCCCGGCTTGGCCAAGCGCTTAGCTATCATCACTAAATCATCGAGGGGCCCACATATATCGCTTTTATCCCACATTGGGTAAAAGGAATGGATAAACTTTGACTCAAATGCTTGCTTGCATTCACTAATCGAATCACACACAACAATAAGTTTTATTACACGAAGTTATTGGTGCGTTTACTTATTATCAATGTGCAACCGACCAAAAAATAACAACTCACATGTCTCGGTTTCAAGAATATACAATATTATCGTCTCACTAATCACTCGTGATAAATCCATGAAGTGATCCAAGTGAGTTGGTTTTAATCCAATACTCTAATCTTATCAAAGCACTCATGAACTCTACAGCAAACTTGTGCCATGTCTAAACACTTCAGACAATCTACAGAAAGATTCATGATAGTCTTTCTTCATACCTACTCCCAACGTATGACCGACTGTGGATGTTTGAATAACCTAGTTATTCTGGAAGTCAAAACATGCAAACTGAAACATAACAATAATACTTAATCCTATATGGACCCAAACTTGTGAGAGTAAATAAAACACTTATATTTATCCACCATATTGATTACTCATTATTTATCATTTAATGTTTCGGATAATCAACTCATTACATGAATAACAATAATTGTCCCATGCTCCAAGCATGCACACTTTGTTTCCTATGGTCCATGCTTTGTGAAATAGTTCAATTGAAAAACTTTTCCAATGATGCTCATTTCACAATTCCCAATCCTTATCATTTGTGTAAGAACACAAGGTTCTTTGCTACTATTAGAATATGCTAGATTCTAACATTCTATGCAACGATCCTTTCGTAAAGTCATAGCACAAAAGTTACCAAGACTTGGCTAATGAAATTACAAAGTACTCTCTTATAAATTTTTACAAGCCAATTCCATAGACGTGAAGTCTCACATTCAAAGTACATTCCTTTGAACATCCTTCTTGCATAGAAGTTTCTAATCTAGTCAAAAACTCTCAATATCCAACTCCCAATATGGAAACATTTCCATATTTGCCATATGACAACTCATTCTTAATAGAATCTTATCTATTCATAATAATGTCGATACGGTCCATCCAATACCATACTTCCAACTACTCAGAAGCGACCAATCCTCAGCGAACTTTGGATCGTCCTTTGATAGTTGTTTAATTATTTTAGTCAAAACCGATTCTAATTCTTTTTCCCTCTTAATGCGCTAGAAATTTGGAAAATTTTAGAATGGTCAAATATTATAGCATTTGCAATCGATCCTATACCCGAAGCGTATGGGACACGATGCATAATGTCTTAATATTTTATGTGTCAAATATTATAGCATTTGCAATCAATCTTCTGTCATAATATTTTATGTGTCATGTTCTCACAATTAGAATTATAAAGAGCGATGTCGTAATCATAATCGAAATTTGAGAGCACACTACGTATTATTTGACTAATTTTATTAAAACTTCTCAATCTAAGCTTTAGATTTTGAAACAAAGTATAATATTCTCTCCCTTAATTATAGCAAAACAACGTTTCAACCCATGCAACCTTGCAAATTGAATCTTTGTTTTTCTATAATTAATATTGCTAACTTGCAATACTTGCCATAATAATCATACAAGCATAACACTTATGCTCCCACTATCATGATGATTATTATTATATAAGCATAACACTTATTGTAACAACCCGAAATTTCATACCACATCTTGTAACTCAATTTTAATTCAATTCGATCAACCAAACGTCGTTTCCGATTTCGCCATTTTATTAAGTCATTATTTTGTGTTGACCTAAAATGACTTAATGGGTGTCTTAATGTCAATTAGAATCATTGTAACACCCCATTATAGTTATCGGAATAATTCTAGAATCGACCATATCGGGTCACGACAAATTGGTCGGGTATGACCAAAAGCTTCGTCTAACGCCGGTATTGGGTAGAATTCCTCCGTGTCCAAAACTTAAACACTATATAAAGTGTTTTAAGACTTCATTTGAAGCCTTTGGCCAATTTCTCATAAAACTCTCCCAACCTCTCTCCTCATCCATAATCAAAGGTCCAAAACAAAGATTTAGGGCTTCAAATCAAAGAGGTATCATCTCTAACATGTTATTCATCATCTTTAGCCTTCAATTTGATGATTTAATTAATTTTTGGGACCAAGAACATGAGTTTACGGCCAAGGAGCAAGCTTGGGCCGTAAACTCCACAAAATGGGGTTTTTAAGCCAAATTTACCCTTCCAAATCATAGTTGGGACTTAGATATGACTTTAAGGCTTGAAAATCTAGGCTTGGAACACATTAAACATGAATTATAAGGGAAAAAAGAGAGTTTACGGCCAAGGTTTGTTCTTGGGCCGTAAACTCCTCTAAAATGGGGATTAAGTGCCTTTAAACATGTCCAAATGCCTTGTAACTTAACCAATAGCTTTGTAATAAATCCTAGAATTATCTAAAAATGGTTTGGAGACCTTAAACATATCAAATGTCATACATATTGGAGTTTACGGCCTAAGCACATAGCCTATGGCCGTAAACTCATATAATGATGCCAAAAATGCTCCTAATTCACCCTTAAGGCTTGGAAAAATTCCTAGAAATACATATGAGTGTTTTAAGCATCAAAAACTAATTTTTCCTTAACCATAATAGAGTTTACGGCCAGAGAGTTTGTGTCTGGGCCGTAAAATCATATGAAGGTGTTAAATGAAGCTTAAATTTTATACCAAGCCTTAGAAAATTAGTTAGAATCACATGTGATTGTCCTTTGTAGCTCAAATTAATCATTCTTGGCCATGGGTGTGTTTACGGCCGTAAACTCCAAGAGTGTGGCCGTAAACTCCCTTTTAAATGGTATAATTACATTTAATCCATTCCAAGGCATTTTAGAAATCCATTCCAACAATCCCCATGTCCATTCAAGCCATTAAACACCCAAATTCACACCAACATGAGTTTACGGCCGTAAACTCATGTATGGGTGTGTTTTGTGGTTGTAAACTCATTTAAATGTTTACTTTTGGAGAGTAAACTCAAGTCCCAAGTCCGTAGTGCCAATACACGTCCGTAGATGTCACCCGGGTCACTCCAAACGCTCGTTTTGAGGTGTTTAACCTCGTTGGAGTGTAATGTCCCAATTAATTAGTGATTGTAAGTCTAATTAGTTATATATGGGCATTATTACATTTTACATAGGGACATCGCGAGTAAACAATCCCCGAACCAACGTCTAGTATCCAAAACCGACACATTTCCGAGTCCGGTGAGTTCATACCCCTACCTTTTTCACTGATTTTCACTGTTTTTAGGGGGAACACAAGCAAAGTACAAGGGTTCTTGTACTCAAAACTTATTTTCATGTGTGTGTGTTTCACAATTTATATGCTTTTAATACTGATATACGCAACTGATAATTGGTAGAACATATAGATCACATAAACATTTATTTGTGAAATGAGTATTATAAACCATTATGTTTTATATATTTCACAAATGGTTTCCACATTTTATCAGTTAAAAGCATGACATTAGAACACATGAACAATATAATTTGTACATTGTCTTGTCCTCGGTAACATTCCACAGAGATACGCGAATGGAGGATTATCTTATTATTACTAGTAAATTTGTTATTCCTGTATGATTGGATACATGTCCTCGGCGAACACTCCACAGAGATACGCGAGTGGAGGACTACACCCGTAACCAGAATCTCTGGGATTTAGAGAGCGTGACTTGAGTGTATAGATCTATACGGGGCTGACTACCCCACACCTGGCTGCTAGCTACAGCCGAACCGAAATGGTTCAAGGGTGACGAAAGCCATAAGGATTGTGGACTACTTATTGCCACAAGGTTGTGGACTACTTATTGCCACATGTTCAGTCTATAGTATGGTTATGGAACTCACAACTAGGATAACAGAGATTTACTTATAGTAATGATAAATCACTTATTACACTTTACAGATAACCAGGTTTCGGTTTACATACTTTACATCTTTTACATCTTTTACATAAGGTAACCAACATTCAGGAAAGTATGGGACTTTCCTGGGGAGAACATCAAACATAACACGTATACATCTTTTACAATGATAACCAACATTCAGGAAGGTATGGGACCTTAATGGGAAACCTTGTACATAACCAGGTCTAACAGAATACATCTTTCACATCGAAAACCAACATACAGGAAAGCATGGGGCATTCTTGGGTAACATATATATAACCAGAAAAGTGTAACCAACTGATTAACATTACATCTTTTACAACATCTAACATTCAGGAATGTATGGGACTTTCCTGGGAATACACTGGTACAACGGAATAGAACAACGAATTGGATAACCAAACTATACTTTACTTTTGTGAAACAATAACCAACTTTTAAGAAAATGTGGGATTTTCTTGGCGTGTGTTATATTTTCAGAAATAGAAAGGAAACATAAACATTTTCACAAAACAAAACTACTTATGAACTCACCAGCGTTATGCTGATTTTCAAACCGCTTGTGTTCTCAGGTCAACGATAGTACAGGTACCCGAAGACTTACTTGATCCAGGACGGTGTGCGTGAAAGGCTCGTTCATTTTGTTCATATCTATACTATGTATCACAATTGTATAAACAATGTCTTTTGAAACAAATTGTAAAATTTTTAATATGTAATGTAATGTTTGTTTCACTTTACTTACTATGTACATTGGATTTGATACTCAACATGGAGTCAACCCCGGAAATGTTTCCGCCTTCGGTTTTCGGGGTGTGACAGATTGGTATCAGAGCCCTTGTTTATAGTGAATAAAGTATACCAAACCTTACATGGTATAAAACTATAAACACTAAAGGGCCTCAGTGCTCTGAGTTAAAAGTATTTTCAAACTACAAGTATTTTCAAAAGTATATAAGTATACCGACTCGTCGAGATCCGTAACTACAAGTAGAACAGAACATAAGTAAATGGGTGTTGTACGCTGTGGTTAAACCTGAGCAGTTATGTAGTCGTGTCTAGGGTCAATATAGTCTGGCCAACTATATTCATTCGAGACACGGCCAACATGTGCTTGGGAGTGACTAAAGTATACGGCATGCCTAAAAACTTACCCTAATACCACAACCAACGCGCCAGTATCGTAACAAATCATGAAATACTATGGGAGTATTTCTCGAATCAATTCTTTGTAGAAATTTTCGTACACGTAAAGATCCTCGATCATTCCATTAGCGATAGTTTACTTGCTTCGATAACTCTTTCCTGCTTTATCGCTTATTTGGAATAATATCTGTCATATCTCTCGATTCAATTTAGAGGACTTACCATCCTCTCTTCCTTGATCTTATTAGATCAAGATACCTCCCAGAAAGAGACCCAGCTCAAAGACCAACAACCCTCCGCCACCTCCTTTGGAAATCGATCCCGTGTTATTTCAAACAGCTGTTACCGCCGCGGTGACAGCTGCCATGTCCCAACTAAACACCAGTGGTTCAGGAGGCAGTAATCAGAATCAAGACAGTAACCAGGAACGCCGTAAGGAGGGTTCCTACAAGGACTTTATGAATGCGAAGCCTTCTTTCTTTAATGGCACTGGTGGTGTCATTTCCTTGTCCCGATGGTTCGAGAGAATCGAATCCATTTTCGAAATCTATGCCTGCGCTGAGTCTGATAAGGTCAAGTTCACAGCTTGTACCTTCCTCGATAAAGCATTGACTTGGTGGAATGGCCGAGTCAAATCCTTGACCCTCCCCGTGGCAAATGCTATGAGCTGGGAAGCTATGAAAGAACTACTCCTTGCTGAATATTGTCCCCGAGGTGAAATGCAGAAGCTGGAGCACGAGCTCTGGAATTTGAAGATGAAAGGTTCCGATATTGCTGCATACACTTCTCGATTTGATGATTTTGCCCTCGTTTGCCCTGGCCTAGTCACTCCTAAAAGCAAGAAGATCGAGAGGTTTATTTGGGGGTTAACCAATCCGACGAAGGGTCATGTCTTACCTGCTCGCCCGGATACATATGATAGTGCTAAGACTTTAGCTCAAGCTATAATTCACCACAGTGATGATGTTGAAGAAATCACTACCACTCCTGAGCCGACCAAAAGGAGCGGTGAGAAACGAAAATTCTGGAAGAAGAAGAAGGGCCAATCTTCCCAAGGGTCCTCCAAAAGAAAGCAAACAGTGGCAGTCCATGTTGCTACTACCCCCGTTGTTGCTGCCTCTGTTGTGGGATCCACAGCTCCAACTCCTACCAGCCGATATGTTGGTAATCTACCTCTTTGTGATAAGTGCAAGTATCACCACAACCCCGGCCCCTGTCGCGAACTTTCCTGTACCAATTGTGGTAAAAAGGGGCACACGGTATGGTTCTGCAAAACTCCAGCCCAATCGGCCAATCAATCCTCTGGAACAGGCGTCGGTCAAACCTGTTATAACTGTGGTGAAGCTGGGCACTTTAAAAGGAACTGCCCCAAGAAGACTACTGCTGATAACACTGGAAGGTCCTCGCTATGGGACGGGAGGAAGTGGTCGCTGATCCCACTGTCGTCTCGGGTACGTTCCTTCTCGACAACTCGTATGCTAATATTCTTTTCGATTCGGGTGTTGAGCGGAGTTTTATTAGTCATGCATTCAAACATAACCTAAACCATAATTCCCAACCTTTAACCGAAATATTTACCGTCGAGATGGCAAACGGAGAGAAAGAAAGTGCTAGTGAGGTATTTGTAGGTTGTACCTTAACCCTGAGCGACCATTCGTTTCCTATCGATCTTATGCCGGTATCCATAAAGAGCTTTGATGTCATCGTTGGCATGGATTGGCTGAGTCCCAATCATGCGGATATCCTTTGTTTCGAAAAAGCCATCCGTCTCAGTCTTCCTTCGGGTCAAACTCTCGTAATCTATGGCGACAAACTTAGTTCCAACCTTCGTATCATTTCCTACATCAAAGCTCAGAAACTCCTGCGAAAGGAGTGTATTGCATTCTTGGCCCATGTGATCAATGAGAAACAGGAAGTTAAAGACCTTGTGAGCATCCCCGAGGTCTGTAATTTTCCTGATGTGTTTCCCGAAGAGCTTCCAGGAATCCCTCCCGAACGTCAGGTCGAGTTCCGTATTGACCTAATTCCTGGAGCTACTCCTATAGCGAAGTCTCCGTATCGCTTAGCTCCAGCAGAGATGCAAGAGTTATCCAATCAACTTAATGAGTTTCTTAGTAAAGGATTCATTAGACCGAGTTCCTCACCCTGGGGAGCTCCGGTTTTGTTTGTCAAGAAGAAAGATGGATCCTTTCGGATGTGTATCGACTATCGCGAGCTGAACAAGTTGACTGTCAAAAATCGATATCCTCTTCCGCGAATAGATGACCTCTTCGATCAACTTCAGGGAGCCAGTTACTTCTCTAAGATAGACCTTCGATCAGGGTACCATCAACTACGAGTTCATGAAAGTGATGTGTCCAAAACAGCTTTCAGGACTCGATATGGACACTACGAGTTCGTAGTGATGCCCTTTGGTTTAACCAACGCACCGGCAGTATTCATGGACCTGATGAACCGGGTGTGTCGTCCTTATCTGGATAAGTTCGTCATTGTGTTCATTGATGACATACTCGTCTACTCCAGAAGTGAAGAAGATCACAAACAACACTTGAGACTAGTGTTGGAGACCCTACGATCCGAGAAGTTGTACGCGAAATTTTCCAAATGCGAGTTCTGGATTCGGAAGGTAGTTTTCCTCGGTCATGTGGTAAGCGAAGAAGGTATTCATGTAGATCCTTCCAAGATAAAGGCGATAGAGAATTGGTCAACACCGAAGACACCCATAGAAATCCGGCAATTCTTGGGTCTCGCTGGCTATTATCGAAGATTCATCCAAAACTTTTCCAGAGTCGCCAAACCTCTAACCACTCTAACACAGAAAGGTGTACCCTTTTGTTGGAGTGATAAGCAAGAAACTGCATTCCAGACACTGAAGAAAGCTTTGTGCAGCGCGCCTGTCCTATCCCTACCCGAAGGGACAGAAGACTTTGTTGTCTACTGCGATGCGTCTACTCAAGGCTTAGGCTGTGTGCTTATGCAAAGAGGAAAAGTAATTGCTTATGCCTCTAGACAGTTGAAAGCACACGAGGTCAACTATACCACACACGACTTGGAGCTAGGAGCCGTAGTCTTTTCATTGAAAATATGGAGGCATTACCTCTACGGAACCAAGTGCACAATCTTCACTGACCACAAGAGCCTGCAACACATCTTTGACCAAAAGACTTGAACATGAGACAACGGCGATGGGTAGAATTACTCAGTGATTATGAGTGTGAAATCCGTTACCATCCCGGCAAGGCCAATGTGGTAGCAGATGCCCTTAGTCGAAAGGAGAGTACAAGCCACAAGGTGAAGAGCCAGTCGATGACCATCCATTCCAACCTACCCATGCAAATCCGAGAAGCTCAGTTAGAAGCCCTCAAACCCGAGAACATGTCAACTGAAGCCTTGAGAGGAATGGAAAAGAAACTTGAGATCAGAGGTGACGGAGTCCATTGTTTCATGGATCGGATCTGGATTCCCAAGTCCGGAGGATTCAGAGAGTTAGTCATGGAGGAAGCACACAGAACCAGATACTCTGTTCACCCAGGCTCTGACAAGATGTACTTAGATCTCAGGAAACAATATTGGTGGCCAAATATGAAGGCTGAGATAGCTACATTTGTGGGCAAGTGTCTGACTTGCGCCAAGGTAAAAGTCGAGCACCAGAAACCCTCGGGTCTGCTCCAGCAACCCGAGATACCTGAATGGAAATGGGAGATGATCACCATGGATTTCATCACCAAACTACCCAAGTGCTCGAGTGGGTATGATACCATTTGGGTGATTGTCGATCGTTTGACAAAGTCAGCTCACTTCGTTCCGATCAAAGAATCATACAAGATGGAAAGACTCGCTCGGATTTATATCCAGGAGGTTGTCCGACTGCACGGTGTACCTACGTCCATTATCTCTGATCGAGATAGTAGGTTTACCTCCCGATTTTGGCAGTCTCTTCAGAAAGCTCTTGGAACCAAACTAGATATGAGCACGGCGTATCATCCTCAGACAGATGGACAGAGTGAGAGAACAATCCAAACTCTGGAGGACATGCTTAGGGCATGTGTCATTGACTTTGGAAAGTCGTGGGACGCACATCTACCTTTGATCGAATTCTCATACAACAACAGTTACCAGACCAGCATTAGGGCTGCCCCGTTCGAAGCCATATACGGTTGTAAGTGCAGATCCCCTCTGTGCTGGGCCGAGGTAGGAGATACACAACTAGCCAAGAGTCGAATCCCCGATAGTGCTCTCACTGGTACTGAGATCGTCCGTGAAACCACCGAGAAGATCATCCAAATACGAGAACGACTGAAAGCTTCACGTGATCGCCAGAAGAGTTACGCTGATAACCGTCGGAAACCACTAGAATTCCAGGTTGGAGATCGTGTCCTATTGAAAGTCTCGCCCTAGAAAGGCACTATACGCTTTGGTAAGCGTGGGAAACTTAATACGGGGTACATTGGACCTTTTGAGATCCTCTCCAGGGTTGGTCCGGTAGCCTATAAGCTTCACTTACCTCACGAACTCAGTAGCATCCATCCCGTCTTCCATGTTTCAAACCTCAAGAAGTGCCTATCCGATGAAACCCTAGTGATTCCGTTAGACGAGATTGAGATCCATGAAAACCTCAACTTCGTGGAGGAACCAATCGAAATCATGGATCGTGAAGTCAAACGTACGAAACAAAGTCGCATCTCGTTGGTGAAGGTTCGCTGGAATGCCAAGCGGGGACCGGAGTTCACTTGGGAGCGAGAAGACTCGATAAAACAGAAGTATCCACAACTCTTTATAGATCCATGATTTGTATTTGTCTTGTATCTTGTCTTGAATTTCGGGATGAAATTCCCTCTAACGGGGGGATAATGTAACAACCCGAAATTTCATACCACATCTTGTAACTCAATTTTAATTCAATTCGATCAACCAAACGTCGTTTCCGATTTCGCCATTTTATTAAGTCATTATTTTGTGTTGACCTAAAATGACTTAATGGGTGTCTTAATGTCAATTAGAATCATTGTAACACCCCATTATAGTTATCGGAATAATTCTAGAATCGACCATATCGGGTCACGACAAATTGGTCGGGTATGACCAAAAGCTTCGTCTAACGCCGGTATTGGGTAGAATTCCTCCGTGTCCAAAACTTAAACACTATATAAAGTGTTTTAAGACTTCATTTGAAGCCTTTGGCCAATTTCTCATAAAACTCTCCCAACCTCTCTCCTCATCCATAATCAAAGGTCCAAAACAAAGATTTAGGGCTTCAAATCAAAGAGGTATCATCTCTAACATGTTATTCATCATTATTAGCCTTCAATTTGATGATTTAATTAATTTTTGGGACCAAGAACATGAGTTTACGGCCAAGGAGCAAGCTTGGGCCGTAAACTCCACAAAATGGGGTTTTTAAGCCAAATTTACCCTTCCAAATCATAGTTAGGACTTAGATATGACTTTAAGGCTTGCAAATCTAGGCTTGGAACACATTAAACATGAATTATAAGGGACAAAAGAGAGTTTACGGCCAAGGTTTGTTCTTGGGCCGTAAACTCCTCTAAAATGGAGATTAAGTGCCTTTAAACATGTCCAAATGCTTTGTAACTTAACCAATAGCTTTGTAATAAATCCTAGAATTATCTAAAAATGGTTTGGAGACCTTAAGCATATCAAATCTCATACATATTGGAGTTTACGGCCTAAGCACATAGCCTATGGCCGTAAACTCATATAATGATGCCAAAAATGCTCCTAATTCACCCTTAAGGCTTGGAAAAATTCCTAGAAATACATATGAGTGTTTTAAGCATCAAAAACTAATTTTTCCTTAACCATAATAGAGTTTACGGCCAGAGAGTTTGTGTCTAGGCCGTAAAATCATATGAAGGTGTTAAATGAAGCTTAAAATTTATACCAAGCCTTAGAAAATTAGTTAGAATCACATGTGATTGTCCTTTGTAGCTCAAATTAATCATTCTTGGCCATGGGTGAGTTTACGGCCGTAAACTCCAAGAGTGTGGCCGTAAACTCCCTTTTAAATGGTATAATTACATTTAATCCATTCCAAGGCATTTTAGAAATCCATTCCAACAATCCCCATGTCCATTCAAGCCATTAAACACCCAAATTCACACCAACATGAGTTTACGGCCGTAAACTCATGTATGGGTGTGTTTTGTGGTTGTAAACTCATTTAAATGTTTACTTTTGGAGAGTAAACTCAAGTCCCTAGTGCCAATACACGTCCGTAGATGTCACCCGGGTCACTCCAAACGCTCGTTTTGAGGTGTTTAACCTCGTTGGAGTGTAATGCCCCAATTAATTAGTGATTGTAAGTCTAATTAGTTATATATGGGCATTATTACATTTTAAATAGGGACATCGCGAGTAAACAATCCCCGAACCAACGTCTAGTATCCAAAACTTATTTTCGTGTATGTGTGTTTCACAATTTATATGCTTTTAATACTGATATACGCAACTGATAATTGGTAGAACATACAGATCACATAAACATTTATTTGTGAAATGAGTATTATAAACCATTATGTTTTATATATTTCACAAATGGTTTCCACATTTTATCAGTTAAAAGCATGACATTAGAACACATGAACAATATAATTTGTACATTGTCTTGTCCTCGGTAACATTCCACAGAGATACGCGAATGGAGGATTATCTTATTATTACTAGTAAATTTGTTATTCCTGTATGATTGGAGACATGTCCTCGGCGAACACTCCACAGAGATACGCGAGTGGAGGATTACACCCGTAACCAGAATCTCTGGGATTTAGAGAGCGTGACTTGAGTGTATAGATCTATACAGGGCTGACTACCCCACACCCGGCTGCTAGCTACAGCCGAACCGAAATGGTTCAAGGGTGATGAAAGTCATAAGGATTGTGGACTACTTATTGCCACAAGGTTGTGGACTACTTATTGCCACAGGTTCAGTCTATAGTATGGTTATGGAACTCACAACTAGGATAACAGAGATTTACTTATAGTAATGATAAATCACTTATTACACTTTACAGATAACCAGGTTTCGGTTTACATACTTTACATCTTTTACATCTTTTACATCTTTTACATAAGGTAACCAACATTCAGGAAAGTATGGGACTTTCCTGGGGAGAACATCAAACATAACACGTATACATCTTTTACAATGATAACCAACATTCAGGAAGGTATGGGACCTTCCTGGGAAACCTTGTACATAACCAGGTCTAACAGAATACATCTTTCACATCGAAAACCAACATACAGGAAAGCATGGGGCATTCCTGGGTAACGTATATATAACCAGAAAAGTGTAACCAACTGATTAACATTACATCTTTTACAACATCTAACATTCAGGAAAGTATGGGACTTTCCTGGGAATAAACTGGTACAACGGAATAGAAAAACGAAATGGATAACCAAACTATACTTTACTTTTGTGAAACAATAACCAACTTTTAAGAAAATGTGGGATTTTCTTGGCGTGTGTTACATTTTCAGAAACAGAAAGGAAACATAAACATTTTCACAAAACAAAACTACTTATGAACTCACCAGCGTTATGCTGATTTTCAAACCGCTTGTGTTCTCAGGTCAACGATAGTACAGGTACCCGAAGACTTACTTGATCCAGGACGGTGTGCGTGAAAGGCTCGTTCATTTTGTTCATATCTATACTATGTATCACAATTGTATAAACAATGTCTTTTGAAACAAATTGTAAAATTTTTAATATGTAATGTAATGTTTGTTTCACTTTACTTACTATGTACATTGGATTTGATACTCAACATGGAGTCAACCCCGAAAATGTTTCTGCCTTCGGTTTTTGGGGTGTGATACTTATGCTCCCACTAGCTTTGACATGTATTCAGAAAACAGCTGAACTTCCAGAAACAATACCTATTGAATTTATGAAGTTCATATTTCTAATACCAGATGCTTCGATAAGCCTTTATCTAAGCTTCTTAACCTTATACACCTTTGCCTTAGATAGCTCATATGTGTGTCTAAACAATTCAGAACTTATGTTACTAAGTTCCAAATGTTCAAACTAATTGCCAAATCTCACAATTCGAACTATGGAAAGGGATGCCGTAACCATAATCGAATTTGAGAATACAATTATCACAATTGCTATCTTCTTAAAATCTCTCTTAGTGAAAGCATTCCCTCACAGTCATTTTTCATGAAGGAGGGAATCTTATGACACTCAGATTTTATGGTGTATGAGTTCCTATCCATGTGAATTTGCCAAAACCAAAGTTGGCGACAAATCCAAACTCATATGGACTGAACTTTCTTAATCTTGATTTTTTGCCTTATGTTCAATGAACACCATGTCTTCCAAGTAGTTTAGCAACTCATCCTTACATAACAATGTACTTTCCATTGATCAAGGTACTTTGTCTTTATGCATTCAAATGAGAACTCATAGAACTCACATGCATAATTAACTCAATTGGAATGGCACAAAAACAAAATAATGTCAACACGATAGGTTGTAAACCTCAAGTCGTGTGTTAGTGATGATCGATAAGGTTTATTCTTGATTCGTTCTTGAAACCCTTTTCGAGATTATTAGAACTCCCACTGACCTCTTGACATATATGATTCTCTTGTCAGGAAACGTTTCTAGACAAAACAAATATTCAAGAGTTAGTGTAGTTCTTATCAAGACAAAACACTTCACATAATTGGTCCTAGTTGGTCTTTGTCTTATCCAAGACAGCACCACTCACCAATTTCAAATGTGCAAGAATAAGAAAACTTTTCCAAATTCCACATTTGATGAGTGTTATAAAACCACTTAAGACTTGTCACTCAATTCACAATCGTGGAGTATAACTCTAAGACTTGATATTGGAATGAACTATGATCGACTTATTGATTTAACCATTTCCACAATTCTCGATTCCTCTTCTTACACATACAATGCACTAAGACTCACTTAGAGGATCAATTGAGATATGGTTCTTAATCCTTAAGACTTATCATAAAACACAATAAAAGGTACTCTCCCTTCTTCTTAGAATAGAGAAACTTTTATCTTTCTGCCTACTTGATTCTTCTTTATTCGTTCTGCTAGTCATTGAAACTCTTTTAATCAACTCAGAATTACACTTAATCTTATAAGTATAATCATGTTTACTAAACTTATAGAAAATCATGACGAATATCTTATCTCTCTTTGTGGTGGACTTGATCAACGCACAACCTAGTGTACTCGATCTCCTAGTCCTTCACTTGACACTTTGTCAAAGAATTAGTCTAATTTCCAAATATGAAAGTTTTCATTCATCACGCAACCAAGTTGTATGATTCCAAGTTTTCATCTAATTGAAACTTGGGCGATGAGAAACTCTCCCTATTTGGTGAATTCTTGACATCTCCACAAATAACATAATCAAGAATCAAATCCATTATTGCTAATAATAGAAACCTTCAAACATCAATTTTTTCATACATGCCATTGCAAGGATAAATAAATAGGATAAAATCAAAATTCATTTTATTGCGGAAAAAAATTTGTCCTTACAATGCAATTCAATTGAAAAACTATGTTATTACATATTTCTTAACAATCTATTCTAACTCCAAGTAGTAGCTCAAAAATCCAATCTTCAAACAATGCGATCGAAATCCACTTTCTTCACGATTAGATTCAGCTCACTTATTCCCTTAAGCTTCCTCTCTTTTCTTCGATCCTACAAAACATCAAAATGTAATCTTATCACATCATGTATTAAGAATCTAGAATAGGAACTTAAAAGAGTTAGTTAGTGGATTTTACCTGAAGCAGAGACATACGTCTTGACTCTCCCATCTCTTCGATCTCTCAGGTAGTTAGGGCAGCTTCGTCTCCGATACCCCTTCTCTTGGCAATAAAAGCAAATGGACCCCTTTGGCATAGCACATCGGACAATCACAGACTTAATTCTTTCTGGACTTCCACTATTGCCAGTGTCCATTGAAGTTTGGGAGTTTGATTCACCAGAAAAATTTGCTTGACCAGCACGCCAAATCATTGCTGATTCAGCAGCTATAAGCAAATAGGTGAGATCAATGAGTGTCACGTCGTGATCCATCATATATTACTCTCTAACAAACTTACTATATGATTCAGTAAGTGACTGAAGAACCCAGTCAACAGCTAACTCACTTGAAATCTCGACACCCATCATGCTTAACCTATCAACGTGTGACTTCATCTCTAAGACGTGTGCACACACAGGTTTCCCATCTTCGTGTTTACTAGCCAAAAGGGCTTGAGTGAGCTTGAACTTTTCAAGCCTTTGAACTTGTGGGTGAGGGATAAAAATTGGAGGAGGTGGAGGAAGTGAAGCATGACTCTCATTTCCTTGATCGTATCTCGGGACATCATCTTCATTTGGAAAGCTTGTTCCAAAGGATTTAGGAAGACCATTGTAAGATTCAGACATCTACAAAATGGGAGAAAATTCAAGTTAAGTTGATTGAGTCCTTAATAAAACACCCCAATGAGTTATTAAGGCTAAGATCCAACACAATATTCTACAACCTAGAAGAGGGATGCCGTAATCTACTTTCAAAATATTTGAAGGTAGGTAAATGACGACTTACCAAAGTTTTAAATGAATTGAAACTCCTAGATCTTTTGAAATTCATTGAGCTTTTCAATGGCATGTTTAATCTCGATTATGCCCTTCTATTTGTGACTGGGATGCCGAGGGTCACAAATAAGGTGTGAATAACCATACGAATCACGTGGTCACCCAATGCTACTATCACCTAATCAATGTGCCGGTTGGCCACACATGCTCCATTGATCTATGATAAGCATCGAGCCACCCTTCGCCACCAATGTCATCCCCAAATTAGTGTGACGGTTAACCACACACGCTCCACTAACGTTTGACAAGGGTACGAAGTGTAATTCCATGGGTTAGCATACAATTTCACATTTTGCCTAAAGTAACTATGATTTGGGAATTTGAAAAGCATTTAGTTACTTGTGTACTTCATTATACTTATAATGGAAGGTTGCTGTCCTATCCTACCCGTTCGGCTAATGACCCTCCACTAGTCAAGAGTGCGGTAGGTAAGAGTGGATACCCATTCAGTTGCCATTTTATAGGCAATTTCCTTAAACACCCCTTATAGACCAACTTCGTGAATGAGGCCTACTAACGGTAAGACTGACTGTTTACTCATACATATATATATATATATATATATATATATATATATATATATATATATAATATTAGACTTTTAATGTTATATATAGTATATGGTGTATTTTACACTTTTAAAAAACTAGGTGGTTTAACTTAGTAAATTATACCTTTTAATTTAATTAAATGTAAACCAAAACTTTCTAGGTTTATTAAATCTCTTTTAATTATACACTTTAATTAATTAATAAAACGACAAGGGTGTGATTTGAACTTTTCAAATTACTAGGGTTTTTAGAATTTAACATTTCAAAATTAAACTTTTAATCAACTTTTAAATTCCAAAACTTGAGGGTAAGTTTTGAAACATTTCAAAACATTAGGGTTTAACTTATTTAAATTTCAAAAACAAAACTTTTAAGTTTAAATTTAAACTATAAAACCTAAAGGGAGTAATTTGAAACTTTTCCAAACTTTATCAAGAATATTCTAGATCACAAAATTCAAATAAGGCAATTAACAATTAATTGGTGGTTATCTAATTTGACCTAGTCCAAATTCTTGCAAGATAATTCACCAAATAATTCAAATAATTAAATTTAATCATATATGGAAGTAATTATTCAATTAGTATGAAGATATCTTTAAATTTGGCAAAGATAATCACCCAATATCATAAAAATCTGATTTATATCAATAAAAGACGTTTTGGTAACTATCCCACAGCCAAAGAAGCACAAAATCCCGAAATTAGCTCTTTCTGACCAGCTGACTCCTCGAGTTCACATGGACTCGGCGAGTTCAGCCATGGACTCGGCGATTCCAACCCTCATAAACCCTAAATTTAGATTTTAAAGCAAGAATAAACCATAATTGCATCAAATATATCAAACAAACAGCCATAGGCTCTGATACCACTGATGGGTTTTAAGCAAAACATCAATCCTATGGTGTAGATGCAAACCCTAATAGCTTTTGGATCTAGTTTTTCTAATGAACATGCAATTGAATATCCAAAGCTATAAACCCTAGTTATATCATATAAGAACTGAAATAAGGGTTTAGTAATTACCTTTGATTATTATATTGTAATAACAATCAATTCCTTGCTTTGATTGGCTTTAGAAAAACTTAGTGCCTCAAGTGTCGCACCTCTAATGGAGTCACAAACACCACTAAGCAACTTGGATGAATAGCAGAAGAGAGAAGGCTGCCCAAAACATCTAAAAACCCTAGAGGAAGACTTGTTCACGTTTTTGGGGCATAGGGGCCCTTTATATACATGTAGGCTATTAGGGTTTTCAACTAGGAAACCCTAATCTGGCCGCTTAATTAAGCCCTAAGTAGCCCATGGACTCCTTTAACATATCCCTTGGACGATTTCTAATGGGCTTCCCATAGAATTCGTCCATCCTATATTTTATTAGGTGATCCATAGCCCAATTATAATTATCTTATAATTACAACTCCAGTCCTCTAAGTTTAATTAATATCTTTTAGCCACAAAATTAATTCTTAATTAATTCTTTACTAATATTAATTAAACAATATGATTTCTCCTTTAATATATTATTCTCATAATATATTAATAAATCATATTTAAACCTTTCTCTCCTTAAATCATCCTACATATTGCTATGGTGAAGGCAACCCAAAAGGACCATGCTCATAATCGGGTCAAGTACATACCAAAATAGTTATGAACTTAGACACTAATCCAACAATGTCAACTTTCACGAAGAAATTTTTCCTTTTAAAAATGTTCAAGGAAACAATGAAGATGGAACCGAAGAACCGATGGTGTGTCATGATTGCCATTGTCATGATCAACCGATTTTGACAAATAACAAAGAACGAAATCGTATGGAGCAAGATACTTAAATGCATCGTGGCCAAACAGGTGAGCTAAATAACTCACATGAAACTCATGATGAGTATGAAGTGGATCAAATTAATGATGAAGAACAACCCAATAATGATACAATTGAAATGAATGCACCAAATGAAAGAGAAGAAGTCCAATCTGAAACGAGACCTACTCAAGCGAGAGTCCAGCCATCAAGATTCAAGGAATTCGTGGTCAATTTCCCCCTTCGGTCAAACACCCAACATCAACGTTCAATCAAGTTGCCTCTACGGTATACCACCCAATTTCTAACATCATTTCTTATGATTAGTTTTAAACTAATCATAAAACTTTTCTCTCAACCATCAATAATAATGACGAGCCTAAGTGTTTCAAACAAGCAGATCAAAATGCTCATTGGCATGAAGCTATGCAAAAGGAGATTAAAGTAATGGAGAAAAATGGAACTTGGACCTTGGAGGATCTGCCTAAAGGAAAGCGAGCTATGGACTCAAAATGGGTCTATAAAATCAGATTCAAACCAAAATGGCGAAGTTGAGAGATACAGAGCTCGTTTGGTAGAAAAGGGTTTTACCCAAATGGAAGGGGTGGATTATCATGATACATTCACAACGGTGGCCAAATTAGTTACAATTCGAACTTTATTAGCGGTGGTTGTAAAAAGGGATTGGCTTATCCATCGGCTTGACATGAAAAATGCCTTTTTGCATGGGGATCTAGATTAGGAAGTTTACATGAAGATTCCTCAAGGTATTATAAAGAAGGTGAAACTCGAGTTTGCTGTTTGAGAAAGTCCTTATATGGGTTAAAGAAAACTTCACGCAGTTGGTATCACAAGTTCACCACTTTCCTTTTAAGCTTGAATTTCAAACAGTCCAAGGCAGAGCACTCCTTCTTTATTTATAAAACCACATATATAACAGTGATTGCTCTAATCTATGTAGACGACAAGATTATTATAGGAAATTGTCCCAACAAAATCCAAGAAATCAAGGAGCAACTTGACAAATAATTTAGTGTCAAAGATTGTGGTCCTTTAAAATACTTTATAGGGATAGAAGTAACCAGTATTAGCGATGGTCTGGTCCTTAGCCAACAAAAGTATAACTTGGATATTTTAAAGGACAACAACAAATTGGGTTGCAAACCAAGTTCATTTCCTATTGAACAAGGTTTGACGCCAAACAAAGGTGAAAATGAAGCAAATGTCGATGCGAGTTCCTTGCTTTCTTTAGTTGCTATCATCTCCATATTGAAAACCTTTTCTACTTATTTGTCTCTTTCGTTAAACCTATTACTTCTAGAATACCAATAACTTTTGATGCACTAATAAAACAACATAAAAGGTTAGAGATATTCTTTGGAAGGTTAAGGAAATAGAAACATTTGAATAGTAGTTTGTCAGTATAAAAGTTTATCACGATTTACTTTGAGTTCAAATGATGAGATAATTTAAATCCAATCCAAATCGTGACATCATTTGGTTTCAATGTCAAAAATTATTGTCTTCTTTCAACAAAACATAAAAAAATCCCACATTTTTTCATGTATATAGAGGAATGAGGAAATTACAGTTTTAGTCCCTGTGGTTGGTCAGATTCGCATGTTCAGTCCAACCTTTGAAAATGTGATAAGATGCATCCTTGTGGTTTAAAGAAATTACACTGCACATGTAAAAGATCAAATAAGAACCCCTAATGGTTAATAACCATCTAAGAACTCTTCTCATTAAGGGTATTTTTATCATTCAAACAATAACACTTAAAATTAGATTTAAACTTATCATGTATCTCAAACTCATAAACTCTCAAGCTCTCATACTCTCTCAGACATTTCTACCAACCTTCAAGAACACACACGTAACACCACCTACCATCGTCGCCAGAGCCACCATTGCCGTTGCCGCCACTACCATCGTTGATGGCATTCCAACGTCCACCTCCTCCCTCCTTTGTTGCTACCCTACTATCTCCACCTCCCTTCTTTGTAGTGATTCCAGATCTGAAAAAATAAGGGGACCGCCATCACCGTCGGCGACTGCAACACCACTGATGACTACCAATATCTTCTCTCACACTGGATCTGGTCAAATCTGATGTAGATCTGAGTATTTGGTGCTATTTCACAAAGTACTTTGTTACTATTTTTGCATTTTGTCATTGGAACCACATCAGATTTGTTTTCATTTCGTTGATGTCGTCATCACCGCATCACAACTCACAAATTTCAGCCATCATCGCAACCTAAAGGTGCTAATTTACTCATTTATATTTCTAAACTCTTGAACTTGTTTTTTTCTTTGTTAGTTCTTCCACCAGAGAAATCTCAGTCGGATTTGTACCATATATGTTTCTCTTGAACTCACCTCCATCTATTTTTCTTTGATATATAGTCAAACACAACCAGATCGTTATGAGATCTCATGTGTTTGTACATTTTCAGGTTAGATCTAGTGTTTGTGTGTGGTCTATTTCATGGTGGTCTGCGGTGGTTCCACCACCGCATCAGATATGATCTCCGATGATGGTGTTTACATAAGAAAGTTTTGCAAAAATAGGATGCACACAAGTTACTTGATGAAATGCCTCAATGAAATTAGGTAAGTTATCAGGTTGTAAATTTAGTTATGAATGCTATTGGTGAAGTTTTTTTAGAATTGAAATAGTAAATATGGTAAATTAAGCTACGAATGAGTGTATAAACTATTAATATAATATCGCCTTATATATTTGGTTAGATCTAATGTTTTATGGTGATTATGGATCTAATGTATGTGGTGCACACAAATTGTTTGGTGAAATGTCTCAATGAAATCCGATAAATTGTTAAGTTGTGAATATATGTTTTTTATGTATTAATTTGTGAATATGTAAGTTATAAAACTGTGAATATGTATTTTTTTATGCACTAACGTGAGAATTTGTGTCTAAAATATTGAATTAAGCTATGAATTAGTGTCTCAAATGTTGAATTAAACAGTGAATTCTAATATTTATTTGATCTAGATCTGATTTTTGAGGGAAGGAAGTTGGCGGTATTGGCACCAATGGTTGGTGGTGGCGATGGTTGAATGTAGCGTATGGTAGTTGGTAGTGTTGATGCTGCTGGTGAAGGTAGAATAAGGATATGTTCTATTTTTAACTGATCTTCTTCACTAATTTTAGATAAGTTATCCTCTTTTATGATTCATGTATATGTTTTTTTGTTGATGTTTGGTTATGAATTATGAGATAATTTATGTATGTATTAAATTATGAAGGAGCTATTAAATACACTGGAATATGAGATTATATTTGTAAATGAGCTGTTTAATATAATAAATTCACAATTTAATACACAGAAATGTCTCCAAATATGAAGATATAAATGTAAGTTTTAAGTTGAGAGTATGGATGTCAATAAATAATTTTGTGTATTAAACTATGATTTTTGTGTATTAAACTGTGAATTGGTTCTATTAAGTTGTAAATAGATTGTATTAAGCTATGAATTTTTTTATGAATATTGTGTTTGCTTCTGAAATATGAGAAGAAATAATCAATATACACATATATATTGTTTTTTCTAATTTTAAATAAATTATATAAAACTTCAATTATGAATACCATGTAAATTTAATTTTGAACGAAGCACTAGCCTCCAGATCTGAAAGTATAAATGTAAGTTTTCTGTTAAAAAATTCCATTTCATTGTATTAAATTGTTAATTTATTATATTAAGTTATGAATTTTGTGTATTAAACGGTACTTTATAATTTTTTTGTTAAAATATAAATGATTTATGTATGAATTTTTGTATTAATGTTCTTGTGAATATATTTATTTTTTGTTGTATAAGTACGTAAGAATGCATTAGTTCTTTATAACTGTTTTGTATTAAATTCAAAATTAGTTAATTAATAGGTTTATTAAATTATGATTGTAATATTTAACCTCTCATTTCATGACTTTATATACAAATACAAAATATGATTTGCAAAGAAGGATGGTTACGACACTGGCACAGGTGGTTAGTAGAGGAGTGTTTTGGTGGTGGTGATGGTAGAGTTTGGATTTGACTTCTTTGAATTTCTAAATTAGAGTAAAAAATATATTATATTAAGTTGTGAATTTTGTATATTAAACTGTAAATGGACTGTGTAGAGTTATATTTTACAAAACTGTGTTAAAATATGGAAAAAAATGTATGAATGAAAATATTAGACTAAAAGAATAACAATTTTTTCCTTTTCTTACCAAAAAACAAATATTAGGATTTTTAACATATTTAGTAATATTCACAATACATATTTACTTATGAAATGTGGGTTCTTAGGTAGTTAATTGTGTTTCTTTTCCTCTGGAGTAAATTACAGTTTTGGTCCTTATGGTTTGGTCAGATTCGTATTTTCAGTCTAACCTATAAAAATTTGACAAGATGCATCCCTATGGTTTAAAGAAATTTCACTACACATCCTTGGTCCATTTAAAAAGACCATTTTACCCTTACTTTTCGATTTATGGTTTTTCTTTTATATATATATATATATATATATATATATATATATATATATATATATATATATATATATATATATATATATAGATAAAAGAAAAACCAAATTATAAAAGTAAGGGTAAAATGGTCTTTTTAAATGGACCACAGGGATGGATCTTGTGAAATTTTCAAAGGTTAGACTGAAAATGCGAATCTGACCAAAACTGTAATTTACTCCGGAGGAAAAAAACACCAATAACTACCTAAAAGATGATAAAATATGAGATATATAATGCAAGAATGGAGACATGTAGTAGTGGGAAGCCCCTGAAGATTTCAATTTTTTCAATTGTACTCCATATTGTAATTAAAATGTAAGGTTCAGCGTTGAACAACAGCTGATAACTGCAAAAGCGCATCACTATAGCCACTCAAACACACTATACCCATCGATTAGAACCCCATATGTTTCAATTTTCAATCCCCTTATAGTTTCTATGAGTTGACGAATTTTAATAAAAAAAACACAATTTATCACAACGAAACCCCAGGATTCAAATCATCCACGCCTTAATTAGCCCTGATTTCTACAAACGATAACCAAAGAAACACAAGTTGTTTCTGTTTGAAATAGTTTACGCACTATTCTACATCTCAGAAACAAAGAATCTAACCCTAATTTCTGCAAACGATAACAAGCAAAAGATTTGGCGGCAAGGGAGCACGAGTTACATGCACGTCCATCGACGCTATGTCATTTTTCTCTCCATCTCGATATCCTCTATTTCTGAGAAGTAGTCAGGTTATTATTAACCAAACACAAAGCCTACGATACTATATCGGTGCTTGATTAAAAGGGGGATTCTGACGGTATGAGAAGTAGAACAAAAGTCTATTCACACATAAACAGGTGACAATGATGTGTTGGTGCTCAAGATAAAGGAAAACGGGTCTCCGTTGGGAAGAAGTAGGCGAAGATGGAGTCGGGGTAGGGTTTGTGGAGCCTTCGCAGTTGGCAAGAAACTTATAATCGTAAAGCAGTCAAAAGGAACTAGGGGGAAGGGGGGGGGGGGTTAAACACGTGTCCAAGACATGCAAGAAAACACTGGTGAGGCAGTCAGGGGACCAAAAGTGTGAATATGAGAAAGTTATGTGGCAAAGTCGGAACAACCACAAGTTAACTATTCATAAGGTCCTTTACAATAAGTATTATATATAATTCAAATTGGAATACAAAAACACAAAAACAATGCTAATATCTTAATATTACATTATAATTGTTCGATAAACCACACTCATTCAGAACCTCCCATATCATTAAAATATTGTCCAAATGATGATATTTTATAAACGAGTATGCATATTTTTTTCATATATTATGAACGAAATTATTTATTAAATAAAAATTTTCTTTTATTAATATCACAATTAACTTGACTTATTTTTATAAAAAAAATATTTTGTTATATTTATTTAATAATATGATGAAAATTTTACATAAATGGTCTCCGTTTTTTAAAAAACGTCGCATGTTCGGTCCCTAACTTTTTTTAATGAGAACTGTCATTGTGGTTTCAATTTCTTATATCATTGTGGTTTCGATTTCTTGTACGGCTGGTCTTTGAGACATATAAAATTACTATTATATTCTTTTTATTTTCTTATATATTTTTTTATTAATTATAATCTATAATAAGATTAAATCACAAAGAGCCAACCATACCCACCCACCGCTACCCCTTTCATTTCATTTGTTAGGTTGTCCTCCACCACCACCACTCCCACCAACATCCATTTACCTTCTACCGTCCACACCCATGTCAATGATTTTTTATTTATCATCTACTTTTATGGATTTTGACTATCATATATGTTTGTAAAGCACATACTACACACAAAGTACATAACCCATTCATAGGAAATACATAAACACCATTTGTATTATATGTGTTTATCACTTGTGATTGGTTTGGAATCGATCTTAAACTTGACATCATTATCAATGAACAAATGAAAACACTTATGAAACAAGGACTAGCAGGTTCTAAAAACTTAAAAGCCATTTAAAACCTGGAAAATCATATAAAGAACAAAGGAATAATAGATTCCTAAAGCTATGGAACCTTGGAATCTATAAATTCTTATAGCTTTAATCTTATTTAATATGAAGAACCCCACCCTTCTAAACTTCATCAAAAAAGATCGTGATGTTTGGCTCAGAAAATCGCTAAAGATGAAGAACCCTACCGTCATCCTTTGATTATCTCTAATCTGATCGTGATGTTAATTTTCATCTTACTCTCATCTCTCTATTTGATCTCGATCTCCATTAGCTTATATAAAGGGGAAGAATTTTATGGTGTGTGGTAATACAAGAAGAAGGCAGTAGAATCAATTTTGTTGTGGTGGGAGAAGACATAGCATTCACGATGACATGGGGAAGTTTTTTCGGTAAGGGAGGAAATGGAACCACCGATGATGACAAAATCCAGTGTTCTCTGATTGAGAGATAAAGAGGTAGATAACATGAGAGGAAAAGACGAGGAGGAATATATATATATATATATATATATATATATATATATATATATATATATATATATATATATATATATATATATATATATATGAGAAAGGGTCGTGGGTAGGATTGGGGTCCAAAGATTTTTTAATTAAATTAGTTTTAAAATAATACAAAAGAATATAGAAAGGGTATAACAGTCACTTTATATATGTCATTGACCAACCATACATGTAACGTCTCTAAAATAATGAGGTAAAAATTTCATTTTTAATTCAACCAAAACACCAAATATCTTTTAATTATAGATTTAACGTGTAACATAATAAAATAGTCATCGAAGTACAATCCCAAAATCATCATATTGCGGAAACATGGGTGGATGCGTTGCGGTCAAGCTGGGCCCTTCCATTTTGAACCGGAAGTACCTGAAACCATTGAAGGGTATTAGTATACTACAACATCCTATGGTGCACATACAACCCTAAATGCTTTGGATCTATGTTTTCTCTAATTATACATGCAATATTGTTTCCAAAGCATTAAGCCTACAACTAGCATACAATTGCTATAAACAACATGGAATTGAGTTGTAGAGTTACCTCTTTGTTGTAGCTTATCGAGCTTCTTGAGTTTGGCCTTTAAGAACTTAGGGCCCTAAGTGTGGCACCTCAAATGGAATCACACAACACCACTAATAATGGAGGACTTGAGAGAAAATACTAGTACTCTAAAATTGACTATAGCTATTCCAAGAACACTAGGGTTCCAATTTTAGGAGCTAATGGGTTTCTTATATAGTGTGGAAAAACTAGGGTTATACCATGTAAACCCTAATGTGCATGACCTTACATATCCCTTAGGCTCCATGGGTTTAAACCTCCATGGATCATCCATGGGTTTTCACATGGATTTAGCCCAACCTAAGAAATCATGGATCATTGGCCCACACCATAAGAATGAATGATTTTACCAAATCAACCCCTTATATTTAATTAGTCTCTTTTGATCACAAAATTAATTCCAAATTAATTCTTGATCAATACTAATTAAATATTATGATTTCATATTAATGTATTAGAACTTATAATATATTAATAAATCATGAATATCCACTTCTCAAAAGTCCATCCTTGTAAATTGTTCCAGAGCCATGCAACCCAAATGAACTATGATACTCTCGGGTCAAGTACATACCAATTATAGTTATGGGCTTAGACACCTAATCCAATAGTCTCCCACTTGGATAAGTCTAATAACTATTATTTCAAGTATGACTCCACAACCCAACTAGCAATCATAGCTCTTAAAAGTCGTTGTCGAACTCTGCCATAGTTAATGACGCATCCATTAGATAAGGGATCCTATATTCCTCCATTCTAGATATCATATGGACATGAGACATGGATTTTAATCATTCTCTCTATTCATCTGTTGTTTCCAGATTTTCAATTTATTACGACCGACTAATTCAACAAATCAAATCAGTCCAGGCTTAGCCAAGCACTTAGGGGTGTCATCACTAAATCGTCGAAGGGCCCACATATATCGCTTTTATCCACATGGGGTAAAAAGAACGGATAAAATTTGACCCAAATTCTTGCTTGCACTTACTCGTCAAATTACATACAACGATATATTTTATAACACCAAGTTACTGGTGTGTTTACGTATGTCAATGTGCAACCAACTTGTAACTACAACTCACATGTCTCCATTTCAAGAATATAAGATATTATCGTCTCATGATCACTCGTGATAAAATCCATGAAGTGATTCAGATGAGCGTGGGTTGAATCTAATACTTGAATCTTATTCCAGGAGCACTCATGAACACTGTAGCAAACTTGTGCTATGACTAAAACACCTCTACTGACCCATTCATGACAATCTTGCCTCAATACCTACTTCCACAGTATGATCGACTGTCGATGGTTTGAATAACCCAGTTATTCGGTAAGTCGAAACATGCAAAGTGAAACACAAGAATAATACTAATCCTATATGGTCCCAAAACTTTTGAGTCCCATGTTGATTACTCATTAGTTATTGTATAATGTTCCGAATAATCAAATTAATACTTGAATTAAAACAATAGTTCTCCCATTCTCCAAGCATGCACACTATCTTTGTCTATGGTCATTACTTTGTGAAATAGATCAATTGACAGCATTTCAATGACGCTCATTTCACAATTCCAAATCCTTATTGCAAGTGAAAGAATGTCAAATTCTTGTCACTACTACAAAGTGTTAGATTCTAAACTATCATGCAATGATTCTTTTGTATTGTCTAGGTACCAAAAGTCACAGAGACTTGACCAACAATATTACAAAATATTCCTTTGGAGATTGTTAGAAGACAATTCCATGGAAATGAAGTCTAAAATTCAAAGTACATTCCTTTAAACATCCTTCTTGCATAAAAGTTTCTAACTTTCTCATCTATTTTTAAACTCCAACTCCCAATATGGAAACATTCCATATCTTTCCATACGACAACTCATTTTTAATAGAATCATGTCTATTTATAATAATGTCAATACGGTCCATCCATTACTATACTTCCCACTGTCCTTAAGCGACTAATCCTTGGCGAACCTTAGATTGTCCTTAACAGTTGTATAACCACTTTACTCATATCCAGTTCTATTCCTTTTTCCCTCTTAATGCCCTAGGCATTTGGAAAATTAGAACATAAGAATATTATAGCATATGCAATCGATCCTATACCCGAAGCATATGAGACGCGATTCATAATGTCTAACATAAACACTTGATACTTGATCAATATTTTTCTATAATATTTCTATTTGCCATGTTCTCATAATTCGAATTATGAAGAGGGATGTTATAATCATAATCAAATTTTGAGAACGCAATTAACATTTCCATATATAGAATTTCCTTATGTTGAACCATTCCAACATAACATTCATATATATTTGAGTAAATTTGATAAATAACTCAATCTAAGCTTTTAGATTTTGAAATGAATTATAATTTCCTCTCCCTTAATTATAGCAAAACAACGTTTCAAACCCTGCATTTTTGCAAATTGAAACTTTTGTTTTCTATAATTCACATTGCTAACTTGCAACATTTATAATAATTATGCTCCCACTAGCATAATAATTATTATCTTGCTAGCATAACACTTATGCTCCCACTAGCTTTGACATGTATTCAGAAATCAACCGGACTTCTAGAAATCAATACTTATTGACTTTCTTACCAAAGTTCAGATTTCCAATACAATATGCTTCAATAAGACTTTATCTAGGCTTCTCAAATTCATACACCTTTCCTTAGATAGCTCACATGTGTGTCTTAACAATTTTAGAACTTACAGCAATAAGTCTTAAATTAGACCTTTGCCATTTCTCATAATTCGAACTATGAAGAGGGATGTCGTAATCATAATTGAATTTGAGAATGAAAATAACACAATTGCTATCTCCTTAAAATCTACTTAGTAAAAGCGTTTCCTCACAATCACTTTCATGAATTGGAGAGAAACCTTATGACACTTAGATTTTTATGGTGTATGTGTTCCTATCCACGTGAATTTGTCAAAACCATAATCACAAGACATGGTTAGTGACAAATCCAAACTCATATGGACTGAACTGGTTCAATCTTAATTTCTTGCCACCTGGCAGCACAAATGCATGTCATTGCTTCCAAGTTGTTATGCAAACAACTGAGAACTCATAAAACTCACATGCATATTCAAGTTTAACTGGAATGGACACAGAAACAAGAATATATCAACACGATAGGTTACAAACCTCAAATCGTGTGCTAGTGCTTAACAATAGGTTTACTCTTGATTAGTTCTTGAAACTTTTCAAGATCTATAAGACGCCCACTGACCTCTTGACATATAAGATTCTCTTGTCATGAACCATTCCTTGACAAATAAATATTCAAGAGTTAGTGCGGATTCTTATCAAGACAAACACTTCACACCATTGGTCTTAGTTGGTCTGTGTTTTATCCAAAACATCACAACCTACCAATTTCAAATGTACAAGAGTAGAAAACATTTTAATCTGCATTTTACAAGTGTTATAAACCTTTCTTAAGATTATGTCATCAAGTTATAATCTTAGAGTATGACTCTAAGACTCGATTTGGAACGAAGTATGATTCACATTTTGATTTAACCATTCCAACAAGTCATGATTCCTCTTCTTAGCCATACAAATGCACTAAGATATCCTTAGAGGATCAATTGTGATATGGTTTTCCATAATCATTAAGATGATCATAAAACACAATACTAAAGTACTCTCCCATCTTTTCAGATTGGAGAAACTTTTATCTTTTTGCCTAATTTGATTTTTCTTATTCGTTCTGCCATACATTGAAACTTTTCCAATGTTCAGAATTATACTTAAACTTGTAAGCATAACAATATTTACCAAACTTTAGTAAATCATGACGAATAGTCTTATTGTTCTTTGAGGTGGACCTGACCAGCGCACTGATGGGTTTTGGTCATAAGACATCCTATGTGCTCATACAAACCCTAATGCTTGGATCTAGGTTTCTCTATTGTACATGCTTTGAATCCAAGACTATAAACACTAATTCTAGCATATGGAAATCAATATTAACATATAATTAGGTTTATGATATTACCTTGATTGTTATGTAGCAATAACAATCCCAATTCCTCCTTGAATTGACTTTGGAAGGCTTAGAGTCACAAGTGTCACTCCTCTAATGGTTCACAAACACCATAAACAAATGGAGAAGGTATAAGGAGAGAGGGGAGGTATTGAATTCGTTTCTAGGACCTCTTGGGAAGGCTTGGACGAATTCATGAGCCTTGGGTTCTTTATATAGGGTTAGGATTAGGGTTTCAGTCCTTATCCTTATGTAGTTACTTGCCCATCAAGCAACCATAAGATAAGCCTTGAAAATCCCTATCTTTTGGACCTTGGACGATTTTAAGGATATCCTTATCCTTGAATTCGTCCATCCTTTAACAAGGATAACTGTTTCCCTATTTTGTAACTATCACATAATTACAATTCAACCCCTCTAGTTTAATTAATTACACTTGATCACAAAATTAATTCTCAATTAATTATTGACCAATATTAATTAAACAAATATGATTTCTCCTTTAATATATTATTCTTATAACATATTAATAAATCATAATAACCTCTCTCTTTATTTATTTCTCCAATCAAGTTCCTTTGGTGAAGGCAACCCAAAAGGACCATGCACCATCGGGTCAAGTACATACCAAAATAGTTATGGACTTAGACACTAATCCAACACGCACACCTAGTGTACCCAATCTCCTAGTCCTTCACTTAACTCACATATACATGTGAACAAGGAATTAGTCTTAATTTACCAAAGATGAAGGTTCTCATTCATCACACACTACAAGTTGAATGATTCCAAGTTTCTATCCATCTGAAACTTGGGTGATGAGGATCTTTCCTTATTTGGTAAATTTTGACACTACCGCAAATGAAAGAATCAAATTCATATTGTTAACATAGAAACATACAAACATCAATTTACACAAATGCCATTGCAAGGAGATATAATAATATAAAACAAAATTTTCTTATAAAATGCGGAAACACTTTTCCTTACAATGAAATTACAAATGAAAACTATGTTATTACAAATTTCTAAGCAATATATCATAACTCTTTAAGCAGCAACTCAAAAATCCGATCATCGAACCATGCGATTGAAATCCATCTTCGCGACCAGATTCAACATACTCTTCCTTTAAGCTTCCTTCCTTTTGCATGATCCTACAAAACATCAAAATGCAACCTTGTCACATCATGTATTAATAATCTGCAATTAGGGACTTAATAAAGTTAGATAGTGGACTTACCTGAAGCAGAACCATACAATCTGAATAAAGTTCTCAGGTAGTCAGGGCAGCTTCGATTCCAATGTCCCTTTCCTTTCCAATAGAAACAAACATGCTCATTGGGAGTGACATATGGAACAATCTCAGATTTAGCCTTTCCCTTATGATCAAAACTTTTGATCATGGCCAATTCCTTTCCTTTAGGAGAAGGAATCATTTCTGGGATATCCATGTCATTTCCCATGTCAGCTTGAGAGGTAGATCTTTCAGTCAAATTTGCTTGACCATTGTGCCAAATCATTGTTGATTCAACAGCAATCAGCAAATAAGTAAGATCAATAAGGGTCATGTCGTGATCTCTCACATAGTAGTCTTTAACAAACTCAATATATGACTCAGGAAGTGACTAAAGAACCCAGTCAATAGCCAACTTCCTTGGGAACACGACACCCAACATTCTCAGTCTGTCAATGTGTGACTTCATATCCATGACATGTGCACACACAGACTTTCCATCCTTGTGTTTGATATCCAATAGGGCTTGAGTGATCTTGAACTTTTCAAGTCTTCGAACTTGTGGGTTAAGGAGAATAATTGGAGGAGGTGGAGGAAGTGAAGCATGATATTGTGGAACATCATCTTCAAGAGGAAAGTTTGTTCCAAGAGATTTGGGAAGACCATAGTTGTCTGAACTAGACATCTACAATGGAAGAAATTCAAGTTAGTTGATTTAAGTCCTTAATATAACACCCAGATGAAATATTAAGGCTAGGACCCATCAAAATATTTTACAATTCGGAAGAAGGATGTCGTAATCCGAACGCAAAATATTTGAAGGTAGGTAAATGATGATTTACCAATTTCCACCATGAAAAAACAAAGCTGATCATTAGGTTTTAAATGGATTGAAATTCCTAGATCCTTTGAGATTCATTCAGCTTTTCAATGGCATGTTTAAATCTCGATTGTGCCCTTCAAGTTTGTGACTAGGATGCCGAGGAACACAAACAAGGTGTGAATAACCATGCAAATTAGCTTGGTACACTCAATGTTACAACCACCTAGTCAATGTGCCAGTTAACCACACACGCTCTATTGATCTATGATTAACATTAAGCTACCCTTTGTCATGCACTGTTATTCCCAGATTAGTGTGCCGGTTAACCACACACGCTTCATTAACGACTTAACAAGGTGGAAAGTGCAATTTCATGGGTTAGCAGCAAATTCACATTTTCCTAAGTAACTAAGATTGGGAATTTATAAGTGTTGAGTTACTTAGTATTTCATTATACTTTTAATGAGAATTTAAATGTCCTGTTAAAACCGTTCGGCTAATGACCCTCCACCAGTCAATGAAGCGGTGGGTGAGAGTGGACACCCATTAAACTGCCATTTTATAGGCAGTAACCTTATACCCCCCTTATAGAACGACTTTGTGAATGAGGCCTACTAACGGTAATACTGACTTTACTCTTATACATATATACATATATATATATATATATATATATATATATATATATATATATATATGTATGTATAAGAGTAAAGTCAGTCTTACCGTTAGTAGGCCTCATTCACGAAGTCAGTCTTACCGTTATATATATATATATATATATATATATATATATATATATATATATATATATATATATATATATTACACCTATAATATTATAATAGTATAAGGGTTGAATTTTAAACTTCTAAAATTATAGGGTTTGGAGCTAAATGTTTCAAAGTGAGACTTTGCATTTACAAATTCCAAAAGGCAATTTTTTAACTATTAAAAAACTTTTGGTATCCATAATTTATGAGTTTAATATATGTTTTATGAAAAGACTCTTGACATTCCATAACTTGAGCACAAGTTATGGAGTTCATAAAAACATTTATGTAAAAGAATCTTCAAGTTCCATAACTTGAGGACAAGTTATGGAAGACTTAAAACCATTTTATGATGACATTTAAAAATGAGAATTTTCACTTTCCATCATTTGTGGACAAGTTATGGATTTCACCAAAACAATTAGATCAAAAATTCCAACTAACAAAATCAAATAATTTGCCAATGATCTAATTAAACTCATAAGTTAAGATAATTCATATCAAACAAGTTTCAAGAAATTAGCCTAATCATATAAACTAATACAAATCATGAAACTTTGACAATTATCTTTTATTTGGATGAGAATCATCATTACCATAACAACAAAATCAAATTTTATGAACTAAAACATTTTGTGGTAATAATTCTAATCCAAAACAGCCAAAAAACTTGAAAAACTGCCCACTGGAGCACCAACTCGGTGAGTACATGAACTGGACACGTCGAGTTGGACGTTT